>NW_005871243.1:1128847-1376103 GCF_000147115.1 Myotis lucifugus | reverse complement strand
GCAAGGGCCCGGACCGGTTCTGGAACCCCAGAGAGAGAAGGGCGGGCGGCTCGTGGCGGCTCCCGTCGCGACCCGCCTCCCGCGCCCGCCGGGCCGTCGAGCCGCTGCCCTGCGACGGCCGCCAGCCCGCTCTCCCGGAGCCGAGCGCGCAAGATGCCGGCGCAGCGTCCCCGACGCGCCCGCGCCCGCCCCCCGACACGACCCGCCCCGGGCTTGCCCCGCGCGGCCGGCCCCGGGTAAGTGCCTTCGCTCCGGCGGGGACCCGGGCGGGGACGCCGCCTCGGTGGGGGGTGGGAGCGCTTCTGTCTCCTGAACTTGAGACTCGGCTCCGTGCGGGGTGGGGCGGGGGTGCCGGACCCGCGGGGGTGCCGGACCCGCGGGGGTGCCCGGAGTGCAATGTGCGTGTGTGCGCGCCGGCGCGTCTACACCAGCTGAAACTCGCTTGCTCGGGGATACCGCTGTCCGGAGCTGGTTCCCCTCTCTCGCCAGCCAGAGGGGCTCCCGGAGAAACGCGTGGGCATCTTGCGAGGTGAGGTGGACTTCAGAGGGGAGGGCACCAAGAGGGAGCTGACATTTACCGAGCGAGCGAGCGAGCGTCTCAGGTGCCTTCCCTAAAGTTGACCTCATTTCATCCACTGCACAAACCTGAGCGCGGTTTTCTCAGCTGAGAGAGCGGAGGTGCCCGGACTCCCGACTTGCCCAAGGCCACATGGCCCGGAGCGGTGGAGCTGGGATTTGAACCCAGGTCTCCAGAGCTCGCTGACCCAGCTAAAGGCAAGGAAACTCTCCTTAGAACTAGGTAAAGAAACACACAGAGGACCATCAGGAAAAAGGATAGAGGCAAAGCATTTGGGAATTAACAGGAAAAAAAAATGAGTTAGTGAAATGTCCCATTAATTAACCACAAATATAGGAGCGCATTTACACGGCCTTCCACGTCTGGCTCTGGGGGCGGTGTTGTGAGGTGGGCAGAGGCGGCTGGGGACACCTTTTCAGAGTACCCACCTGTTGGGAGTGGGGGGTGAGAAGTTGTGGAGGGAACTCAGTTGTTATTCATCCCCAAGTTAGTCATCCCTCTACCTCCCCCCTCCCTGTTGGCCCCATTTCCTTTCCTTGAGGTGTCGTCCGGGATGACAGCTGTCATGTCGAAGCTGGGTCCTGCCTTCATCATTGGCTCTCGGGGAGGATACTGGCCTTCGGTGGTCCTGTGCGTGGGTGACTGTTAGGAGCTGTGAAGCTGGTCCCATTACTGCCCGCACAGCGGATCTGTTGGGCTGGTGTTGCATGAACAATCGTGATCACAATCAGTGGGGCCTCTAGAGCAGTAGCCACGCATGGCGCTTATCCATGGGGCAAGCTAGCAAGAAACGGGCCCCAGGAAGTAAAAAAGGAAAGGGTTGGGTTTGCCTGGCAGCACCACCTCAGAAAAGCACTTCAGTTCAGTATTTGGATTGCGTTGGGCAGTGCCCTCAAACGCTCCACTGGGGAAAGATGGAGGCAGGACACGACTTCTGAAAGATGCTCTGTCACTCATCCCGTTTAGGTCTGAAAGGTCATTGGGTCAGGGTCTTCGATAGTGAGCTCACGGAAGTGCAAGACTGGTAAGGTTCCTGCCTGAGAACCCCACGGGGCCTCAGAATGACAGAGATGGAGTCTCGCGTTATCATGGCCAACACTTGGGCAAAACTTGGAGAAAGAAATATTGGACAGCCCTAGCTGGTTTGGCTCAAAGGATAGAGCGTTGGCCTGCGGACTGAAGGGTCCCAGGTTCGATTCTGGCCAAGGGCACATGCCTGGGTTGCGGGCTCGATCCCCAGTGGGAGGCATGCAGGAGGCAGCCAGTCGGTGATTCTCTCTCATCATTGATGTTTCTGTCTCTCTCTCCCTCTCCCTTCCTCTCTGAAATCAATAAAATATATTTTTAAAAAAAGAGAGAAAAAGAAATATTGGACAGTGGACTGTAGTAGATGCTTCGTGCTGTGCTGCATTTCCTCAGAGACCTTTGCCACCTTTGTGCGCATCGGTACCCTGGTCCCAACTGCCAGCCCCTCCTCTTCGTTGGAGGATGACCTTGGGCTGCTGGAGTCAGCTTGTCTGGAGGAAGGAACTGAAAGCAAGGAGTGCCTGGGAATGGACATCTCCCCTGGGGGCGGCCCTGACCAATGACTGAGAGGTGCTGGAGCATAAATAGTCCGGCTCCCTTCCCTTGGTTGGGACACTGGAGACGTAACATCCTTTGTGGAGTTGTGTCAGTTGACTTTCATGGGTCTTTGCTGGGGTTGCTTTTCTTCCTTCTCTCACTTCTTTACTCCCCTACCAGTTTTCCCTAGTGATACTTCCTAATAAAACACTTTCATGGGGATTCTTATTCCAGGATCTGATTCTAGAGAACAACAACAAAAAACATGGACCCTCTCACTCTCAACATCATTTCTCTCCCATGGCATCCGAGTAAAACTGTATCATTAATCTTGGGTTAGCTGTGCTGGCCCGTAGAGAGCCTTTGTACGCATTCCCACAAGGTGCCTCCTTCTGGGCAGAGGGCGCCCTGTGCCCAGGCACGGGATGAGCAGGGAGGGGTTCAGCGCCCATGAACCCCCTCATCTTTGTGCCCAACAGAAGGGGTGGCATGGTGCTTGGGCGCTCTGCTCAGAAAAGCAAAACCAAGTTGGTACCCCACTATTCTGAGCCTCAGAGTTGCTGAGTTGTCCTAAGATCTCATTTCTTGGCTTCTCTCATCCCTCTTTTTCCAAGTTCAAGGAATCTCCCCTCCATGTTTTCCTAAATATTTGAATATTTTAGGCCCTTGTTTTGCTTTTTTCTGGTGCAATGTTGAGCTGGTTTAATGTCTTAGCTTCTTTCTAAAGCCACTAAGTGGGAAGAAAAGGCTGTCTTGGCCAGTGGACCCACCACACCACAGACTGCAGGGGGGTGGTACCTGGTCAGAGAGGGTGGGCAGGTCTCCACCTGCCTGGCCTTCCAGGAGGCCTCTGCCGGACATGGGCTCACTGTGTCAGGGTTTGGATGGGCTGCTGTAGGAGAGGCTCTTGCCTGATGAGGTTTCCTTTCCTTGCATCCATGAGGCCATGATATCTGGTGTCAGTTTCCCCACCTTTTCCTTGGTGGCCTCCGGTTACTGGCTAAATTTGGCCCATCTGGTGGTAAAGCATGTGGGGGAGTTCTTTGAAAAGGATTTTTTTTTTTAGCTACCTGGTAATGTAGGTCAGAAGAGGGAAATACCAGGAGAGTGGGAGAGTGGGGAAGAAGACGGCTGTCCTGGGAGTCAGGGATGCGAGGGCTCTGGCACCCGTTTGCCCAATGAAGCACACACGTTTTTGTCTCCCACGGGTTTGAAGAAAGCCCCAGAGATCTGAGGCTTCCTGGTTTCCTGGGGCAAGTCGTTGACTTC
This sequence comes from Myotis lucifugus, assembly GCF_000147115.1. Lineage (NCBI taxonomy): Eukaryota > Metazoa > Chordata > Mammalia > Chiroptera > Vespertilionidae > Myotis > Myotis lucifugus. The sequence goes on along the minus strand of NW_005871243.1, from coordinate 1,372,694 downwards.
TCTGGGAACCTCAGTGTCTTCGCCTTTATTAACTTCATCATGATTGTCCAGCCAACCTCAGAGGGTTGTTTGATGATAAAAGGGAAAATCTTTTCATGGGCTCATCAACATTATCGAGCAAGCCCATAAAATCCGTACCCAGGAGAACCGGCAGTCTCTCTGGGACAGTGGTGTACGTGGAGGCCTCGTGGTGTGTCTAGTCAGGGATGGAGTAGAGAGAGCGCCAGTTCAGTGGCTGTATGAAGGGATAGGGAGGCCTCCAGAGCTGCTTCGGCTGATCTCGAAGGCGGAGTGTTCACAGAGCTCTGTAAATGGCAGGGTGCCATGTAATGTGTCATTTTGGGGGTTAGAGCTCGTGAGTCCATCAGAGCTGCCTTCACATCTTGGCTCTGAAACTTCAAAGCTGTGTGATTCTGAGCAAGGTACTCAACCACTCTGAGCCTCTGTTTCCTCATTGATAGAATGGGCATGATCATGTTCTGAGAATTTAGTGAAGTGAAAGCTCTTAGCAGATATTATTGTAAATGAAAGTATTATTTTCAAGTTACCCTTTAGGCGCAAGGGATCCTGTCTGGGTTCTTATGAATTTGGTATGCTATGTGCTACGCCACCTGAGTTGTCCGATGGCTCAATGCTCTCAGCCGTTTCCTCGCTCGATATTTAGTCCGATTTGTTATTTTTCTCATTAGCCTGTGACAGTTAAAAAACCATTTCTTGTTGCCTACTACATCATCAATGCAAGAATACGTACGGTGAAATAATGTGGCTGCACTTGGTCATCACGTGGCCATTCGGATGATCTAGAATACGTTTCATTGATTTTCTATTGATGATCTTAAAAAAGGTGATCATGAAAATGGAAGCACAAAGTTAAGCAGGAAATAATTTTATTTTTTAATATATTTTATTGATTTTTTACAGAGAAGAAGGGAGAGAAATAGAGAGTTAGAAACATTGATGAGAGAGAAACATTGATCAGCTGCCTCCTGCACACCCCCTACTGGGGATGTGCTCGCAACCAACGTACATGCCCTTGACCAGAATTGAACCTGGGACCGTTCAGTCCGCAGGCTGACGCTCTATCCACTGAGCCAAACCGGTTAGGGCAGGAAATAATTTCAGAGAACATCTGAGCCCCCTAGAATATTTGTGAGGCTCCCCCAGAATTTGAGAACAGGTGGAAGTCCACCAGACTGTTTCCTGAAGGGGAGATGACCCGCTTTGTGGGTTAGAGACATCACTTTGTCCAGGTGTGTGGGTAGGGGAAGGGGAGGGGGAGGAAGGCCGGAGACAGATGGGTCAGGTCACATGTGATGAGGGTGGGCTCTAAGGCAGTAAGTAGTTAAGGTGCCATATTTGAGAGGCATATTGGAGGTGGAATCCGCAGGATTGGGAGATTGACCAGATGTGGGAGGTGAGGGAAGAAAAGAGGAGGTAGAGATGATGCTTAGTCACGGGGATCTGGGCAGTTGATGGTGCCACTGACCAGGATGAAGACCACCCGTGTCCACAGGAGGAACGGGAGAGCTCAAGGCAGAGCTGTGTTCAGCCACATTCATCACCCCATCTTTCCTCACTGACTCGAGCGTTCCTAAACCAATTTCTCAGGAACTGCTGCATTTTGTGGTGTCTGTTTTGGGGGGATACTTCATTAGCATTCATTTGGGTGATTTGAGGTGCTTTGCTAGCCTTTCTGTTGTGTCTGCTGGAGAGGGTTCTAGTGACCTTTTGCCTAATTAAGCAGACACTTTTTTGTGTTCCACATGTTTGGAGAAAGTGAAAAACATTGAGAGAAGTGTGGATGGTTCTGAGTTAGAATCCGTCATAGTATGTCACGTGAGATTGGCTATCTGCCTTCAGTTTTGAAGAGCACCAACAAGCAACTTTCCACTCTGTGTTTTTGGACTCAGATGCTCAGCATTCTCCAAGGGACAGCAGACCTGGTGCAGGTTAAATAATCTCTGGGGAATTACGTAACAGGGAACGTGGAAACTCAGCACTCTGGGGAGGTGGGGAGCAGAGAACACGAGGTCACCCAATCAGACAAACAACAATTTCACAAACTGCCCTGGCTGGTATGGCTCAGCTGGTGGGGTCTTGTCCGTGCACCGAATGATTGCTGGTTTGATTCCTGGTCAGGGCACATGCCCGGGTTGCCGGCTTGATCCCCAGTAGGGGGTGTGCAGGAGGCAGCCAGTCGATATTCTGCTTTCACGTAGATGTTTCTTTCTCTCTTTCCCTCTCCTTTCCTCTCTCTACCTCTAAAAATCAATCAATAGCTGAAACCGGTTTGGCTCAGTGGATAGAGCGTCGGCCTGCGGACTGAAGGGTCCCAGGTTCGATTCTGGTCAAGGGCATGTACCTGGGTTGCGGGCACATCCCCAGTAGGAGATGTGCAGGAGGCAGCTATCGATGTTTCTCTCTCATCGATGTTTCTGACTCTCTATCTCTCTCCCTTCCTCTCTGTAAAAAATCAATAAAATATATTAAAAAAAAATAAAAATCAATCAATAAATCTTAAAAAACGTTCCAAACTGGAAACAAATCCTTGTGGTCGCTAGAGTGAAATCACGTGTTACAGTTTGCAGCATTAAATAATTTAAACGGTAACTTGGTGTTTCCTCTTTGAATGAATTATTAACCTAATGCACCAACTGTTGGAAGCCACGTGAGCTGGCAGTAGCTTTGACCCTGATTGCTCTCGCTCATGACAGACTTCTACCTGTCTCTTGGCCTTGGTACAGGCATCACCTTCATGGCAGAGCCCGCGCGGACCTCGAGGGAGACGTGTAGTGCCCCTGCTGCATCTCTTAGGAACTTGTGATAAATGCTTCAGAAGCAGGTGCTTACCTGTCACCCCCAGAGACCACATACTACTTGCCTTTTCATCTTGGGATCCCCCCAAAATAGCAGGGCATTTTCCCCACCAGCCCTCTCCACACCCATGAGCTAGTCCAGGGCACCTGTCTAGAAGCATCGTTGGGTCTCGGGGCAGGTTGGAGGAGCAGGTTTCCCAGCAACAATAGCCGTGGTTTTAAGAGTGTCCTTGCAAGAATAGATTGCATGAAGCTGGTTGTTCAGTTTATTCCAGATGCCGAGTTGCTTTCAGATTGGCTGCAACCAGAATAATCCTCTGGAGTTTGCGTCTCTACAGCTGAGGCAGAGACAGTTGGTGCTCCCCAGATACCATGTGCTCCCCTTCTTTAGCAGATGCTCTCAGTCCCCGCCCACAGTCCCTGTTCTGACAGTTGCCCTGCAATCCACGGCAGCCCTTTTTGAGAGCTTTCTCTGGGGCAGGGGCATGGTTGGCCCATTCTTGGGGCAATTACTAGGATGATGAAGTTGATTTGTCACCGCAGCAGAGCTGAGCCTATGTTGACTAATACGTCTTCAGGAACTGAGCTCTGCCTCCCTGACCACGCCCTCCCCAGCATACTCCATGCTCCAAGCAACTCTTAGTTCAAGGACCTGAACACACCAAACGGTGTGTCATTCTCAGGTAGAGCCAAGGCACTGCCTTCATGTCTCTCCCACTGCTCGGCAACCTTGGAGGATCTGAGCTGGAGGAAGGCTGCTCAGTCCACATGGGAATTCACAGGAACAAGAGGCTTTACTATGGAAGCCACTGAGCTTCTGGCATTTATTGGTTGTGGCACCTTCCTACCTGGCCCATGGCATCAGCACTGTCCCCTTTGGGGGTGCCAATATGTAAGTCAGCCCATCAACCACTTGCATTCTGTAGGACACAGAAGAACGCTTGGGATCGTTTACTTGTGTTCTCCTTTAATGTTTCTAATTTCCAGACTTCTCCTCTCTTCAGTGGTTTGATTTATGTTTGGCTGTGGCTCTTTTTCGTTTATTCTCACCCAAGGACATTTTCCCATTGATTTTTAGAGAGAGTAGAAGGGAGAAGGAGAGACAGAGAAAGAGAAACATCGATGAGAGAGGCACATCAATTGGTTGCCTCCTGCACACGCCCTGACCAGGGCCAGGGATTGAGCCTGCAACCAAGGTATGTGCCCTTGATCAGGATCGAACCCGGGACCCTTTAGTCCTTGGGCTGCTGCTCTATCCACTGAGCCAAACTGGCTATGGCTGGCTATGGCTTTTAATTAATATGACATTGTTTTGACATATACTTGTGAAATAAAAATCCAAATTCATTTTTATCTCCAAATTAATAACCAATTGTTTCAATCCTGAATAAAAATTATTTTTACCTTCCTGATGAGCTTGTAATGATCTTTTATTATACATTAGATTCTCATGTCGAGAAGTATCTATTTTGGGGTTACAGTTTTCTTTTTACTTAAATTCAGCTATTCTTGTATAAGTACCAAGATGCTGTAATTATAGCTCTGTAATATATTTTACTATGTTCATTACTCATTACTCATTTCTCTTCTGTCTTCCCTCAACAATCCTATTAGTGCCTCACACCAACAAATTACAATGGGAAAGAATTGATGTGTTCGGCTTACTAGGACTTCATATTCTGGAATGGACAGTCATTGAATTGGATCTTCTATGTCCTCTCTCAGTTTTGTAGTTTTCCTTATGTTGATCATATACGTTTCTTGCTAACGTCATTCCTAGGAATCCTTTTTACGTTGACATTACTCATGTTCTTATTTTTAAGTTGTATTTTTCCAACTGGCTATGCTATTATGTAGGAAAGCGTAATCTAGATGATTAAAAATTTTGGCTTTATAGTTTGTCCACTTCCTAATGAGATTTAGAAGTAAAAACATACAAAGCTATTTCATGCCGTTCCATGTACTCTAATTGTCTTTGCAGGTGGTGCAGAATAAACAGAGACATTCTAGAACTGAAATAAATCCGGGGAGGGAGAGAAAAGGATACAAGGAGTTGGGCTGCTAGGAATCAGAGGGTCCCACCCACACAGCAGGTGCAGAGTTACAGATGCCTGACAACAAACAGCTTGGGTTCGTCCTGTTTTCTCGTGGAGACATAATCGCTTACGACTTTCAGCGTTGCTTGTAGGTGCCTCCGACTGCCCTAGACATCACTGGCCCCCACATCATAGTGTTCCCTTCGCCAGCTGACACTTGTTGGTAAGAACATGTTTATATTTGAGTCTGGATAATAAAAGATAATGTCAGGACGCCGGTTCTTCAGTGATACTGAAGACAGGCCTGGCAGGTCAGACTGGCTAATGGAAAACCAAATAAAAGGCCGCCACAGCCCTGCTCCGTGTCTCACCTTGAGTTCAAGTTATGATAACCCCAATCATTGGACATGTTGATTTAAAGAGAAAAAAGAAACAGAGAGACACCAAGTGGACTAGATGGAGATAAAGCTCCTTTTCCTTTTCTTTTTAAAAAATATATTTTTTTATTGATTTCAGAGAAGAAAAGAGAGGGAGAGAGAGATAGAAACATCAATGATGCGAGAGAATCACTGATTGGCTGCCTCCTGCACACCCTCTACTGGGGATTGAACCGCAGTCTGGGCATGTGCCCTGAATGAGAGTGGAACCGTGACCTCCTGGTTCATGGGTCGATGCTCAACCACAGAGCCATGCGGGCTGGGCTCCTTTTTCTTTCTGGAACTGGGAGTCAACAGATGCAGACCTCCCAGGGTTGCAGATCCCCCAGAAATCTCATGATGAGGTTACACGTGTGCTGTGTGCTGGCTCTTAGGACCGTGTAGTCCTTTCTTTTAATGCCATTAATATTACTTTAGAACTCAAAGGAGCTGATTGTTTTCTATAAGAACAGCATAACTGAAGATGTCTCATAGGTCTTGAAGATGATCTTTTTCAAGCATGTCCTGTGGCGTGAAAGGAAAACAGGCGTCCCCACTCACATTAAGGGGAAATAGAGAATAAGTCAGCTCCCCTCCCCAAGAACCAGTGGGGTGACCCCTGTGGTTCCCTTGTTCTCTGCCACATTTATGAGTTCGTTGCTTTTTCCCAGTGGCTTTGTCTACAGTACAAAGCACGGCAGCCGACAGCCAGGTGGCTGCCTGGTGCTCTTTATTTTAGTTGCACTTTCCTCATCACAAGTACAAAGGAGGTGTGTTTGAGAAGCTGTTTTCAGAAGGGAAAGGAGTGTTCGTGCGGAGGTGGAGAGGGCTGGGTTAGGAGACAGACTGGTGTCTCTTTATCCTGCCCGCAGGGTGTTCTCCCGGCCGTAAACACAATGGGTCCATGCTCAACCACCCTGGCTGGGCTCCTTTAAGTAGGCTTAAGTGAGGGTGTTAATAAAGAAAAAAGTATACGTTTGATGGATTTTTACTCTCTTCAGAAGAGGGATCGGGGTTTTAAATATCAGCCCATCCCAAGGGGAGGGAGAAAAGGAGAGTTTTATATTTTTCATGCTGCCTTCAATAAGTGTCATTCTCAGCGGTTTCTGGCTATCTGGAGGCTGGCGCTGTGTTTTTTTAACCTACAATTAAAAATTCACTAAAGATTCACTAAAAATTCAAGCAGTAATAGGTCTGTTGTTTCATAACTATTCATTCATTCATTCATTCATTCATTCATTCATAGATAGAGAGCAAGGAAGAGAGAGAAACATCGATGTGAGAGAGACACATAGATTGGTTGCCTCCCACACATACCCTGACCAGGGCTGGGGTAAAACCTGTAACCCAGGTACATGCCTTTGACCAGGAATTGAAGCCTCAACCCGTCAGGACTCAGGTAGATGCTGTAATCACTGAACACACCGGCCATGGCTACCTTTTTTTTTTAAAAAATATATTTCATTGATTTTTTACAGAGAGGAAGGGAGAGGGATAGAGAGTTAAAAACATCGATGAGAGAGAAACATCGATCAGCTGCCTCCTGCACACCCCCCACTGGGGATGTGCCCGCAACCAAGATACATGCTTGACTAGAATCGAACCTGGGACCCTTCAGTTCGCAGGCCGATGTTCTATCCACTGAGCCAAACCGGTTAGGGCCGTTTGTTTTCAATGAAACATGAGAGGAAGGATGGCTTCTACTGAAGAATTTGGAAAAAAAAAAAAAAAAGCTCCTGAACACTCAGTGCTCGTTCTTATTTTAAAATGTAAAGGCCTTTCATAATTTTGGGCAGTGGTGTGGGTCTAGGTTCCTTAGAAGCAGAACCTCAGAGTAGCATTTTTGTGCACATGATTTTGCAGGGGTGGGGGGATGTCTGTGTCAGGAGAAGGGAGCGAGGGGAGCAGGGCGTGGTTGTACCCACAGGAGCTCTGGGGCATGCATTGCACCTCAGAGCTGGTCCCGCCTTCGGGTGAGGGGCTGGGCTTTTGTACCCTTCCCTGTACCCGTCAACCAGTCGTGGATCATGGGCTGCCCTCTGAAGGCGCATTGCGTGTGTCAGTCCCTGGGTGGGGCGGCTCCCAGCAGAGCGTAATTCCTGGGATAAGTGAGCAGTGGTGGCCCCTTAACAGCCAGCATTCGTAAGCGCTGGTGGGTGGGGCCGCTGCCTGGTGAGGGGCTGAGGGTGGGCACCTACAGCATCCACAGCTGTGCTGGCCTGTAGCGTGTTCCTTACTGAGTAGCTTTGGGGCAGGAGTATGGGAAGTCCTGAGGACAGGGTTGCTTTGATCACCCAGCACGTTCTGATGATTATGCACTCAACGGGGAGGCTGTTTGCTTTAACTGGATTTCCTGGGTTCTTTCACCCAACACCTGTTTGTGGCCAGCCCACCCCAGGCCTGGCGCCAGGTCTGTGTATTTGGAATCTTCCCAAGAAAAGCCCATTTATTTAGAAGAGCCCGTCCCTTCCAATTACATATTCTTGGCAAATGCTAAGAGACAGCATCACAAGGGAGACTGCAGAAGCTTCACCACCACTCCTGGGGAAGCCAGATCTGCCACCGTGTACCCTCTCAGGGCTCCGAAGGCAGCAGTCTTTGTGAAAACTGTTACTTATAGGAGGCCCTCGGAAGGCCTGGGCTGTTTGAGGGACGATGTAAGGTTCTGCCCTCTGACCTTGGCTTCTCAGCAGAGGGGCTGGCTCGCCTTGGTGCCCCTGTTGGCGATCTGCTTTAACCAGCAAGCATGAGTGCTTCCCACAGGCAGGTCTCCTATGTCCATCATTTCGTTTCGGTCTTCACAGCCACCTAGGAGCTGGGCAGGTGGGGGCCGTGCAGGCCCATGCCAGTGAGGACATGGACACTGAGATGTAGGCCAGGCCCCTCGTGGCTCTGGCACTCAAGGTGGGTATTGGGGCCACTGCTAGAGCTTTGGGGTGCCTGTTGGATGCCTTTTTACAGCCAGGGTCATGGTACATGACTTTCCTACTTTTAAAATATACACATATATTTTAAATTGATTTCAGAGAGGAAGGTAGAGAGAAAGATAGAAACATCAGTGATGAGAGAGAATCATTGATTGGCTGCCTCCTATATGCCCCCTAATGGGGGTCAAGTCCGCAACCCGGGGCATGTGCCCTGACTGGGAATCAAACTGTGACCTCCTGGTTCATAGGTCGACACTCAACAACTCAACACTCAACCACTGAGCCATGCCGGCTGGGCTCCTACTTTTAAGTAAGAGGAAACCAAGCCCAGTTTGAATTTCCTAAAAGAAGAAAAGTTTGCACCACAATCTGCTTTACCCCAACATCACTCTTCTTTGTTTGGAATCTTAAAACACTTCGGGGAGTTTGTTTTTTTAGATCAGTGTTTTTTTAGAACACTATGGGGACATCGGGGAAAAGCTCACTTGTTTATTGCCAGCTGCAGGAACACTGTGTGACTCTATTTTGTCCAGTTGGGGTTCTGGCTGGCTTAACAATTAGGACACAGCTAAACGGAGGCTGCTTTGCTGGGGTATCGATGCCCATGGATGGGCCTGTGTTCTGCTCCATTTCCTCTGGATGATCCTGTGAGCTTTGCTTTATTTCGTGATTCAAATGACACCCCTACACCCGTCTCAGCCATTGTTCAAGAAGATTGAGGATCTATGGAAGGACTGTTTCAGTTTTTACTAACTAGCTGTGTAGCCTTGGGCTGATTGCTTACCCTCTCTGGTCTGCAGGTGCATTTGAAAATCGAGGGTGGTGGGCTACTGGCCCTTTCATTTCTAACTTGCAAAGATTTTCACTCGCTCAGCCTTTGTGTCTAGAACACGGATCCTCCTTAGAATTCTCCTTTGCATCCTGCTTAGATTGGATTGCTGCCCTTAATTTTATTGAAGGATATTTACAAAGGATATATTTTTCAACATAAGCAATTTTCCCCATGAATCCACAATCAGTCATATAAATGACCATGTCTTGAATATTTATGGAAAGTTCTTCCTCAGTGTACCTAAACTTCAGATAAATAGCACAGGGGAAGCTATTAGTTTATTTATTTCTCCTTGAGTCAACTTTGGTAATATGTATCTTTCATGGAATCCGTCCATTTCATTTAACTTGTCTTATTTATGAGCACAAAGTTATTCATAATATTCCCTTATTATTATTTTACATAACCAGGCTCACTGTTTTTCAAATGTGTATTCTCTCCTGAATATGAATGAAAGCTATATATCTTTTGGACACATTTCTTCTCCCATAGTTTTATTTGCTATTTAATTTTATGTTGTACCTTAAGGTTGTGTTTTATTTTTGTTTTGTTTTAATCCTCACCGGAGGATATGTTTTTATTGATTTTAGAGAGAAAGAGAGAGAGGGGGGAGAGAGTGGGCGAGAGAGAAAGAGGGAGAGAAACATCGATATGAGAGAGAAAGATTGATGTGACAAACATTGATGGGTTGCCTCCTGTACACTCTGCCCCAACCAGGGGTCGAGCCTGAAACCTGTGTATGGGTGCTGACCGGGAATTAAGCCAACCGGTGACCCTATGACTCCAACCAACTGAGCCCCACCGGCCAAGGCCATGAAGGTTGTCTTATCCAGAAGTCAAAATCATGCAAAACCACAGACCCTTTGCCTCCTCTGTTCTGGACAACAGTAAGTGGTGGAGGTGTCTGCCTGCCCCTCAGATAGGCATCTGGTACGTGAGGGTGAGAGGTTTCAGGGCCCAGCACGGACACATGGTTCAGAGATTCCCAAGGTCTTCACATCAGTCTCAGATCCGCCCAAACCAAGGCAGGAAATGGAGAAATGAGATAGATGGGCTCATCTTTCCACACAGCAGATGGAGGAGTGCTTTTTGAGTGATTTCTGCAGCCTCACCCATAGGGGTGGATGGATCATGGAAATAGTCAGCTAGTACAGTGTTTGCATGTTGTGACACAGGTTGGTGGAGACAGAAAGGAAAACATGGTAAAGTCTTGCGGGCATCAGTCAGCTGCAGACTGGCCCCAGACTGGCTCCTCCCCTTCCGAAGGAGCGTGTCCAGAGAGCCAACCTGGACAGCGCCGGGAAAAGCAAAACGCGGCCCAAGTCACGGTTATCGTGAATCTCTGAGCTGCCACAGACAGTGGGGATTCAAAATCCAGGGCATAGGAAACAGCAGCTGGCCTGGGAGCCCTGCCCTCTTGGAATTTTACTGAGTGAGTGGTGACCCCCCAGGGATGAGCAGTGACCCCCCCAGGGATGAGGTCGTGGGTGAGCTGGGAGTGTTGGGAGGAAACAGTAAACCCAGGGGTGAGACAGAAAGATAAGCTGTTCTCCCCCTCCCTCCCCCCCGCCCCCCGGGAAGCTTTGGGCAAAGGGAACCAGCATCAGGTGTCGCGAGGACAACACCAGGGCCAGGGCGGCACCTGGAGAGGCTCCCCACAGTGGCCCACGCAGGCAAAAGGGAGCATAGAGGCTTTGTGTGCCGGAATGACCGGAAGTGGGCAGAAGGGTCCGTCTGGAGGAAAGCCGGCAGGGAGAACTGTGATTGTGATTGTGTGGTCACCGGATGTCCAAGGCCTCGGCAGCCCTGGGAGCAAACGAGGCCGCGTTAATATTAATGTCCAACGTGGAGTCCCAGTGACTGCACCTGCTCCCACGGGACCTCAGCCAGTGTCCTCGGAATCCCCAGGGCAGGATGTCACCTGTGCTCAGGTACACCGTGGCTCCTGTTCTTCCTTGGTCATTCTATCACTCCTCACGGCCCCTCCCCTTGCTGTTCCCTGGCTGTCAGTGTGTCCTCAGGGCCCCACATGGCCGCACCCCCACCCCCGGGGCCCTGGGGCCCTGGGACCGGTGCGGCTTACTCTGTTGTACCTCATCACCTGGGTCCCAGCGCCTCCCACAGGCTTTTGAAACACTGCTCCCTCTCCTCCATCCTGAACCCTGGGCATGTGCCCTGACCGGGACCTTCTGAACCATGACCTTCTGAATCCTAGGTCGATGCTCAACCACTGAGCACATGGCCGGGCTGTATTGAGGGTTTTACTCTGAGAAGCACCATAGGAATAACAAATGAGAACACGGGTTCCTTTGTGCACATACATTGGAAGGTCACCTTCCTTGGCACCCTTCAATCTTTCCATTGAGGAAACACAAACTAGTATGACTCCTGGAGCCCCCTCTCTCAGCCCCAACTCTCTCCGGCAAATACGGAGGCAGACTACAGAGCACGAGAAGAAAAGGAATAACAGATGCCCATAAATAGTGCCACTGTCAGCGGGATGGTTAAGCTCATAAATCTATGGCACGTGGGAAGATCAGTACCAGCCACCACTTGTCATCTACTCTGACACCTGTGTCTAGATGGAAATCATCGCAGAACAGATTGTATGTTATAATTAAAAAACGAAAAAAACCGTTCTGGGTAAATATGCTCGGTCAAGTTGCCCATCCTGGCACAACGGGAGTCTTTGCCACAATTCAAATGTTCTTCAAAAGTCACTTGTAGCTTCTTTTTCAAGGAGGCACAGGCGCCAGGTTCCTACACGTAGGACATGACATATGGATCCTGTGGGGTCACTTGAATAACTCCCCGCCCACCCTCATGGTCGAGCTGCTCTACACATTCGGTCATTTTCCTGTTTCCTTTCCTGACCTGGAGGGGAATGGAAATCAAACCACTTTTTGTCTCCTCTAGTTTATTCTGGCTGGGTACAGTTGATCAGGAAACACAGAGTCTTGGTTTATTCATTTATTCAGTTTATCTGGAAATACAAGGAGAATGAACAAAATGCTCTGAACATTAAATAATGGTTTCTTTCCTTTTTTTTTTTTAATAATGAGAAAAAACCTTTTGGAGGAGAACTTTCTAGATGTAGACTGAAATTGTCAACTGTTTTTTTTAACCCCCCAGGGCAAGAAAATCCCAATCAGAGCTTTAAATACCCACCCCGTTGTTTGTCCAGGAGCTCTGTGAGGCCAGGTGAAGCTGTGCACAGTGGGGTTCTACCTTCTCAATAGATTACGTTACTACCGATGAAGTGATCAATTAGATGGTGTAGACAGGATTGGTAGCTGCCAATTACTATGCCCTGTGTGTTAAGTCCTCTAAGTAAATTGTATTCATTTTGTTATTTATTCTTCACAAAAGTCCTGGGAGGAGAGTGTTAGCATCCCGGCTTCATAGATGAAAAGACTGAAATGTTAGTACTTTGCCCAAGTTCATACACACAGTCAGAGGCCATGCCAGGATTCAAAGCCAGATCTGTCTCAAACTGTGACATAACCTCTTCACAGACTGCCTCGCCGTGAGTGGGTTGAAAGTCAAGCTAAGAAAAGTTGTGGTGGGTGAGATTAAGGTTCTGTAAAGTTCCAGAATGTTCTCACCTCTTGGTGGTATTTCTTGGGTAGCAAACCTTGGACCTTTTTTCTCAGTTGTGGATCCTTGAAGGTCACCTCACTTTAGGGAAGCAGGAGTTGTGTTCTCAGAGTCAGGCCTTGCCTAGAATGGGCTCCTGAGGGGTGGTTCAACCTGGGGGGTCCCTGGGAGGCCTACAGGAGCCACCTCAGGCCCAAAGCAGATTCTATTCCACACTCCTGGTCTCTCACAGAGGAGACAGCGATTAGACCTAAAGTATGAAGGCCCCATCATTTCAAGCAGATCCTCAAAGGTTACTGGTTCTATTAGAGAACCACTAACCTTTAGGAGAGTCTTGCTAAGGTCAAAGCCTCCTTGAACCCAATCTTGACTAATACTGTGTTGTCCTTTTCCTCTGGCAGGACATCGAGGCCTATGTGACCATTCGCTAAAATATCTAAGCTCGAGACTCATGGAGCGGAAGCTGCAGGGCACGTGGCTGCCTGCTGGCCGGGGGCACGTGGAGAGACCGTGCCTGGGCCCCTGCGGCTCCCTGGTGCCCGTGTTCAGCTCTCAGCACGGCCTTCACTGCATCCACGCCGAGAACAGCGCCCTGAAGCCCAGGGTCGTGACGGTGGTGAAGCCGGGTGGGCACCCCCTGCGCAAGGTCACCCTGCTCCTCAATCGGCGCTCGGTGCAGACCTTCGAGCAGCTCCTGGCGGACGTCTCGGAGGCCTTGGGCTTCCCCCGGTGGAAGAGTGATCGCGTGAGGAAACTGTTCAACCTCAAGGGCAGGGAGATCCGGAGCGTCTCTGATTTCTTCCGGGAAGGGGATGCCTTCATCGCCATGGGCAAGGAACCCTTGACGTTGAAGAACATTCAGGCGGCCATGGAAGAGCTGTACCCCAGCAAAGCCCGGGCCCTGACGCTGAGCCAGCAGAGCAGGGTCCCTTCTCCGAGGCTGAGAAGCAGGCTCTATAGCAAGGCTCTGAAAGGGGGACACCACTGTGGGGAGGCTGAGCCGGCCAAGAGCTGCGGTGAGGCTGCCGGGTCCAAGGCAGCCATCAGACGGCAGGGGAAGACCCCCATGGAGCCGGGGCTGGAGGACGGGGCGAGGGCCCAGAAGACGTGGGTGAGGGGCGCACGGGAGCCTGAGCCCGGTGGCAAGCCGCCCCGGGAAGCCCCCGTCGAGAGACATGGCAGCGGGGAGAGGCACCTGGGCGTGGAGATCGAGAAGACCTCGGGGGAAATCATCCGGTGTGAGAAGTGCAAGAGAGAGAGGGAGCTTCGGCAGAGCCTGCAAAGGGAGAGGCTGTCCCTGGGCACCAGCGAGCTGGACCTGGGCAAGGGCCTGCGCTATGACGTGGACAAGCTGGTGAGGACCAGGAGCTGCAGGAGGTCCCCCGAGGCCCAGTCTCCAGGCGGGGAGGACGGGTGGCAGGGTGACGGCCACAGGAGCAAACCCAGGAACCCCACTCAGGAGCTGAGGCCCAGCAAGAACACAGACAAGAAAGAGGACGCAGACCCCAAAGGTCAGGAAGGTCAGCCGCAAGGAGCAGCCAAGGCTAAGAAGGATGTCACGGAAGCCCAGCCCGTCAGAGAGGAGGGGCCGCGGGATGGGAAGAAAGATGCCAGGAATAAGCATGGTGGCTGGTTCCTCAGGGAGCACCCAGCCGACCCCAAGAAGCCGCCCAGGACCCGAGGGGAGGAGCAGGAGGCAGAGAAGGAGAAAAAGCCACCTGTGTCCGGCGGGAGAAAGATGCTTCCCAGAGATGACCAACCCGCAAGGGTAGAAAAGGAGCCCAAGATGATGGCAGAGGAAAGCAAGCCAGAGAGGCCCGGTGGCCGGAAGCGGCGGCCCGCGGGCATCATCTCGGCCAACGTGGAGAAGCAGTACGAGACCGGCCGGGTCATCGGGGACGGCAACTTCGCCATCGTGAAGGAGTGCCAGCACCGGGAGACCAGGCAGGCCTACGCCATGAAGATCATCGACAAGGCCAAACTCAAGGGCAAGGAGGACATGGTCGACAGCGAGATCTTAATTATCCAGAGCCTCTCTCACCCCAACATAGTGAAGCTGCACGAAGTGTACGAAACGGACACGGAGATCTACCTGATCATGGAGTACGTGCAGGGCGGGGACCTTTTCGATGCCATCATAGAACACGTGAAGTTCCCAGAGCGCGACGCCGCCCTCATGCTCATGGACTTGTGTAAGGCTCTCGTGCACATGCATGACAAGAACATCGTGCACCGGGACCTCAAGCCGGAAAACCTCCTGGTAAGCCCGACTCTGCTGCCTCATGGCTGTTACCCTTACGGCCAGAACAATACCTTTATGCTTATAACCTACTTGTTTCAGTTGCTTCCTTGTTTCTATGCTTATAACCTACTGACATAGATTGGTTTTGATGAGATTATTGAAAAAGAAACCTTCCAATTTAAATAAAACGGAATATGTTTCCTCATCCAAATAAAACGGAATATGTTTCCTCATCCCTGTCAGGTGGACTGATCAGGTGGACTTGTTTCTTGGGCATTTGCACGAGCTCTGGCCTAGGTATCGGGGTGTCCACTGGTAGCTGTTTGCCCTGCAGGCTTGGTGTCCTCTCTCCCACTGAAACCACCCCTGACTCTTTCGGAGGTAACTTCCTGCCGCGAGAGTTCCAAAGGCTCACACTGCTGGAATCTGTGTGTGGAGTGGATAAGAGGCTGGTTGGTCCTGGAGTCAGATAACTGACTTTTTAAAAAAATTCTTTACTTTTTAAAAAAAATTGAATTTATTGGGGTGACATAGGTTAGTAAAATTCTGTAGGTTTCATCAGATAACCTACTTAAGATCCTGGCTTTCCTAGTTGCTTGCTCTAGGATTAGTCCTTCCCCTCTCTGGGCCTTAGTTTCTCGTTTGTAAAAGAAAAATGACACAATAGCACCTGACTTGGAAGGTGGAAGGAGGACTGAGTGCAGGAGAGAGAGAAGCAGCCCTGACAGCTGGCAGCCGGCCTGGCTCCCCCGCTCAGCAATGTGCTCTCCTACTGAAATAAACAATTTCACGGAACATCAGCATCAGCTAAGGCCACTCTGGCCATGATGGGTCAAGACAAATGCAAGATCCCTTGTTAGTCATTTCCAGATGCAGAGAGAAACACGATTGTCCAGACCTCAAACATGGCCACATCTCCCCCTTCTGGCAACTGGGAGTGACTGCCTCACTTCATTCCTCCTGCCTTCTAGTTAAGAGTCACTACAGTGCCCAGTCATAGAATCACTCCCTCTTCCTGACAGTATATGATTTAGAGCAAAATCCTGCTTTATTTTGGACCCCTTCCCCTAATCACCTAACACAGCCCAGGTGTTGCAATAAGTGTCTTGAACATCCTCTTCTTAGGTGCCTGGATCTCAGGGGTGTGCGTGCTCCCTGTTGCAGTGAGTCAGTAGGCCCAACGTGTTCCTGAACCAGAAGTGTGCCCCTGGAGGTCTTGTTAGGACAGCGTACTTATCCCACTCTCTTCTTCATTGCCCTGACCACTGTCTGGTACAGGTGTATTTAATTTTCTGTTTTCTTTCTCTCACTGGGAAGAAAGTTCTAGGACAGTAGGAACTTGGTTCTATTCAGATTGTACCCTGAAACCTAGAACAGCTCTGTCACACGGTGGATGCTCATTAAATGTTAGCGGGATGAATGAATGAATGCAGACATATCCTGCTGCCTGGGAAGTAGTGAGGATTCCATCAGTGGCAGCTGCCATCATTGTGATGACATCAGCATAACTCTGATGTTAAGGCGGGTATGGTGAGTCAGCACTCAAAGCCGGATTGCTGCAGGTAAAGCAATCGTGGATGGAGACGGTGATCTTGATGAGTCATATTATTATGATTTATTTTTTGGTCAGAGAGTTAGCCTGTTTCCTTTCATTTCCATGGCTGTAGACCCAGCCTGGAAACACCATCCCCATGCATTCATCTATCCGTAAACTGTTCCCCCCAGGAGAATGGAGCAATGAGTGAGTCAAGCTAATTATCTGGTGAAATGAGGTCTACCTTGGCCACTAAGTCAAGTAACCTTGTGTTTGCCCACATTCACAGAACTGTGGTCTGAATTACCATCAAATAACTCTTCTGTGAAAAATTTCACTTTTGTGTGAGCTGAGTGCCCTCATCCTTTCTTCACTTGCTTTTCGTCTGTCTTCTGGGTCTGAGCCCAAGTAATCTCCACGTGTGCTGTGCTACCCACTGTTCACTATGGCCACTTGGAACGGCCACAGAATAGTGCTCTTTAATGCCCCTCTGATGTTTCCCCCAATTGTCTCAGCAGGAGAGGGTCTGCCTAGAGGCCTGGGCTGGTCTCGAGCCAAACATGTTGGGCGTGTGTCTCCTAAAGCAGTAGCCCGGCGCTCTCAGACAAGTTCTCGGGATGCGGGATGAAATCATTGACCTTCCAGGGTCCTTTTCTGTCGGGGACAGCCACCCGAGCTTGCATTTTCTCCACAAGGTCCTGGAACCAGGCTGTCGAGCTGGCCCGTCTCTTGGGCAATAGAGACTCTCACTTGTGTGAAGGGACTGACTTGTCAGCAGTTTTTAAAATGGAAAGTCAGCACTGGTGTAGACTATGTGAAGTTCACTTCAGGAAGCAGAAAACTGCAAGGTACACGTTTAGTGTGGATAAGCTGACTGCCTCAGAGAAGTCACGTAGCAACTCTTCACGGATTTAACCGTCAGTCAGATGTGTTTTTAGTGCCCTTAAGGGCAGTGAAGTGTGTTTACGTGTTGTGTGTGTGTGTTGTATGTGTGTGTGTTCTGAGAGAGACAGAGGCAAAATTGGAGAGTAGCTATACTTTTTCCTTCTAAATACAAGAGTTGTTTATGTGGAATAGATAAGTAACTCTTTTCCCCTGTGGATAATTTTGTCAGCTTGCATTTATAAGAATGAATAGACCTGTCATATTTATTCACCATTTGTCCCTTTTCTGGGTGAGTAAAGTTCAACGTATCGCTGTGTCAGGAGTCTAAATGCCATCTAATGTCAGCGCTGTCTGGTTTTCAGAAACATCTGGATTGTGTTGGATTTGACTATGGGCTCATTGTCTGGTCTTAGAAAGCTGTCATCTTTCAACTTGCTGATATGATAATGATATTGAAAACTCGCTGGGTCTTCTAAGGTTTAATATGAGTAAATGTTTCCAGGGTGACAGCTGTCCATCAGTTAATATTCTCTAGTTTAGTCTGCTGCACTAGTGTTGAGCTTTGTATTATCAAAGCAATGGTTTCTTCCTTGAATGGATGGTTACTGTCCGTATTAAGACCTGTATTTGCTAAGCTTAGAAAAATGATTATGTGAGAACTAACTTTTGATTACATGGCTGATCGCAATTGTTGCTGCTTTTAGAGACTTTCTGAAGACACCGAGAGCTCTTCATGACGACAGCAAGCTTATTTTTGTTGTCTTAATCAACAGAAATATTTACATCTGATAATTGGGCTCTGGAATGAAAAATGTTAGGCCTGTATTACCGAGTTTATTTCTACAGATTGCATCTCCTGACAGGATGCTAGCCCTCTTGCCCCCTTCGGGTTATTTAGACTCCTGAGATCTTGCGAAGTAAGTTTTAATTATGAGGATTTCCTGCCTGCAGAAATGTCAGTGTTAATTGCTTCTCCTGCCAGTGTGCGCTGGGCAGGGTTGGGATGTGCTGTGGGGTGTTGACCGGGCCCTGGGAGGAGGGGAGGAAGCAAACAGGAGCTGGAGAGGCGATGATGGCCAGATCACCCACGCAGGATGGGAAGTGGACAGGCCAGGTTGTTTATGGCCAACAGCCAAGATATCACATACGGCAAAGAAAGCTGAGCGAGTTGCGTGTGTGGGGGGAGCCTGAAGAGATGTCAGACAGGAGCAAGATCCTTTGAGAATATCTGTCCCGGAATAAGGAAAGACGAGGGGGCATGTTCCTGCCTGGAAACAGGGCTGGAAGGAATGAGACCCGTTGGCCTCCTCATCCCATGGGACGAGGCATCTCTCAGATGCTTTCCCTTCCTCCTGTCCATCATCACATACTGTAATAAACATACTGTAATATCCCCAACTTAGAACAAAAACAAACCTTTGCTTTCTCCACATGCCCCTTCAGCTGCTGCCTCACACACGCACACACACGCACACCTTTGATAGAAGTGTCTCTACTCACCGTTTGCTCTTTTCCACGTTTCATTCTCTCCTGAACTCCAGCCACTCTCTCCCCCACACTGCACCGAAACCACCCTTGTCCGTCAGAAAGATGGGGCCACGCTGACCCGCTGCTCGGGGGTCAGGTACCTCAGAGGCGCCCCTGCGTCTTCTCTCCCCTCATCCTCACAGTCAGTCCATTCTCTAGTCTTATTTTTACCCTCAGTATGACCACCTCCACACCTCACTGCACTACCCAAGCCCAAGCCCTAGCCACTGTCACCTCTTGCTGAGACTGGCAGTCACCTCCTCACTGGCCCTTCCTCTTCCTCCGAAGCTTCTTCCTCACAGAAGCCTGACTGGCCTTCTCCAAATGAAAATTAGAACCTGTAACTCCTCTGGTCAGAGCTGTTGTTGGCTTCCCATGGCACTTAGAATAGAGGCTAAAGTTCATTTCCATGGCCTAGAGGCCTTGCATGATGTGGTCTCTGTCTTCCTCTCAAAGCCTCACTCCAACCACTCACCCCTCACTCACTCCAGCCCTGCCCTCAGTGGCTGTTCCTCATTGGGCTAAACATGCCTCAGGACCTTTGCACTTGCTATTTCCTTTACCTGAAAAGCTCACTCCTCAGATTTTAATATGATATTTTTTCAAATGTTATTTTCTCAGTGAATCCTTCCTTGACTACCCTATAAAATACCACCCCCTACCACTGTCCAATAGAATGTTCTGTGATGATGGAGTTGTCCTATATCTACAGTGCCTAGTACGGTAGCCACTAGCTCTACAAGCACTTGTTGAAATGTACCTTGAGAGTCTGACTTGAACTTTACATCTTATTTAAAAATAAATAGCAAATGTGGTTTGTGGTTAGTGAATACCATACTAGACAACATAGCCTTTATCTCACTTTTTCTTTTTTATAACACTTATCACTACCTGAAATGACATATTTTTCGAATATTATTTCTTAATAGAAAGAGGGCTTCATAAAATCAAGAAGTTTACCTGTTTCATTTACTATACTATTTCTAGGGCCTAGGCCAGAAATTAATGCTTGTGGAATGGATATGAGATGTTAAAAAAGACTCGCATGATATGGAGGCTCCAAAGGCATTTTGTGGGCCTGATATGTGTCAGATCCCAGGGGAGACTTGGTCCTTACTTACTTTTTTCAGCCATTTTTTATATTACAGTATTGTTTGCTGTCGAAATGTAAATTGATTTTAGGCATATTGATATGAATTGCTTTCTATGATCAATTTGGTCCTCATAGCCAGTTGAACAGGGAACGATGGAGGAAGAGGCCGGAGGAACCATGCAGGATCAACTAAGATTTTGGCAAAGATACCTAAGCCTTACCCACATCAAATACTTTTTTTCTTAGGGAGACTCTTGCTGTTTGGTCTGTATTCTGCTGCCCCCTTCTGTTCAGAGATGATAATGACAAGATCACCCTTAACGTTGACCTACCATTGAAGGAGAGATGGGAGGCTAATTGTTAGAAAAGTAATGACTCCTTTTGAAGCTGTGAGACCATCCAGATGTTACCTGGTGCTTATGTAAACAATAAAGACCACCTTGATTCAAGGCAGGGTGCTTTGGTATGGCTGGAAAAGGGAGGGAAGCCCTAGCTGGTTTGGCTCATTGGATAGAGCGTCAGCCTGCGGACTGAAGGGTCCCGAGTTCGATTCCAGTCAAGGACACATGCCTGGGTTGCAGGCTCAATTCCCAGTAGGGGGCGTGCAGGAGGCAGCCAATCGATGATCCTCTCTCATCATTGATGTTTCTCTCTCTCTTCCTCTCTGATATCAATAAAAAATATATTAAAAAAGAAAAAGAAAAGGGAGTGAAGAATGCAGATGGGTCAATAGTCATTACAGTTCTGTGCAAATTAATCTCGAACACCCTTAGGTGAGAGGTAACTGAAAACAGAGCCCCTGAAGGCCCTCGACCCAGAGCAGCGAGTTTAGATAGATTGGAGACTCCGAGAGAGATGGAGATGTGGGGTGAGGGCAAGGTCTGGGGCTGTGGGCAGGCCCTCCACCAAACCTGGCCCAGGAGGGCGAAGGGGAGGGAGAAAAAGAACACCTTTTCCCACTACCCTCTTAGGTTCTGTGACTGGGGCCCTGGAAAGTAGGCTCACAATAGATAGATTAACAAGGCAAAAACAACAGTTTATTTACCTGTGCACTGTGTATGCACGAGGGAGAAACTCGGGGGTGAGTAACTCAGAGGGGTGGTGAGAACTTGGGGCTTGTCTAGCATTTTAGCAAAGAACAGTCCACATTCTCAGAAGCGACAAGACAAAGGAAAAGGGGTTTTGGCTTCTAGGGGTGGCAAACTGGGAGGTAAATTCTTGGAAACAGTGGAAGATGAGCTGTTTCAGTAAAGTTAGTTATGCAGCTTTCTCTCCCTGCACCTCAGGGCGAATGGAACTCTCTGGTGATTTTGTTATTTCACATGTTTATTTCAGTGTATTAAGTCAGCCAAATGCTTTCAATGCTGATCATTTGTTTGGAAATATTTGCAAATATTTGTGAGGGACATATTTTTTCAACCATCACCCGGCAAATGTGATGAATGTAGACGATCCATCTGGAAACTCGAGGCAGCGGGCTATTTTTTGTCCTTTCCTTGCAAACTCAGTTTTCTAATCTAAATTATCCTAATAATTACGTCCCTGGTCTGCTTTCGGGCCATGTCTGTCTTGTACGCACACCAAGGCGGACTCGCATTTTCGTTCTACGTCTACCCCTTTCCATTTGGCTGGGTTCATTATGGAGACATTGATGAGATTGGCCGGTGGTGACTCAGACACAGTAATTAAGACATATCTGCTCACAGAGCTGTGAGCTCACTGGCCGGAGGCAGGGCGAGTGCAGAGAACTTATTCCTGTGTGGGGAGTGGATGCTCCACTGCCCCTGCATTTTGGGGTGTCGCTGTGCCCTGATGGGACACAGCGAGAGCCAGAGTGCTCCCCCTTGTCCTCCTGTCCCCCTTCCTGAGTGCTGGTGGGAGCTTTGAAAACCTCTGCTCAGTTTTATTACAGATGTGAGAACACATGCCTGCAGACAAGTGGGCAATTTCTCCTATAGCTCCGGGGGCCCCATCGTGTCTCTCCCTTGGGCGACATCATCACCAGGCTCAGCCCAGTATGTTTTCCATTGTGTGGCCATTACCTGCTCAGGGCACCGCTGGCCTGAGCATGCAGGTTCTGTGATGAGCAGGGCGATACCCATGCCAGCTTCTCTGAACTTCTCATTTTGCCTGAGTCAGTCCTGGCCTTCAGAGGTGAACTGTTTTGGTGGCTAAAATAATATGGTTTTACTTGACCAGTGGTTCCCAAACTTATTTGGCCTACCGCCCCCTTTCCAGAAAAAATATTACTCAGCCCCTGGAAATTAATTTTTTTAAAATTTTAATAGCAGTTACTCATCGCCCCCAAATGCACCTGTGGCCATCACCGCCCCCTGGATCGCTGCAGCGCCCACCAGGGGGCAGTGGCACCCACTTTGGGAATCACTGTACTTGACAAACACTTGAATGTATTGTGCTTCTTAGGTGCCAGGCACTGTTGATTACACTTTACAGATGTTAGTTCATTTCATCCTCATCACAGTCCCATAAGGTCATGCAGATCCGCATTGTACAGATGAGGAAAGGGAGGCACGCAGTTACTTGACCAGTTGCGCAGGAAACGGCGAGCTGGAGTTTGGACCCCGACAATTGGGCCTTTGAGGTGTGCTTGGCACATGACACTGGATACTCCAGCAAAGGGAGTTTCCTTTGCAGGAGGTGAGGAGGCCCATCCAGAGGCCCCCAAGAGAACCAGCGGGAGGTGGATCCGAGGCAAGCCTGCAGCAGCAGGAGGCAGAGCCAGTACATTTTACCATGTTGTTACAGAAAGAGCTTTTGCTGCCTGGTTGGCCTGGCTCAGTGGTTGAGCATCAGCCTATGAAACCAGGAGGTCACAGTTCGATTCCCGGTCAGGGCATATGCCCAGGTTGTTTGATTCCCAGTGTGGGGCGTGCAGGAGGCAGCAGATCAATGATTCTCTCGCGTCATTGACGTTTCTATCTCTCTCTCCCTCTCCTTTCCTCTCTGAAATCAAGAAAAATATATTTAAAAAAATTTTTTTAAAGAGCTTTTGCTACAACTTCCTTAGGCTGTGCAGGGTCCAGGAGGGGCACCGGTGGGCCTTTTACTTGCTGTAAGAGATGCTAGGTTTGCTCCTTCATTGGTTATTTCTCTTTTATTTGAACTATATCAGTATCTTTAGCTTTATTATTTTTTGCATGGTCATCTAAACACTTGCTAAGCTCACCTTCTGAGATTGATTTCTTTGATGAAATCAAAGAGCTTTTTCCTAACTATCATCTAGCACGCAGATACCTCAAGGTGAAGAAGGACAGGGCAGATGAACCTGGCTGACCAGAGGTCAGAGAGCCAGCCAGCTGGACTCGGAAGGGAGGAGACTCGTCGGGTGGGACGTATTTTAATGAGAACACGGGAGAGCAGCCAGTTCTCTGTGTTCATTTCAGAGTGAGGGTCGCTGTCTTTTCTGTTTTTTTTTTTTTAAAAATCACCATTTCTACCCTTTCTAAAATTTGGTGGAAGTGGCATCTAAAGGAAGAAACAGACATAATTTCTTTCACCTTCATGCAAAAATATTAACAATTAGAACCCAGATGGTCAGTTCCAATATGTAAGCATAAATCTCAGTCCCATAGCATTACTTTTTAAAAGATTTATTATGTGCAAACTAGGACAGCCATCTCAGACTGTTTTAGAAATAAAAGTCTGTAAATGAAAGTTTAAAAATGAAAGCCCCACATCCTGGAACCCCCGAGTCCCCAGCAGTCTGGGACTGCTGGTCACTCTAGGGCAGGGGTGGGGAACCTTTTTTCTGCCAAAGGCCATTTGGATATTTATAACATCATTCTGCTTAATATGATTCACTTAATATAAATTTACGTTGCTATGAGAAAAGCTCCGAGATTTATTGAATTTTGAGTCCTGCCTGTGGTTGCCTTGGCAGGGCCAGACCAAATGATTTCTCGGGCCCTATACGACCCGCAGGCCTGGCGTTCCCCACCCCTGCTCTAGGGCTAGCACTGAGCAGGGCAGATTACAGACACTGAATGGAACTCCTACTTGCTGGAAATTTTCACCCCCTCCTTTCTTCTTCTTGTTAAACAAATGAGAAAATGGAAACTCAGATCAGTAAAGAAATTGTCCAAGATCACCCAGCTGCAAGTCTTGGAACTGGAATTCAAGCCTCCTGGTCTGTTTGATTCTTAAATCACCCCTTCCCCTTGGTCCCCCCAATTTGGGCTGGTATTTAACATCCCTCCACTGTTCCTTGGTCTACTTATTCATTCTAATTCCTATTTTATTTTCTTTTTTTTCCCCCTCTGCCCAGACTTTGCATTGCCCACAGGCATTTCCTAGTCCTCACTAAAACTGTCTGTACTCCCAATATCACTGGTTCTTGTCCGAGGTCGTGCTGCCCAACAGGACTTTCTGTGGTGATGGAAATGCTTTGCACTCTCACTGTCCACTATTGTAGCCATTAGTCACCGATGGCCGATGAACACTTGCAATGCCATTAGTGCATCTGAGAAACCAAATTTCAGTTTTTTAATTTAAACAGCCACGTGTGGCAATCTGGTATAAAATCCGGCTCATTAATTTGTTACTTGAAAATGTGAGCACCTGTCACAGATCAAATTGGGTCCATCAGTGTTGGGCTAAACTGTAAGGGTGTGTAGGTTCATTGTTTGTTATCTTGACCTCTTAGGCTTGTTGTTGCATGAGTTTTCCTCATTTATTCTCATCACAGTTTTGGTGGTTTGGGGATTTGGGTTTCTTACAGGTTCAGAGGAATGAGGACCAGTCGACGACCTTGAAGCTGGCTGACTTTGGCCTCGCGAAGCACGTGGTGAGACCAGTGTTCACCGTGTGCGGGACCCCGACTTACGTAGCACCTGAAATTCTTTCTGAGAAAGGTAAGTGTGGGACTCTTGCTCACTTACTGATTAATGTTTCATTTTTTAATATTTCATATTTTATATTCTTTCAATATGGAACAAAGATCTTAGAGTTGGTGCTAAGCTGGCATTTAGGTTTTAATGGGAATATTGGAAGTTATTCTCCTTGACCAAAGCACGAGAACGCTTTCTAAATCAGGGATCACAGCTCATGCCACGTGTGACTGACCACGTGTGTTACACAACCCTGAACTGATGATCTATACCAGTGATGGCGAACCTATGACACGCGTGTCAGAGGTGACACGCGAACTCATTTTTTTGGTTGATTTTTCTTTGTTAAATGGCATTTAAATATATAAAATAAATATCAAAAATACAAATCTTTGTTTTACTATGGTTGCAAAGATCAAAAAATTTCTATATGTGACACGGCACCAGAGTTAAGTTAGGGTTTTTCAAAATGCTGACACGCCGAGCTCAAAAGGTTCACCATCACTGATCTATACCCTGTTCACTGTGTGTCCCTTGAGCGTGCAACTGGATGTCATAGCCATGTCAAATGAGAGTTTCCAGATGTTTCCTTTCCATGTCTGTGCTTGTTTTATGACAGACCAGTCAGAAAGGGTCACACAGTGGCCGTGGTCTGAGGACCACACGTTGAGTCACCCTGGTGTGTACCCCACGTTGGTAGGAGCTGGCAGTCATGTTTGGAAGTGGCTCTCGCGTGCAGAGAGCTGAGGCCCTCTGTGGCCTGAGCCATGATTCTCCACGGCTTGTCTCATCACGTCCGACCCAGCCTGGGCTCAGCTGCGCTTGTGTCTCTGCCTCCGCTGCACAGGTTACGGGCTGGAGGTGGACATGTGGGCCGCGGGCGTGATCCTCTATATCCTGCTGTGTGGCTTCCCCCCGTTCCGCAGCCTGGAGAGGGACCAGGACGAGCTCTTCGACATCATCCAGCTGGGCCACTTCGAGTTCCTGGCCCCTTACTGGGACAACATCTCTGAGGGTGAGAGTCGGGGCCTCCACGCTCGGGAAGAGGGGAGGCAGGACTGGAGCCCCTCTGGGTTCTGACTGCGAGCAGGGTCTAGGGCAGGTGTGTGAGGAGAGCGCAGAGCCCCCCCGCAGCGCCTGCACAGGGTGGGCTGTCCACAGGTTGCGCTTCATCCTTTATCTCCTGCTACATCAGTCTGCGTCCTTTGAGGACCTGAAGGAGTGATGCTGGTATTCTCGAGAGATTGGAGGAGGAGGCTCAGAGAGCCAGCCTGGGAGAACCAGAAATCTTTCCTCCTCCCTGCCTGCCCCCTGGCCCCCTAGGTGTCACCACCTCTCTCCAGAATCACTCATGATTTGGGGCAGAAAATGAAATTAATTGTGAATTTGCACTGTTTACGACTTAGGCTTCTTCGTACATGTTCTTTGATGTCAGTAGGAAGGCCTATTTGTCAATGTTGGAAGTAAGAACACACATCTGTCATTTAGCACCTTGATAGTTTGGTTAACAGATGGAAAACATTGTAGACAGACGTGACCTCTATTTGTCACCTTGCGCTGGGCGCCATGGCTGTCAGTGGTCCTGGCCCGCGACCCTGGGGAGAAATGAACAAATACCCTGTAGAGCTGCTCCGTCCCACAGGGTAGCCCCCAGCTGCACGGGCTACCTCAGTGTAAATGTAAATGTGAGCGAATTAAAAGTGAATTCGACACAAATTCAGCTCCTTAGTCGCACTAGCCACGTTTCAAACGCCCAGTGGTCCCAGCGTGGAGCACAGAGGTGGAGGGTTTCCGTGGTCGCAGAAGGTTCCATCGGACAAGGCTGCTCCAGGGTAGCACGTGGTGCTAAGGGGGATGTTTGGGTTCAGTTCACGGATGGGGAAGAGAAATTCAGAACCACCTGCATTCGTCTCATTTTCCTCCTCCTTCTCTCCCTCCGACAGCTGCCAAAGACCTGGTGAGCCGGTTGCTGGTGGTGGACCCCAAAAAGCGCTACACGGCCCACCAAGTTCTTAAGCACCCCTGGATCGAAACTGCTGGAAAGACCAGCACAGCCAACCTGGGGAAGGAGCGCAAGGAGGCGTCCCCGGGCAGCGAGGGCCACCTCCGGAGCCAGCAGGCCCCGTGGTCTCCACCTCCGGCCCCTGTTCAGCCCTCAGTTCTGCTCAAGGACAGAGGATAGAAGTTTAGGAGAAACGCAGTGCAAAGGGCGTCTTCTCGTAATTGGAGAATCAGGGGAGGGAGAGATGCTCAGTCTATTTTAAAAGAGAAACTTGAGTCTTAACGTTAAATGTAACATATTTTTAGATTTGCATATTTGAAGCTTTAATACTTGTTGTTTTTTTGGGGGGGGGTGGAGGGGGGAGAAGGGGAAGACTTGTTACCAGTATGGAGTTTTTGGTAATAACGATGTGTTTTGTTTCTTCCTTGTAATCAAGTTCATGGTGTATGACATGAGTGGTGCTTTCCGGGGTCGCAGTGCCCCCTGTGAAATTAATAAGGTGAATCGTAGTCGTTCTGTGTTAATAAAATGTGCTCTGAATACTGAAGTGGGTCCTATTCTGATTCCTTCTCAGCGCTGGTGTGGGAGCCAGGAAAGCCCGGTTTAGACACGCCTCCCGGTGCCAGTATGGCTGCATAGACACCTTGTGATGGACACTCGATGAGCCGCGAGGTCTGTTTGTTTATTTCAGTCAGGAGCATGTCCGTCTTAGCTGAAAACCAGACTTGGCGCAGTCTGAAAAACGGAAAGACGGAATCGTGGCTTCCTTCTTGCCCTTTTGATACCCATCTGTACAGCTTTTAAGCCCATTATCCCTGAGCCGGGGTCACTTCCACGTGAAGTCAGGCACTCAGGCTGCGACTGTGTTAACATTGCAGATCTCGAGGGAGCCACTTAGTGCATGAATGTGTCAGACCTGCGGCCAATGGATTACGCTCTGGCTCGAAGGAGCTCAAGAGGGTTCAGGCCTGTTCCCACCTGCAGGGCAGACACACGGAGGGCGCAGAGGGCCTGTTCCCGGATTATTTCAATCCAGATTTCTGGGCCAAAATGTTGGTCTTTTCAGATGACGCTGGGAGTGTGCATGAGCTGAGAGCAAAACATGATGCTATTATTTACCAAGTTGACCTTCTGGGTTATATGTAACCTGGTCAGTAGGGCACAGAATCAGTCACAAAGTGCGGGTTTCTCAGCCCTCTCCTCCCTTCCCTACCAGTGTTGGAGTCCCCCTTGCGGGGGTGGGGGTGGGGGCGGGGGCGGGGGTAGATCAGTCAGGAGTAAAGGTGTAGCACTAGAGAGTTTAGTAGAAGGAATTGCTCAGACAGGTGCTGGAGAATGCAGAAGCACGAAGGAGGCTCTGAAATAATTTAGAGAGACGAACTGCAGGGAACGACTTCCACTCCTAGGTGGGGAGCCGAGGGCAGAGGTTGGGGTGAGTAGAACCTAGAAACTTGGAGGAGAAACCCCTTGTCCTGGACACTCAGTGTGTTGCCAGAACCTGCTTCAAGACTGAAGGGATAAGCTGCTGGTGCTATTGGCCGACAGCTCAGCGGTCACCGTCTACGGGGATGACCCCCCGCCTGGGGCAAGATGCATCCAGTGACTGGTCCATGTAGGGTGTGACCAGTGGGGACAACGCTGATGGGCCATTCTCCTAGTAAGCGTTGGCTGAGCCCTGGGTTGAGGCAGCATCCCAGCCAACTTCTCCCTCGCCCTGTCCTGCTTCTTTCCCTTCTCTTCCAGAGGTGATGACCCTGGGACCACTCCCTAAAACACTGCCTGCATGCTCATCTCAACCTCAGAGTTGGCTTCCCAGAAAACCGGGCCTGTGACCTTCCTTGAAACCTGGAACTGCTGGAAGGGGGTACCAGCTGGTGCTTTAACCTCAGGGGCTCGGAAGAGGGGGCCCACAGAGTGGGACTCAGACACCCGAAGAGCTGCCACCCAGTAGGCAGTGCAATGGTGCTCATTCTGAAAATGTAGAAGGAGGCTGGGAGCTGGATTTGCTACTGGAACATCTTTTGATAAGGTCAGCAGAGGCTGAGATCCAAACGAGAACCTTCAGCCTTCACGTTAGCATCATTTGATTCTATCGATCACTCTCTTTTTGAGTCGTTTCTCCGGTGGACGTCTGTGATTGCCCCATTTTCCTGGTTTTCTTCTTGCATCGCTGTCCACTCCTTTGGGCCTCCTGCACAGGTTTAGTCTTCCACTTGCTAAAAGTTGTAGTTCCATCATTAGTCACTAGGGGAAGGCACATCAAAACCACAACAAAACAGCGCCATACACCTATTACAATGGCTAAATTAAATGGCTATGATGAGAAGACAGACCATATCAAGTATTGTCGAGGATTTGGGAGCAACTGGAACTCTTGTACATGCTGTTGGGGGTGGAACATGGTCTTCCCCCCTTTGGAGAACAATTGGGCAGCTCCTTTAAAAGTTAAACACCCTATGACCTAGCCATTCTACTAGATGTTTACAAGAGAAATGAAAGCATATGTCCTCACAAATACTTGTACAAATATTCACAGGTACTTTACTTGTAGTAGTTTAGTTCAAAAGTGAAAACAACTGGAATGTCCATAACCTGGTGAGTGTATAGATCAGTGATGGCGAACCTTTTGAGCTTGGCATGTCAGTATTTTGAAAAACCCTAACTTAACTCTGGTGCCGTGTCACATATAGAAATTTTTTGATATTTGCAACCATAGTAAAACAAAGATTTATATTTTTGATATTTATTTTATATATTTAAATGCCATTTAACAAAGAAAAATCAACCAAAAAAATGAGTTTGCATGTCACCTCTGACACGCGTGTCATAGGTTCGCCATCACTGGTAGACAATGAATACTATTTGGCAATAAAACAACACGAACTCTTGACACATGCAACAACGTGGACAAAACTCAAAGTTTTGGCTGAATACAAGGAACCAGACCAAAAAAAGTCTATGTTCTGTATAATTCTATTTATATACAATTCTAGAAAATGAGAACCAGTCTACAGTGACAGAACATAGATCAGGATTGCCGGGAGTGAGGCAGGTGGGAAGAGTTATAAAGGAACACCAGGTAACTGTAGAGGTGATGGGTATGTTCACTACCTTGAATGTAACAATGGATCCATGGGTGTATATATGTCAAACCTTATCAAAGGGGACCCTTTCAATATGTGCAGCTTATTGTGTGTCCATTACACCTCAATATAGCTGTTAAAAATGCTATTCTTGCCCGGTTGGTTGGGCATCAACTATGAACCAGGAGGTCACGGTTTGATTCCCAGTCAGGGCACATGCCTGGGTTGCAGGTTCAATCCCCGGTGTGGCAGAGGCAGCCGGTCATTGATGTTTCTATCTCTCCCTCCCTCTGCCTCCCTCTCTGAAATCAATTAAAAATATTAAAACATACTATTCCTGCAGTACCTTCAGGACTAGCTCTAGACTTCAAGACAGTGCTCTTCTGTTACTCCATATTCCCAGGTTGTATGGCCTTGCCCTTGGTCCCAGGTGGGATCATCATGGCCATCCCTCCATGGGTAATACTAAAAACTGAGTTGCTGTAAAATTGAATCTCCATGGTTGTTTTTCACTCATTCTAAGATGGATGCTTTTCCATATTTCAGCATTTCTTCCGTTGGAGTGCAGTTTAAATTGACAAGTACTTAATAGTTTCTTTTTCCCTTTGAAAGCTCTTATTAAATCTAGGGTGTATCATACAGTAATGGTGTCCTAGAATCCGGAAATCAATCACAGTGGAAACTCTGTAATTATCTTCCAGGAAGTGATAGGACCTGGAATAAATGGTGGACCTGTCTCTTTCCCTTGGGTTGTATTCTTTCTGTTTTACACAGACACTGTACAGAGAAGCCTCAGATATGTATTTTGTTGTTAGTGGTGTATTGTTTTTCTCCGTGTTTATCTGGGAATTGAATAATATGAGAATATAAAGGTATACCGAGATTTGTTCTGACAAGTCTCATATCACTGATGATACCTGGCGAAGAAAATTTGACCTTAAGAAAAATTACATTGAGAAATCCAGCTGCTATTATGAAAACCGTGCAGCAGAGAGAAAATGATGCTTTATCTATTGAGATAGCCTGTGTAATTTATGTCAACAGAAAGCCAATAACTTCATCATGATCTGAGAGGAAATTTCACTTGAGAGATCTTGGTCTCTCTCCTGATCCGACAGAAGGAAGCATACTGTATAAATCCTCAGCTCCAACTTTCCAACTCTGGTGGGAGGCGGGGGTGGGGGGCGACCTATGGCTTGCGATTGCTCTCATTTTACGTCAGCCATCACCAAAGGCTCCCAGGCATTTGACAGAGATTTATGCAGGAGCATCACGGAAGTAACTCTGGAAACAGAAAAATATGATTTTAAGGAGCATTCTTCCCCAGACCAAGGATGTCATTTGAAATTGACATGTTTCTCCACCACATGTAGATTCATCCAGTTCTTTTTTTAAAAATTGAATCTAAATGCAAGTTGCCTAATTAATCTTTTGACTTAATGCAAGTTGCCTAATTAATCCGTTTCTTTACGTGGATATGGCAGACATTTATATTAGTCTGAAACCACAGGTGTGCAACCGTCATTGCATAATTTTATTTTCTGTCCAATGAATTATTTTTTGACTGTATGCTCCCAGCTCTACTGCCCTGTGAAATGCCAAGTCACAGGGTGGTCCTGTGACTACCATCCTTTACTGGTCAGTTCTCATGGGGTTACTATTGACACCCCCACAGTGCCAGCCCACTGCTCTGCTGCTTCCTTACCACCCCAGGGCCTGGAGTCAATTGTACAACTGTCCATGGTCTTATCTCCATGGTCACACTGATTCTTCTTCTTTGAGGTTCTGACCCCTCACTGAGTCCCCACTTGGATCTCAGGGGCTCCCAGAGCCTATAGAATTCTTTCTATTACCTCAAGCCCATGGTTTGGGGGAGAACCCTTTCTTCCTCCTTTTCTCTCTGCAAACTCCCCTCCTCCCATCCTCCATTGGTCTCCAAATTCCCCCCTGGGCTGGGCTGGGATTAGGGTGAAGTGAATGAGGAATCCCCCTCAGCCACCTTAAAAATCATGGATTTTTATTTTTAATTTTAAAACTGTTGCACTAAACTATGACTTCATCTGGGTTGCTATGGCTTACTTCTCTTTTCTGTCTTGCCATGTGCCCCGAAACCAGCTTGAACTGAAGGGAAAAGAGGGGAAATGCAGGAAGGAGGAACCATCAATTACTGTTTCCAGACAGATCTCGCCACACAGAAGCAGAGTGTCGGGCTCTCACGTCTGCGGTTGACGGACAGATGTACACAAAGAAGATACCTGCTCCCTCACCCACCTCAGTCATCAGCAGCAATTAAATTGCTCTGCGGCTCAGAGTCTGGCTGTGGAGACGTGGCCAGTGGACAAAGCCTCAGAAGCTAGAAAATCACAGCGGAAATGATGGTGGCCCATGACCTGCGAGGCGGCTCTCCGTTTCCTTTTCCTCATTTCTTTGAGGCCCAACGGCTCTCTTGCTGGCTGTGGCCCTGGGCGGCTCTTCACTTTTGCACTCATTAAAAAACAAAAAACAAAAACAGTTTTTTTTCAAGAAAGGTCTCCATTCCCCAAAGTGCATCAGCAAAGCTGGATTCTATTTTTATAAAAGGCCTGGCTTTTGCCCCAGGGCACCAACAAGGAGCTCTTGTTAAGGAGGGGGAGCTGAGCCTCCTGATTGGAGGGCGATTCCTTGTATTGCTTTTCTTTCTTCAAACTTGACCTCGGGGGTAAAAATCCCCGCCCGGGAAGCAACAGAAGGTGGTGAAAAGCCGGCAGAGCTGGTCCCCTGCCTGGAATTGGGAGGGGCCTGGCCTTTGTAACCGGGAGGCAGCTGCTTTCAAGCTGCCTGGTTTGGCGTTTGCAACCTCATAAAAACTGTTCAAGGGCTGAACATCACTGTTTTCTCCACTCTGCCTGCTGACTCCCTTGAAAATGACAGAAGCGAGTAAGCCAGTCAGAGAGAGACAAAGGCCATATGATTTCACTCATCTGTGGAAGCTAATGAACAAAACAAACTAATGAACAAAATAGAAACAGACTCCCAGATAGAAAACAGACTGGCAGCTGTCAGAGGGGAGGGAGGTTGGGGTGCTGGGTGAAAAAAGTGAAGAGATTAAAAACAAATTTCATAAACACAGACAACACTATGGTGATTACCAGAGGGAAGGGGGCTGGGGGGGGAGGTAGAAGAGGGTATAGGGGGACAAAAGGTGACGGAAGGAGACTTGATTTGAGTGGTGAACACAATACAATAGATAGATGACGCATTATAGAGTCGTACACCGGAAACGTACATTTTATTAACCAATTGCACCCCAATAAATTCAATAAAAATTTAAAAATAAAATGACAGAGGCACCATGGGACACGTAGTCCCACATTTGCTGCTTCTAAGAGTGTGTGTGTGTGTGTGTGTGTGTGTGTGTGTGTTTTCCAAGCTTTCTGCACAGGCCTCCCCTCTGAGGGCTCTGAGGGACTGAAGCGTCACTTTCTCTCACTTTGTCTTCCCAGGTTGCACCTTCACATGTTGGGGTGAGGCCACAACATTAGTAACAAAGAAACAGAATTTCCGGAGGATGAGGCCCAGAAATCAGGATTTTGAAAAGATTCCCAGATGATTCTAATGTGCAGCCAAGGTTGAGAACCACTGCCTTAGAAGAAGTTAGAAGTAAATCATTTTATATAATGTAAGTATTTCAAACAATACTAGTAGATATTTCTTATCTTTATAATTCATACTCAGCCACAAAAGAAAACAAAATGACAAATGGACGTCAAAGAAAGCGACATCAATAATCTACACCATCGCAACGAGATGGACCTTGTTTTGCTTCTACAACGTGGTCTTTGCATTGGACATATGCTCCCTCCTGTTCTCAGATTCTGATGGGTTAGGTGTGCTCACACCATCGTGAGCCCTGCAATAATTCAGTTTTCTGCACGTTTCTAGTCACGATGAAACTCACAGCTGCATCCTTTGGCTTCTAAGTAGAAATGTTTTCTTGAGAAGATAGTTCACCTCTGCTCTGTTTCACTAACAATGAAAACAGCAGCACCTGACACAGCCTCCTAGTCCAATCCTAACAAATGCAAAATAAAGGAAGGCCTGGAATCCGGTGGGATGACTTCCCTTCCATCATTATTCCGACGATCTGGCATCTGCTTGTATTACGTGTTTTAGGTTATCATGAAAACGAAAACACGTACAAACAGCTCACAAACCTTGCGGAGCACTTCAGATCCTCATCAGCGTGCTCATGCACCTGAGGCCCACCAGGTTAAATCCCTTGTGTTAATAATGGCTTTAAAGAGAGATAAACAAGCCAGACTTTTCTCAGTCTGGGCAGCAGGTGGTGCTGTTGGCACTCGGATTCGCAGTGGCGCCGGCAGGAAGTACCAGGTACGTTCCTCAGCTTTGGATATAGTTTGCTGGTGTTGCACTGCAATGTGTTTACTGGTTTTTAATCTTTTGAAAACACCCCCTCTGCAATGACCTCATCTGGGCCAAGTCGGCCAAGTTTAACCCAATGTAGCCCAGGCAGGGGACTGGGCTGTGTTTCGGTCCCTGGTTCTGTTTTGCGGCGGTGAAAGCCGTGCGGACCCCAGCCTAGCAGCTGCTGGTTTGCGGGGAGACTTTTGTACCCTCCCTCCCCTTGATGCAGGCAGTCAGTGGGCTTCTCCACGCTGGTTGACTCCTGGCCTCACACCTGCAGGCTGGCGGGTTCATGCCAGTACCAAGGTGGGGGCGTGAGACCTTCCTGCTCTGGCCCTCCACCAGTCAGTCAAGGCAAGCATGTCAAACTCAAAGGCTAACAAAGTTTAAGTTTATGTGGGCCGCAAAAAAAAAAAAAAGCTTCAATTTTCATAGAAACGTAGAATTATTTTGAAAAGTATAGTATATATAAAAAAAGAACAAGAGCAATGATAAAATCAATGTTTTCTTCCTAACACTTGGCATCTCTTCTCTGTTATTATCTTTCCTATTTCGGGGGAAATCTTGTTGCGGTGATTACTTTCAAAACTGACCCAAGGTGAATGTCAGTAATTCTGGATCTGACAGGAGACTTATTTCCTTTCATAATTGTAAATAACTGCTCTCACCGTTATATTGGCTGGGCCACAAAAATATTCATGTGGGCTAAGCTGTCTCCAAAAAGGGCAGTTGTGGTGATTGTACCCTTAGCAACCTGGAAACCCAGAATGCATTTCTCTTCAATGGCGTGGAGGTCTTCAGGCACCTCATGTTCAGTTTGCTGCGTGGTCTCCACTGCTCTAAGCCTTGGTTTTCTACGTAGCAACTCGGAACAGTGGCATCGTCTTAGGGATGGTCACGTATAGGAGGCCTCACTTATTTGACTTACAGTGAATGTTGCCTGAGTGCTTCCGGTAGCTAAAATACAGAATTAAACACACACTTTAAGATGCTGAGGTCACCTTGTTCATCTTACTCCTTTTACAGTTGAACATCTAGTGCCCAGGGAGGGAGCATAAACTTGCTCAAGGAAGCACAGTGGATTTTTTTCTTTCTCAATCCAGTGGAGGAAAAAAGACCCTGCTGAATATTTCCCCATACAGCCGGTTCTGCAAGCTGCCATGCCAGCACTGTCTCGCCCAGGTGATTCCTGGTGTTGAGAATTTTTGAGTTCATCCTCTGATACAGTGGTTCTCAACCTTCCTAATGCCGTGACCCTTTAATACAGTTCCTGATGTTGTGGTGACCCCCAACCATAAAATTATTTTTGTTGCTACTTCATAACTGTAATTTTGCTACTGTTATGAATTGTAATGTAAATATCTGATATGCAGGATGTATTTTCATTACAAATTGAACATAATTAAAGCATAGTGATTAATCACAAAAACAATATGTAATTATATATGTGTTTTCCGATGGTCTTAGGCGACCCCTGTGAAAGGGTCGTTCGACCCCCCAAGGGGTCGCGACCCACAGGTTGAGAACCACTGCTCTAGAATGAGAATCTGATACTATATATTCAGTCTTCATTAACCTAACCCAAATTTGGGGTGTCCCAAAGCGTGGAAGTATCCCTTTTAAAGATTGAAGATGTCTTTGATGACATATCTAGTAGTCTAGGTTGCCAGTATGAAAACTCATAGCAATTGCTTTTTTTTTTTTTTAAGTTGAGGGCTATTTAACATACAATAAAATGCACTGATCTTAAGTGTTCAGCTTGATGAGTTTTGACAATCAAGTAATTGCTTTTTGAGAACAAAAGTGACTATAGATCTAAGTCTTAAGGGGGTTGGAGTAATGTAATTTGTATCCGAGGAAAAGAAAATCACTCTGTGAAGGCTGTCTGGAGAGGGAGGAAGACTGGCATCTCAGAGACCCTGTCAGTTCTCCTGGGTGGGGTTGCTACCCTGTCTGGTTTCCTGGTATGTTCTCCTGCAGAGGGAGAAACCCTGATTGTGGCCTCCCGGGGAAGTCACTGGACTTCCGCCCTTGTCAGGGAGGATGCTCAGGCCATTTTTACTGAGATTTCAAAAGACAGGAGCTAGCCCTAGCCGGTTCGGCTCAATGGATAGAGCATCGGCCTTCAGACCAAAGTGTCCTGGGTTTGATTCCAGGTTGCAGCTCCTTCCCAGCCCAGGCCCTGGTCAGGGCTCCTGTAGGAGGCAACCAATCGATGTGTTTCTCTTACATTGATATTTCTCTCTATCTTTCCATCTCTCCCACTCTCCCTAAAAATCAGAGGAAAAATATCCTGGGGTCAGGATTAACAGAAGCCAGGAGCTGTAGTTGTGAATCACGGGCTCTGATTGGTGCTTCCAGGGCGTCCTCACTAGTGATCTGGGAGCCACAATTCACCAATGTGGTCAAATACCAGGCTTGTGCATGGCCACCGTAGGGCCTGTGTGTGGCTCTGGGCTTTAAATGGCTGGGTTTTAATTCCTTCCTTCTGGGTCTTTGTCTTCAGTCTCCATGTCATAGTTCCTCCTGGGACCCTCTAATTCGAGTGGCAGGTGTGTGCAAAGTCTGCTCCTGCCCATTCGGTTGGGGTGCTGTGAATCTGAGACTCACCCAGGGTGTGTAGCCGGATCCTCCTCCTCTGATTTCTAAAGCAGGAGCCTCATTCTGTGGTGTTGACAGGAAACTTCACCTCAGGTATTACTGTGGGCATCTTTCTACGCTGGGGCTGTGCCAAGGTCCTGAGGTCATTCCCGAGATTAAGCAAAGGGGAGGCCTCTCTAGTCACCAGTCATGTGTTCACACTGGTTAATGCCCAGCTTATTGGGCCAGCCCGGAGCTCCAGGACTTCTCATGAGGCTGGGAGCTCTAGGCCATTCGGTCCAGCCTCCCGACCCTCGCATCTCCTTGAGGTCTTGTGACCACCCTGGAGTGCTGTCCCCATGACTCATGGACTCACAGTCATTCCCAACATCACAGACATGGGGCTCACAGCGACTCCCGGCCCTGCACACTCTCCTCTCTCCTCTGGGACACCCCCTATTTCCTCATCAGGGGGCCGTGACAGAGGGCAGAAGAAAGACAAGCTTCAAACTTTGAGTCGCTTCTGCATCCTGGTCTGCAAAATAGACCCCAAGGCAAAGAATTACACAGGCGACTTGTATGGAACCCGAGGGGATAAAAATAGCACCCACCAACCATACATCTGAAAAAAAAAAAGTATTCTTCCAAAAGTTTACAATCTCCC
Source organism: Myotis lucifugus (assembly GCF_000147115.1). Taxonomy (NCBI): domain Eukaryota; kingdom Metazoa; phylum Chordata; class Mammalia; order Chiroptera; family Vespertilionidae; genus Myotis; species Myotis lucifugus. The sequence goes on along the minus strand of NW_005871243.1, from coordinate 1,335,209 downwards.
ATTGGCCGGTTTTGCTTAGGAGGCTTCAGAGTTCTCTCTCCTGCTCACTTTCCCAGAATGTTCTATGTCCCCTTGGTCTGCTGTGACTTCTCTGGCACCATCAGGATGATCATGGCAGGGCCTCTAGTGACTATTTTTTACCTGGAAATAGTCACTTCCTGTATTGGTTTGCGCTGAAAGGACACATCCTGGCAGCAACGTGAGTCGTAGCTGAAGCATCTATGTTCAGGGGTATCATTGTTCAGGGACCCCACCCTCATCCTTGTTTGCAGTAAGATTTTGGGGGCGAGCTGGATACTGTCTTTAAACACTGAGATGAAGCATTCATTTAAAAGAGGATTGGGCCCTAACCAGTTTAGCTTAGTGGATAGAGCGTCAGCCTGCGGACTGAAGAGTCCCAGGTTCGATTCCGGTCAAGGGCATGTACCTTGGTTGCGGGCACATCCCCAGTAGGAGGTGTGCAGGAGGCAGCTGGTCGATGTTTCTCTCTCATCGATGTTTCTAACTCTCTATCCCTCTCCCTTCCTCTCTCTAAAAAATCAATAAAATATATATTTTTTAAAAAAATAAAAGAGGATTGGAAAAAGTCAAAAGAGGCTCTTGGTTGTGTCACTGTCTCCAGACTAATGAGGCAGTCGTAGATTCTCATGCTGGGCTGAGGACAGCAAGGGAAGGTGACCGCCTGTCCCAGGGGCAGCCAGGTAAGGCATTCTCTGTCCTCATTTCCTGCCTTTTCCAAGCCATGGAGGGGGAGGACGTGTGGGGACAACCACAGACAGTGCTGCCTTCCACCGTGGCCTGGCACACCCCAACACTGCTTCTGGCTGATTCCATGTCCGATGCACCCCAGCAAAGGAGAACATTGCTTTATCCCAAACTGAATTTTCCTCCTCATGCTCATTGTTGGGACCAGACACATCTTGACGATGAAACAAGAGTGAGCAGGTGGAAGAAAGAATGAAAGGCAAAGCAAAACTTTTGACTTTTCTGACCCTTATTTTGCGGGTGCTTGTAAGAGGTTCCTCAGGCTGGCACAGCCTCAAGGAACCACCAGGTGGCGCTGTGAGCAACATAATGTAAGGCCTCTTCCAGGCGAGGCCCAGGTTATCAGGAAATCCGTCCTTGCCTCCAGGGCACTGTGGTCCGGCCTGGGGAGCTTAGCTTTCGGATCAGGGAGTGACCTGAGTTTCACGAGGCCTGGCTCCTGCGTCCTGATCTTGTACCCGAGGGATCCGAGTTGTATTGGCTTCTGATAAATGCTTTCCGGGGCAATCTGGGTTTGGTATCTTTCTCATTTTCTGCCCTGCTAGGTTCCGTCTCTCAGAATGGGATATTGCTGCCTGACAAGATAAGGGTTGTGTCACTGTATCGAGATGTTCTTGCTTGTGGCAATGAAAAAGCTTCACGGATAAGTTCTAAAGTGTGCAGTCCTGCCCCTGACGCTCACCTAGCCTGCCTGAGTTCGTTTCACCCCATCCCAGAGGTCAGGGGAGAAACCTCTCGTGTGGACAGACCAGGCCCAGTGATGGGCTGGATCTTGGACAAAGGATGGGGACAGGGATGAGCTGAGGCTGTTAGGCGGTCAGAGGATGAGTCCTTAATGGGAAAAGGCTCAGATGCCAAGTGATGCTGAAGGATAGGAAAAGGCTGTGGTTTACCCGTTACATGTTTACAACGGGTAAAAGAAGAACTTTTACACTTTGCTACTGATGTTATAAAAGGCTGGAAACAATATCCTAAAGGTTAGAAAAGCCTTATCATGTTGCTGCCTGAAATGTCCCGATTCATCAGATGGGTGGCTCCAGCCATGGGGAGCCTGTCTGCCAGGATAAACCGGGACACAAGCTGAGCAGCACTGGCTGGGCCAGAATCTCTGAGGATGGGGGGGCGGGGGGGGGGCGGTGCTGGGACATAGGGCCCACTGGGGGCTGTGGACACACTCGAGGGTAAGAAACAAGTCTGGGTTCATTTCTGCCCGAATTTTGTCTGTGAGAAAGATTGTTAGAATGTGAATGTCAGTTCTGGTTCTCTCTCTACGGCCAACAGCTCTAATTCCTGGCTTAGGGAAGCAATACACTCATAGAGCTGCTTAGCCCAAGCTTGCCTGCCTGGGACCAGCTGTCATGAAGGGGAGATAAGATCTCAGACTGAAATGTTCAAATTGTACAAACTTTTTTGCCCCTTAATAACAGAGGTGCTGACAGTTGTGAGGCCTATACCACTCTAACCTTTTAAAGTTATTAAGGGTCAGCCAACATTTTAAAGTTAGAGACTTGAACTGTGTTATTTATGCCCACGACACACTATTGGTTATGGCTTTAGAAATGTAAGTTTTCATATGTTGAGGAAGATCAGTTTGTTCTAAAAAGAAATTCTCTTTTTGTGATGGAAATGTGTTTTGATCTCTGCACACTGCAAAACCTTGGAAATATTTAGCTTTGGAGGGTGTGTGTGTGTGTGTGTGTGTGTGTGTGCCTAAAGTATTGGGACATTAATGTTTACTTTTCTAGAGCAGTTTGCTTGCCAACTCTCAGGATTAGCTAAAAGTTTCCCAGAACAATGTAGCATGCTTCTAACTTCTAGGAAAAACTATTGTTTCTTATAGGAGGTTAGGGCGACATACATTGGAGGAATGAGTGCTTATTATCTTACCCAGAGCCATGCCTTTTCCATTGTTGTTTCCAGCACTGTCCTGCCCTTTCTTCCATGAGGAGAAGAGAGAAATACTCCCTAACTTTAGCTTCACAGATGACTTTGTCCATGAATTGATTAGCTTCCTTGTCAAAATTCCCTGACTTCTTTTGGGGAGAGACATATGGCAAGTGTATCAGTCAGCTATTGCTATGTAACAAGCAAGCACAAAAAAATCTCAGTGGCATACAAAAGAAGCATTTATGTAGTGCAGACATCTCCAGGTCAGATATATGCCTCTGTTGATCTCAGGTGGACTGTTCTGTTCATGCATCAGGAGTTGGCTGGAGGTGGACTGATCTAAGTGGGGCCTGACTGAATGGTTCTGCTTTGAGGGCAACGCCTGGGACATTCCATTTCTCACTGCAAGTGTGTCTCACCTTTCCTGGACCAGCAAACTACCCAGGGCGTGTCTATGTCATGACAATAGGAGAGGTCCAAGAGGGAAGGTTCCACGGCAAAAGCCAGATTTATGTCACATCTACTAAGATCCCTTTGGCTGAAGCAAGTTTACAGCTGATCCTGAAGTGAAGGGATGGGAGTTACGTGGAGGGATTGCAAAGTCACATGGGAAAGGGTGGAGTAAAGAACTGTCCCCCAACATGTAAGCTACCGCAGTGTGGAGGAGACACACCGCTGCATTGTTCAGAAAGCATTAGTGGCCCTGTGTTACCTTTAGGCTTTCACTCAGTTTCTCTGTAACTTCTTATAGCCCTCCCTTACCTACTCCCCCCGGCCAAACACATTAAAACATGCCCACCTTTGCCTGGGTAGCCCTCTAGAGTTTCTGTCACCTGTTCAGAGTATTATCAGGAAGAAGTCCTCCCGCCTCTATGACCTTCATCCTTTATCCACAGATGACGAACCAGGAGGTTTCCTCCCCCTTTTTCCACACTGAGCCCTTAGTATGTTGTGACCCCTTGGTATAGCCGACACTTTAGCATTGGGCCATCCCCCATGTCCAGCGGGTATAGACCAGCCTAATAGTCCCCAATCACAAAACTGACTATGCAGCCACCTCTTGGGACCTGCAAGGTTAGTTCCAGGAACCCCTGTGGATTCCAAAACCCGAGGATACTCAAGTCTCTTAGCCAGCCCTCCACGTCCACAGGTCCCTTATTCCTGGTTTCAACCACCTGTGGATGGATTGGTTAGTTGAATCCGAGGATAAGGGACAGGTGGATACGAAGGGCCAGCTGTATTCCCAGTGAAAAAGGCCAGGGCACTCCAAAGCAGTAGAAAGGGCAGAAGCTCAGTGAGCGGGATTATTATTAATATAATTTTTAATAATTAATAGATTTTACTTTTTGAGTACAGACTAGATTTACTGAATCATTGAGGAGCTAGAACAGAGAGTTCCATATCCCCATTCTTCGGCACCCCACTCCCCATCCCACGCACACCATTTCCCTACTATCATCATCTTGCATTAGTGTGGTACATTTGTTACAATCGATGAGTCAATATTGATCCATTACTATGAATGATAATCCATAATTTGCATTAGGGTTTACTCTTTGTGTTGCACTATGGGTTTTGACAGAGGCATAGAGGCATACACCCACCATTACGGTTTCATACAGAATAGTGTCACCACAACTAAACATCTGTGCTTCACCCACTTATGCCTCCCCCACACCCCGCCCTCTCCCCGTGTTCTGTTTTGATAAGTGGATTAGGAAAAGCAGGGCAATATTCTATGACCCTGAACTATGAGCTAGAGTGGCTTTGTCTCCTGACCTGTTTCCTCAGGAAGGTCCCCTCTACCGCAGCGTCCTGCAGGGTTATGGGGCAAGTCATCCCAAAGGAGACAGAGTGCTCCGTACAGGTTAACCATCTCCCCCTCCTCCCGCCAGCGTGGCTGTTGGAGAAAAGGCGGAGGCAGTCCTGACACCCCGGTGATTGCATTTTCTCGAGATAACTCCTTTCCCTGCCTGCATCCCAAGGGGATAAGCAACCGGCTTCTCTGGCTCCAGTCAGAGGAGAGATCTGGTAGAAAATTTAATTTTCTTTGTGAGTTTAAGGGAATCAGAGGCCAAGACTTTCATGAATCACCATGAGAATCCTCTGCAGCCCCTTTGCTGTGGGCGTCACCTGTCCTGAACCGTATCTTCTCGGGGGGCCGGCCATTCAGAGCCACCCACATTAACCCCTTGCAATCGGTCTGACCCTCCCTGACCACCTGCTGAAGGCTAGCTCCCTCCCCTGCCCCCCTGTCCTCCTCTGACGTTGGAATACGTCTTCCTTGAGGCAGACTCAGTCCTCTGTGGCAGGATTTCACAACAGACATTTCTCCCTAGCACAAGCTTTCATAGTGCTGATTGGAAGTGATGGGATGGATTAATTAGGAAGCTTGGTCTAGCATGGCACTTACTCCTTAAACATAGGGAAACAGTTGCTCACAGCTCAGATTCTTTGTTGGAGTGGCTCTGTGCTCGGCTTATCCTAACGGGTGGATCGGTCAGGGTCTTGCAGAAAACATGGCCTGTGCCAATATGCAATTTAGGAGAGCTGAATGAGGAGGTGTTTGCAGAGGTGTGGATAGGATGAAAGGCACCAACAAGGGGTGGTGAGGCACTATAGTAGCCAAATTGGTGGGCAAGGGGTGGGAATGGTAATGGGAACTTGGCAAGAGCAGCTGTCAGTGAGGGTCTGTCTGAATGGAGCTGTGACCTTGGGTGGAAAAACACAGACACTGTCCGACTGGCATGGCTCAGTGGTTGAGCATCAATCTATGTACAGGAGGTCGCTGGTCTGATTCCAGGTCAGGGCACAAGCCCAGGTTGCTGGCTTGATCCCCATTGGGGGGCAGCCAGTCTCTCAGCATTAATGTTTCTCTCTCTCTCTCCCTCTCCCTTCCTCTCTGAAATCAATAAAAATATTTAAAAAAACCCTGACACTGTCTAAGTGTTGTGTAGCAGGGAGGGATCCAGAAAATAAACACACAGCTTTTTGCCCCTTCCCTTCAGGTGTTTAATGGCACCTCCATCTGCCAAATCCAACCAGAAGCCAGAGGGCCAACGAGGCTGGGTGATGCATTCCAGCAGGGAGAGCTTTCTGGGCTCCAGGGCAGGGCAGGGAAGTGTGGACAGAGCTGGGAAGAGGACCCAGTGCACGTGGATTATAAACGGGAAAGAGGTGATAAGAATGTGTGAAGCAACCAGGGCTAATACATGTGCTGGCGGTGAAAGGAAAACCTGGTATTAGTGCTGCCCAACAGCCACCTGAAATAAAATCCTACATGTGCTCCATGATATTTGAGTTTGCAACTACTGGATGAACTCTACAGAAAACCTCTTGGTACAATATCTACAGGAAAAATAACTCATAAATCTGTAATTGTTGAAGCCCTGCCTACCTCTTTAGCACCTGTACTCCCATGGCCACCAACATAGTCATTTGTGCTAAAAACACATAAAGTTACCCTATTAACAACTTAACTGTCCACGACAGTAATGCTAACGATGTACAAGTTGTTTACCACAGACCTTTAGAACTTCTCCATCTTGCACGATTAAAACTCATTGAACAACGGCTCCCCATTTTCCCCTCCTTGGCAATGACCCATCTACGAGTTTATGAATGTAACTATTCTAGGTGCCTCATATAAGTGGAATTTGTCTTTTTGTGATTGGCTTATATCACTTAGCTTAGTCTCAAGGTTCATCCCTGTTATAGCATATAATTTTACCTCTTCCATTCCAATTTGGCCTTTTATTTATTTCTCTTACTGAATTGCTCTAGCTAGGATTTCTGGTATTAACGTTGAGTAAAAGGTTCAAGAGTAGGCAGCTGAGTACTAGACTTATGGGGTGATCACTTCGTAAGTTATATAAATGTCTAACCACTATGTTGTACACTTCAAACTAATATAATATTATATGTCAACTGTCATTGAAAAAATAAGTTTAAAAAAGGAATGTGTTGTTTAATTTCCACATAGTTGTGAAATTAACAGTTGTCCTACTGCTATTGATTTCTAGCTTCATTCCATTGTGGTTGGAAAGATACTTGGTATGATTTCAACCTCCTTAAGTTTGTTAAGACTTGTTTTGTGGTCCAACTCGATCTATCTGGAGAATGTTCTATGTGCGCTTGAGAAGAATGTGTATTCTGTTAACCAGTGAGAAGACCCAGGGGATCTGAGCAAATGTCCCCTTAGGATCACAGATTGAGAGTGCATGGTGGTTAGAGGCAGCGACAGCCACATTTAACATTGCCATAGCTTTTTCCACTTTCATTTCCCTGTCCTGATCTGAGCTTGGGCATGTAGCCCCTCTCCTCACCATACTTGATGTAGAGAAGGCATATTTGCTTTATAATGCTTTGCATGTTTCCTCTGGCAAGAGACCATAAGTCTACTCCTTCCTTTTATTTACCAGGCCATAGGGCTGCTCACGTCACCTCTCATTGTGCCAGAGCCCAAGGTTGGAGCAGATGAGCATATTTCTTATTCCAATAAATATATATTTACCGGAAGTATATACAAAACCTATTTATGAAGAATATATTTTACCAGGAGGTTTGATTTTGTGTTTTGATCATCCATGTAGTTTGAGACCATTTTCCTTTTAATGTCACATCCATCAGGGGACGGAGAGGTAAAAAGAGAGAAGCTAAAACGCAAATGGACCTAAAATTCAAATGAGCTTGGTTGTGAAGGGACTCATTATTATATGTTGACCCCTTCTACACAGTGTTTGCGTTATATGACTCATTTAAATGGGACACATTTCCCTAAAAGTAGCCATAATTTGCAGTGATGTCATTGGTGAGTTTCTTATTGATTTTGGATGATGAGAGCACGGGCATAGTATCAATCAGTTCTGGAAGCTAAAATTAGTAGCTGAAGGCAGTGGACACCCGACCTCTTCTGCCGGGAGTGAGGGTAAGGAGGAGGCAGGACCTCAGGTGTCTTCATTCTTACCTCCACCTGCTGTCCCTGCACGTGGACAGGACATTGTCAGAGGGAGCTGGGCTGATCCATCCACCCCATGGTCTCCTCCTGCCCAACATGGTTCATGTACGGGGTGCATTGGTAGCCGCTGCCTTGTGGGGTTACAGCTCACGGGTCCCCACCATTCTGGCTGTTTCAGGTGTCCTGCAGCAGCCAAAGCAAAAGCAGATTAACATTTGTGGATGTTATCCTAGCATACTTATAGTGCAAAGAGGGATTGCTTTTCTTAAGGACGTGTCCTGGACAGTATGGGTCAGTTTAAGAGGTTTTTTTTTGGCTACTTTAAGAAATCAGACCTCATGCCAAAACTCTGCCAGTAAACAATTCTCAAAGGGCAGTTTAAGTGAGTGTCTGTTGAGAGCCACTAAACTATGCTCCCATGAAGATAAGGTCTGCAATGCTACGATATTGTAATCTGTGTTAAATGGCAATCAAATCCAATTAAAATTCTCTATTTTACATTTACTACTATACTTATAATGAAGTAGAGGCCGGTGCACAAAATTCTTGCACTGGGGAAGGGGTGTCCCTCAGCCCGGCCTGAGCCCTCTTGCAGTCTGGGAGTTCTTGGGTGATGTCCATCAGTCAGACATCCTTAGTGCTGCTGTGGAGGCAGGAGAGGCTCCTGCCACCACCTCTGTGCTCACCAGCCGTGAGCCTGGCTTCTGGTTGAGCGGTGCTCCCCCTGTGGGAGCAACTGACCACTAGGGGGCAGCTCCTGTGTTGAGCATCTGCCTCTTGGTGGTCAGTGCGCATCATAGTGACTAGTCATTCCACCATTTGGTCGATTTGCATATTAGCCTTTTATTATATAGGATTATTATATAGGATGATTGCAAACAGATATATATAAAGACAGCCTTCATGCAGGATTGAGAGGTTACCTAAGACCTGGGACTTTCAAGTGCTAACACCAGAAAGTTTCCAGGCAAACAAGGACCAGTTGGTCAAACTGGACCACAACACATTGACTCACAGTGCAAGTCAGGTACAAATCCTAAACCTGAAAGGCAGGTTTCTGAGCTCATTCTGACTCTACTGCTGTGGCCCTTTGCGTGACTTAATTCTTCTCCCACTGCCCTCTGTTCAAACTGCTGTGAAATGTTTGTGTGGGAGGGTTCTAAGTTCACGCACACCACATTCAGATGTGGAAACAGACGCCATCTTCTTTATTTCTCTTACTACGGTTTCAGCTTGGCTCCAGGGCCTCCTCACATGCGTCTTCCAGAACTGCCAGGGCTGCTTCCTTCTCTCTGGTTGGGCACGGATGCCCCTCCTGCACTCTTTCCCTCTCGGCGGAAACAGCATTTCCCCTGCACTCTTTCCAGGCCCAAAAGATTTGGTGCAGGAGGAGGAACTGGTTTCCTGATAAGGGGCTATAAGCTAGGGAATATTTAGAAAGGCTTAACTCATTATATTCTTTCAACGGACCGTGACACATGTTTGCTCTTTACTTGCTGCAGATTCAAATAGGACCATGTGGTATAAAGACATCGATTGCTTGTATTTTATAACTGGGTAGCTCTTGTAGAAGGAAGTTAAGACCAAGGAAGATTAGAATGAAGGATTAGGAGGATTCTTTAATCTCACAGCGGCAGCCGTCTGCCTGGCGAGCTAGTAAACAACCTATTGTTACTGTTTCCGGATCTGGGAAGCTGGCCCAGGGCCCCTTCTTTGAGCTGCCCGTTGGAAAAGCATCTTGATTTTAGCGGCGTCCCTGTTTTTATTGACACAGAACCCTCACCTCTCATGACCTGTGAACTGGTCATGTACGAGTGGGTTTAAATCCTCCTTTGATGGAATGGATGCATAAAGTTTCACATTTTCCAGAGGATAATTTCACAGAGCCATTTCTGAAGAGGCACATTTTTACAGTTAGTTGAACTTATTATCCCAGTAGTGACAGTTAAACATCGTTTTCGGGAGATATTCACCTTTCTGTCATTCACTGCCCCACTGGTAAAGCTGCACATTTACAACTGGCAGCTTCTTTTTCTGGTTTTTTCATATTTAGCTTTCTCTTTTCAACAAGCACCTTTCAGAGGAGATGGTGTGCGAGGTTTGGAGGTAGGCATGACAAGATCAATACTCCCAAGACTCCTGTTTTTCAAATGCAAATGTGATATACCCAAAAAAGCCTTTCTTTTGTCCTCTTTGATGCTCTAAGCATTTAAAACTTTTATTCCTCTCTCAAAAGTTCAACATTTTAACTGTAAGAATCAGAGAGGGGTGATCATTAACTACAAACACTGTTTGAAAGCAACTGTGTTTTCTCAACAGATAACCCCTTCCCCAAGCCAATTGTGGGATGTCCAGGGTGTCTATGTCCATGTCCAGTCATTTAATTACCAGGAGAAACAAGATCTTTTAGAAAATTTATTCCTGGGTCTTGTTCTTTTTGTATGAATATCCTTATTTTAAACCCAAGACTGGTGTATTGGTTTACTATTACTGCATAACCAATTGCCACGTAGAAGTTTAAAAACAATACCTGCTGCCCTAACTGGTTTGGCTCAGTGGATAGAGCATTGGCCTGCAGACTGAAAGGTCCCAGGTTCGATTCCTGTCAAGGGCATGTACCTTGGTTACGGGCACATCCCCAGTAAGAGGTGTGCAAGAGGCGGCTGATCGATGTTTCTAACTCTCTTTCCCTCTCCCTTCCTCTCTGTAAAAAAATCAATAAAATATATTTTAAAAAACCAACCAATACCTGCTTATTAGTTCACAGTTCTGTAGGTCAGTAGTTCAGTAAGACATGACTGGATTCTCTACTAAGGTTCTCAAAAGCACATTCTTATCTGGATGCTCTGGGGGAAGTATATTCAAGCTATTGGTAGAATTCAGTTCCTTGTGGTTGTAGGATTGAGGTCTTGTTTTCTTGCTAGCTGTCAGCTGGGGGCCATTCTCAGCAATTAGAGGTTGCTTTTAGGTCCATTTCAGATGGCCTCCCTCATCTTCAAGTCAGCAGTGACATGTTGAATCCTTCTCATGTATGAATCTCTGACTTCTCCTTCTGCTATCAGACAGAGAAAACTCTGCTTTTAAAGAACTCATGTGACTAAGTTAGGTCCATCTGCATCATCCCTTTCTTAAAGTCAACTGTGCCATATGACATAACCTAATCATTAGAGTAATTTCTTTTCATATTCACAGGCTCCACACACTCACAAAGGGTTAGACTTGAACAGGGGCAAATGCCATTTGTGGGTCATCTTACAATTCTGCCAATGACAACTGGGGATAATTTAATGATAACATAGTGATCAGTTTCTCTGTGCATTGAAAAGGTCTCTTGAGTCTTGAATCACATGTTCAGCTATACAGAAGATAATAGGAATAAAAATGTTTACTTTTTGTAAAATAGAAAAGCTATAGCACAATCATATTCTTTCCATAAGAAAAAAAAAGAGAATAAAAGAAAGGCAAGATGGAAGAAAGAAAAAAGAAATAAAATACCAAAGGAGTGATAAAGTTCAAAAGTATGGAGGTTACTGTGAGGGAAAGAGGGGTGTGGGAAGGTAGTAAAGAGTAAAAGGGAACCAAATATATGGAAGGAGAGTTGACTTTGGGTGGTAAATACACAATGTAATATATAGATGATGTATCATAGAACTAGATACTGGAAACCTATATAATTTTATTAACCAGTGTCACCCAATAAATTTAATAGTAAAAAATCACCTCCCCCCAAAAAACAAAACCCCCCAAATGTTATATTTTTCTATCTTAATTTATGCTCTTGGATTGTAACAAAAATGAAGCATATCTACTTTATACTCTTTGTGCTTGTCACTTCGAGGTGAAAGTCTCTTTGCTCCCACTTCTAACTATGTGACCCTGGAAGGTCACCTTCTGTGCTCCACACAGAATCCCCCTTGAATGGAGAGTGGGGAGAGGAGGTGGGCTTCCACTTTCCCTCCTTTCAGCCACCTTGAAATGAGCTGGCTCTCAGCCTCTAGGGGAGGTGAGAGCGGCCCACTGTCTCCACACTCCCTTCAGGTCCGTCAGCTTTGTATACTCTCTCTTCCTCATCCCCCTCACCAGCTGTCAATCATTCCATTTTGTTTGTTTGTTTGTTTATTTATTTATTTATTTATTTATTTATTTATTTATTTATTGGTTTATTTATTTTTCTTTTTGGATGGAATTCTGGAAGGCGAAAGGTCCATGAAGGCTGGGGAAGGGATGAAAGACAATGCTTTTCTGGTAAGGCAATCAGAGGTTTCCACTGACAATAGAGGCTTAGCAAAATTCCTGCATCCCACTTGTATGTGTGCAGAACCACTGTTTCTGGTCTCAGTGTGATTGGAATGGTTCCTTTCTGCTGATCTGGATGGGCACATGGCCAATCCTGTAACTGAGTTGATCTGGGTTCATGTGGGGAATATTATGTAAGTTTCTCTGCTCACAAGCTGTTTCCATGCCTGCACACGCACCCGTTCTATTCTTCATGCCTATGGTTTATCTTCCTTGGACTTGGAGACGCCATTTTACTCACAAACGAGCTCAGCTTCTCAGAAAGTTAAGCCACAACCTGCATGTACCATTGGATGCTGCCATTAGAATGGTCAATATTAATACATCCATGATGTTCAGCTGATGGTTTTTAAAACTGATCTTTGAAGAAATAGGGTCAAAATATTCTCGACTACTGTTGCATCCCAAATTGAGATGGGAGCCAGAGGGTCCTATATTAACCTGTGAATTTCAGTTGAAAAATAATGTTAGATTCTTTGGATAGAAATTGAGCTCTGATTTGGTGATTGCTTTGATATTAAGACTGGTGTTGTCATTAGGTTCTATGCAAACAATTACCATGATTTATTTGCCACTCCAAGTTTAATTAGAAACTAAAAGCATCCCCCCTCCACCAAAAAAATACTGCCTTAACACAGATGAGTTAAAATTAGCCATGTTATATTTTCCCATTCTTTCTTCAAAGTTTCCTAATGGCTATTGCTGAAGGGCACCTTGCAATCAAAATATGAACTACAAGGGTCTACAATTTTCTAAACCAAAGTTGTAACTTTGGTTTAGGAAGGAGATGTCTGTGGGAAGCTCACCAGGGTCCGGGTGAGTGCCCCCTCACCCCCTGCATTTCTAGCTGGTAGCATTACTATTCATAGACCGAGACTAGCACTAAACAGAAATGCTTTGCATGATGTCCTTACGACTGCTATGATGTCACTAGGTGCTAGAAAATTTTCAACTCCATTGTAATCTTACTGGACCCCCATGGTATATGCCGTCCATCTTTGACCGAATTATTGTTAATCAGCACATGACTGTGAATATAAAACTACAAATATCTGTATTTTTGCCCCATAATCTACTGACAGTAACACAAAGCCAACAATTCTCGTGAAATCTGGCAAGAATCTAGGGGATGGCTTAATTTACCTAAGGAAGGGGACATTGAGAATATTCTGTAACTGCACGCTCTGTCCAGTCTTATCAATGTCCCCATTCTTGAAAGTAGGTGAGACCAGCTCCCATTTTAGAAACCTCCCCTAAGACCTGAGGATCTTAAAGTGTGGAAGGGGGGCTTTTTGTGTGGGTGAAGGCCAACAGCCAACCTTGGCATCCGGGAATAACTCTGCTTCCCACCTCCCTGGGGATATCAATTTCCCCTTTCATCCCAGAGCTTTCTTAAAGTACTAAAAGTGAGCCTGGATATATGTGGAATAGGATGTAAGATGTATACTAAAAGTTTAAAGATATCACACAAGACTTCTAGGAAATATTATATGGTTGGATCCAACAGCCACGCCTTTAGAATCTCTGGGTGTTGAGTTTGCCATTCTCTGCCTTTAGGGCAGCGGTTCTCAACCTGTGGGTCGTGACCCCTTTGGGGGTCGAACGACCCTTTCACAGGGGTCGCCTAAGACCATCGGAAAAACACCTATATAATTACATATTGTTTTTGTGATTAATCACTATGCTTTAATTATGTTCAATTTGTAACAATGAAAATACATCCTGCATATCAGATATTTACATGACGATTCATAACAGTAGCAAAATTACAGTTATGAAGTAGCAACGAAAATAATGTTATGGTTGGGGGTCACCACAACATGAGGAACTGTATTAAAGGGTCGCGGCATGAGGAAGGTTGAGAACCACTGCTTTAGGGAGCCTTCAATAAAATGTTTGAGAAACCTGCATTCAGGGCGTCACCTGTTTAAGGTGGTCCTTGCTGTCATGGGGAGGGAAAGGACCCCAGGCGTCCTCAATGCCTGCATTTCCTATCGTGCCGTTGTGGCCCCCGGTGCGTGGTCCTGCTGCTGGCCCATTTGCCGAGGCCGTTGCGGACATGGTGTGGAGAGGAGTTCCCAGAGTTTGCAGAAGTTGCGGAGGGTTTTCTTCTTGGCTGACATTCAACGGGGAACGTTCTTTTGCTTGGGTTACAAGGAGGTCGATATCTCATTAACAGTGATGACAGATTGTAGGGGCTGTAAGACAGCCCCGTGCCAAATGCGAAGCAACCAATATGTTTATGAAATCATTGAATCCATAATCACAACACGGAAGGAAAGGGGCTGGTGGCTTGGCATTGGCATTTACAAGGCTGCCACTGTGAGATGTTTCTGAGAATTACAGATTCAATGAACCGTGTAACTGATGAGCCCTGGGGGAAAATAAGATCCATCTAGGGCAGTTCTTGAAGCTTGTTGGGGCAGGTCACGTCTGGAATCAACCTGCGTATAAAAACCACACTTCGTTGAGTTAATTTGCTATCCCGTGCAATGTTGTGTTTCCCTGGTCCTTAGCATTTTCTGAGGGGTTTGGGAAGCAGAGGGGATATAACATTCTGTTCAGTATTGCTGATTATAAATTTTTTATTTTCCAAAGATGCCCCAGATGAGCTACAATTACTTTCTGTTACCATTCAGAGCTGTGCCTTTCAGTGTGCTTCTTGTATTGACCTTGAAAAATTACTTGAGTTACCTTTCATCAGATAAATCAAGAGCCGTAATTTGGCCCTACATGAGGCTGCAGACAGAGCATCTGTGAGATTTCTGTGGACCCTGGGGATTCTCATCATTTTCCACAGCGGAATGCAACCCCTCTCTGAACTCCGGCCGCCCTGATCTCTATTTCAACGGGTCATTAACTGTGTTCACAGCCATTTATTTCTTTACGGCGATTTTAGAAAGGGCCCATATATCAGCCTCCGCAGTCGTATAGCTGTGTTGTGTTTGGGACTGCAGGTCACATTTAAGATGTATCCAACAAATCCATGCCTACCGTGACCTTTCGTGTCTTTATTTGGAAGGTGATTCTAATGATATTAATGTTTGTGGTGGCCACGAGGACAAAATGGTCAGCAAGTATGAAGCACCAGCACACTGTTGCTCAATTAATGTCAATTTAGTGCCTGCCCCCATGAATATACAAATCCATCAGGTTCTCCCAGGGCAGAGAAAAGGTGCTGGGGTGTAACTGTACGCTCTCTTGGACTTTATGGGTGTGGGGTGGTGCCAGAGCTAACCAAGCCGAGGGTGTAAGCTTATAGGAAGAACCTCAAAAGAAGCTGACAAGTGTCGGCTGCGTGTCTTTGTTGGGTGGGTAACATGTACCTTTCTCCTGCTATTCCATATTCTTTAAAACCACATTTCAGCGGCTTTTATGGGCCTCAAGCGCCTTGCTGTCTGCAGTAGCATTTATCTGTACAATCCTGTGGGATTTTAGTGTTAAAGGTAAGATATGTGCACTGACAGTGCTTTCCGCGAGTAGCTGGATCCCACGGGTAATGGGCATGGCACTGGAATCCAGTTCTAGGTTTTCACTCTGCCTGTCTTCTCTTCATTTTTGTTGTCTATAATAATAATCTATAATAATAAAAGGGTAATATGCTAATTAGACCAGGTGTCTTCCCGGCGTCATTCCGGACATCCTTCCTGACCTAGCCGGGGCTGGAGGGAAGCCAGCCCAAGTCCCAGGTGCCTGTGGGCAGCCCGAGGGAAGCCAGCCGGGTCCTGGGTGCTGGAGGGAAGTCGGTGCCGGCAGCTGGGGGAAGGAAGGCCTACTCTTGCACAAATTTTCATGCGTCGGGCCTCTAGTTTATTAAATTTAGGATGTTTGAGCAATTTGGACAGCCCCTGGACTTGTCTGGTTTTAGGAGGAGGCTTCAAGAATGGCACTAGGGCCCTGGCCAGTGTGGCCCAGTGGTTGAGCATTGTCCTGTGCTTCCTCTCTCTCTAAAAAAATCAATAAAAACATATTTAAAAAAAAGAATGGCACTAGGACTGAGACCACAGACGAATGCTGTGTGCAGGGGCTGAGGGCCAGCAGATAGGGGACAAAGAGGGAGGGAGATTAAATACTTAAAGCAAGAGCTACATCTCCAAGGCAGAGGCGTTGGAGAGGATTCACTAGCCAAGGAGTAATGAAGGATTACTCAGAAGTGACTGCGTTTCTGGCAGTGTGAGCTGTCAAAGGGAAGTGAGAGCTTGGCTGAGCTTTCAGTGTAGTTTCAGCTTGGGGATAATGAGGCAACATTTGGTTAAGACTCAAAATGTTCAGGCATAAATTTACTGGGAATGAGTCACACACAGATGATCAACTTGAGGGTGAAAAGGGCTTCAGGATTTCTCAGAGCTTCATCATTCATTAGCCTGGCTTGGTCTCCCAAGGAGACAGGTAATTCCTAATTTTTCACGAGGAGAGCAATACGTGTTTGTTTTTGTACAGGGGGCCTGGCTCCCTTCCCTTGTATTTCTTGTGGAACATAGCTAGACAATGAACGGTCAGAAAAAAATGGGATGCATGAGATAGGTAGGTAGAGGCTGAGGAATTTCTGACTTTCTGAAATTTCCTTGACGTCACATTATTGCCCGTGTTAATTTTAAATGATAAAACTGACGACACAAAAGAACTCTTTTTGGATGCTAAGTATAGTTACTTAGCAAGAGTTATGTAGAATACTACGTGAAAAGGACTATATTCGGCACTTAAAATTCCTCTCAGGTGGAAGAAGAGGAATCTGCACAAGGAAATAGGAAGGGATTATCCAGGGAGGAAAGAGGAATATTAGCAAAGTGTGGAGTGCGGAGAAGAAGAGGGGCGTATAATAAGGAGGGGATATTTTAAAGGATTATGAGAAGTCAAGTAGCATGAGAAGAGAACAATGCCCGCTGGGTTGTTTAGCATAGAGCTTTCTGATGACCATGGCAACAGCAGCTTCACGGGAGGGGGTGTGGATTGGAATGGGTTGAAAGAAAATGGAAACTACTCCTTAGTGAATGTTTGCTACAAAGGACACGGAGGATTTACCTCTCTGGCTGTCAGTTACTTCTCTGGCTTCGTACTTGATGTCCTTGGACTTGATACAATAGAACTGGGGGTGCTTCTTCTCTTGGCTGTGAGATGTCTCCAATGCTAAACATGGGGACAACATGTGAGCGTCTCAGTTCAAGAAATGAAGCCCTTGGCTTTATTTTTAATAATAAAATGTCTGCCTGGAGCCAGGCTGGCAAGGGTGGGGCAGTGGCTTAGCTCTATGCTGTGGGCATGTCTGATTCTGGTGGAAGGCCTTTGAGCTTGGCCATGAAGATGAACCTGAGAACACTGGACGTCTCACACACGAAGCCACGCCCCCACCCCCAACTCTTAGCTGTTGTTTAGCACCATGTTTCTCAAACTGATTCCTTATTGTCCCTTAAGGAGCCTGTTTAGATGTTGTTTTCCTACTTGCTCCTCCCCCATGAACTGTCCCAAACCACAGATATGCTGTGTATCTGTTTATGTACTATCTGTTTCTCTTTGTTTATACATAAAATGAGTATAATTTTTCCAGTCCCCTAAAAATCATTTTTTTAATGGTGAAATCACTCTGGTCAGAATGCATGGTCTTAGCATGATAATTTTTTAAATCTATAATGGGGCTTGGCACTTTTTTTCTGTAAAGGGTTAGATAGTAAATATTCTAGGCTTTGCAGGCCACATATGGTCTCTGGTCTCTGTCACCTATTCTTTTCTTTATTTAAAAAATGACTCTTTAAAGATATAAAAATTATTCCTAGCTTGCTGGCTTTGTATGAAAACAGGCTGTGGGCCAGATTTGACTCACATGCCATAGTTTGCCAACTCTCTGATTTGTAACAATAGAAAAAGCTTAAATTTCAGTGTTTAAGTAATTTTTTTTTTTGCAGGTTTATGGCTTGGCAGTTTGAAATAGATGATTGTGTTGTAGATTTAAAAGCCTACACAGAATTCATTCATTTATATACTAAATAATGATAGACAACTTCTTGTGTACAAAAGGTATGAGTAATTTTATATTATGGTGAATCAACCAATGGAGTAACTAAGTATTGAAATGAGTCAGAGCAATTAGCAGTGTGTAGAACATGCCGTGGGTGAGATTGGGGGAAGCCTGGAGTCATGCAGAGGGACTTGCTCCGGGACTGAGTTCAGATAGACTTGGGTTTGTGTCTGTACTTATCTTGGTCTTCCTGCATGACCTTGGACAAGTCACTTAACCTTGTAGAGTCTCAGTGTCTTTCAGTGGCAGTGCAGGTGATAACAGCCACCATTACAGGGCTGTTGGGAGGATTAACTGCAGTCAGAATACAAAGTGCCTGGTCCCCCATAGCAGCTCTGGGGTGATAACTTCCATTTTCTTTCCTTTGCTTTTAAGATGATGGTACTGAAGAAGTTCATATGAGCATTGTCATAAATTATGTCAGGAAAGCACATCTATGCCCATTTCAGAGATGAAGACATGTGAGTATTGTTATAAATTATGTCAGGAAAGCACATATATGCTCATTTCAGACATGAAGACAATAGAGGCAAGCTGTCTCCATAATGAGGATGCTAATGGAATTTAGGGAGTATGTACAGAGCACCTTAAGGAAAATAACCACCTGGGCAGCCTGGTTCAGGAGGTTTCAGGGGCACCTGGGGAATGTCCATTTTTAGAGCATGCAGATGATTCCGATGGAGGTGGTACACGGCTGTACTTTGAGAGACACTGCCCTGTTATTAAACAGAAAAGCTTGGTTGAGGTTCCCAGACCCCAGAAACGTGTAGTTTCTCTATCAGGTTTCCTGAGACTTCAGAAGCAGTAGAAGGGGGTAATGCCAGGGTCCGGGGGGTTTACCTTGGGTATCTAGCGGTGGCATTGTGCAATGGCCCTCACTGTTCTGGGCAGGAGAGATCCATTTTGGGGGGAGAGTCACTCTCAGAGACTCTGATTGTTTGGCATGTGGTGAATGTTGAGAACCTTCCTTTTAAAGCATTACTTGATCCTTCCCCAGGTTCTCCTTCCACCTCTGGTTTCCTCCCACTGTCCTGGGAGGTAGGAAGAGAGATGACTGGAGCAGGGTTCTCACCTTTTTGTGTTTGGATATTTGGCACTGCGCTCGGAGGGATCATAGAAATCAATCAGGCACGAGCAAGCCAGCCACCACTCCAACAAAATCCCCAGCCGCTGCATGACAAGGCCTCATGCTGCCGCAAAGCATCCGTCACCCCACTCGTCTCTGGTTTGCCCTCAGAACCCTGCTTCTGTTTGAGCTCACCTGTTCCTACCCTGGCCACACTCTTGCAGGTACCCAGGGGAAAACTGCTCCCATTCCTCCTTTGACTCTTTGACTTTTTGCTGTGTCTCCTCCCTCTTACTCCCAGCAAGTTGTGTCCCCCTCTAAGTTGTCCTGCGTAGCGCAGTGTCAGCCGATGGACCCGAATGCATCCCCCGTTGCAGGAAGAGTGGGTTTTCCATAGTGATCAACAGTTGGAGGCATACTTGTGTGGCGACGGTTTTCGGGGGCACAGGGATTGAGAGCCATTGGCGGAGAGCGATGGGGGAGAGAGACATTCAGAGCCCCAAAGTCAGAGTTGAACTGGGCAGAGACAGATGGGGTGCCATTCAGTGCTGTGAGAGAGCAAAATATCTCCATGAAAGCCCTTTTTCATAGGAGTCAATGGTTGCAAACAATTTCCAAGCCAAGTTAAGGCCTACACTTCTTGTTTCCCATATGCCTTATGGGGCAGGAGAATACGTCCCATGTATGGGCTGACTCCATACACCCATTGGTTAGCTGGGTTGTCATAACAATGCTGGGGCTTTCTGCCAATGGGTCTGGTTTCAGCAGTGAGGGCAGGAATTAAAATGCGCCTTTAGAATTCACTTGTTTTCCCTCTGGGGGTACCAGAGTTTATCCCCGTGATTTCTCTCTCTTTTGTTCGCTGGTGAAAGCCCAATGTGTTCATGTTAATAGGATTTGTCTGGCTGAAACTGTTTTCTGCTGTCATTATGAATGTAAAATGACAATTATTATTTACAAGCATTTCAAACAAAAACACACTCCTTGCAAATGAATGTCAAGTTAATGTTGTATGACGATGGCAGAATTTTAAAGCTGAAGACACACATGTCTGTCAGCTCGTTTGCAATCTGCACGGTTCTGGAGGCATTAAGCGGTTAAATGCATTGCTCCAAATATGCTAATTTTCCACAGGCCTTTGAGTGGATCTCTGATGTTTCAAAGAGGCTGTGGCTGCTTGCCTTGAGTTTTTGCAGAATGAAGTACGGACATGCCCATTTTTCAGGTCCTCTAGGTCAATGCCATTCCAAGTGTGTTCTGAGGGCTGTGCTAGTTGGCCACCTGGTTATGACTGGCCCATGAGGAGATGGGTGTGCAAATGAGAGGATGTGTAGAGAATGTTGATAGCAATTTGGCATTGCTGCCACTTCCAAGCGATGACCAAGTCCTCTGTCTCTGAATGAAAGATAGAGCAGTTCTGGTGATAAACTTCCTGGTGAGTCCCAGGTGTCATGAGCTGCAAAGTAGGCGTGCCAGGTAGGGCCATGTTAAGCATTAGGAAAGGCTATCTTGAGCTTGCTGAAATGGCTTTGAACTCTCTCCTTCCATTTCTGCCAACATACCTCTGTGGGAGTGGTTTATCTACCACGAGTCTATGAGTGTTAGTGAAACAAAACACTGAAATCATTTAGCTATTCTGCCTGGTTGTTCCTTGTGAGTAGCATTGTTAATCCAGTTTAGCGTATCTAATACACTTGTTTCATGAAAGCCTTTAAATGCTGATATTCATGTCCTCACCTATATCAGCGTTTGAGCAAACTCCTGGTGATTGCTCAAAATGTACATCTAGGTGCTCAATGTGGGGACTTGCTAACTCCATAATTTTTGGTTTAGTTATGAGTGTGCAATGACAAAAAGTTATGACTATAATAATGATTATGTTCATTGTGTCTATGAACACTTTCAGTGAATAATATGCACAGATTTTGTTCTTTTCTTGTATCATGTGTTTTCAGATTAGATTTAGTGATGAATTGATGTATTTATCAATATGTAATTTTACACCTGCTGAATCGAATAATAAAAACTTAGACTTATATTTGTATATAGATTTTTGTTTTATTTTTATAGTAATTCGTTTTTGTTATGTTTCATAAAACTAAAGTCTGTGATGGATTGGAACATAAAGAAAAAGTGGTTCTTCACCACACGTATCTAGAGAAGCAATTGTATAGTAGTATTTCTCAAAATGAAGTCTATGGAAACACATATCCGAATAACTTTGGGGGGATTTATGCTGAATCTCTGGGGACAAGCTGGAAAATCAGCATTTAAACAAGCTGCCCAGGGTATGCTAAGTCTTACTTACACTTGAGAAAGACCCAACTATAACACCAGCATTTACTATGTTATAAGTGCTGCACTAGGTACTTTTGTATTTTAGGATTCTTGGAAGGTCTGTATAGAAAGCAAAGTAGAAATATCTCATGAAGTACTACATCCACCCCTCAAACTCTGGACATGAACAGAATCCATTGTCCCAAACTATAATCATTCAGTTTATTTCTGTGACTGTGGACAATTCTAGGTGCCCATCACAACGTCCTGTTGTCAGGTTGATTGACAAGTAATAGATGAGAATGCACATGATGATGTTATGTATTGGATCATTTGTCTTGACAATCTCAAGAACTGAGTCAAATCAACACTGTGGCCCTCTTGTGCCTTTTTTTTGACAGTTAACTGTTGAGAAATAAGGAAGTATGTCTGAAACGGAATGTAATCATATTCCCTTCCCACCCCAAACTGGGTCATCTTCTCAATTTTCTCATTTTTATATTGAAAAGCCATGATGGCATCCTTGGATCCGTATAGCAGCCTCTGATTTCAGTAGTTTTCAGAATTTCATTTTAGGGGTAAACCTCAAAATATGTTTAACCCAAGAGTGGCTTCATATCCCATAACTATATCTTAGTGGCAGTTAGTTTTGGTAAATTATACTCTACTAGGAAAATATCCATTTCATCCAGTTTTGCATAGTCTTGAGTAATGTAGTTTAGTGTTAATCTTTAAATTTTATATTTTTGAAAAAAAATGTTTTTATTGATTTCAGAGAAGAAGGTAGAGGGGGAGAGAGATAGAAATATCAATGATGAGGATCATTGATCGGCTGCCTCCTGCACGCCCCCTACTGGTGATTGAGTCTGTAACCTGGGCATGTGCCCTGACTGGGAATCAAACCTTGACTTCCTGATTGATAGGTTGATGCTTAACCACTGAGCAATACTGGATGGGCAAAATTTCTCTTTTTAAAAATTTATTTACCCTTAACTTCTCCATATATGTATTTTTTTGTAAAAATATTTTTATAATGAAGTTTTTTAAAAAAAGGTTTTTAAAAATAATTTTAAAAAGTTTTATTTTCTATCTTGAGGGTATAAGTTCAGTATATATCAGTAAGGCCTTCTATTGCTCTATTTGCCTTTGGTCCAGCAGGCTTCTGGTGGGTGATATGACTACAGAAGGACCTGAGCAGGGTCTTTCATAGCTTGTGGCCTAGATTAGGTTCCACTCTCGCCTGGGTCTAGGATACCCTCTTGTTAGTCATATATCAGAGGAGTTAGTGGTAAAAAGACTGACAATCCCAAGTATAGGTGAGCAATAAGGCTTCTTCTTCTCTTAAACACTGCTGGTAGTTAATTGTGTGTAAATTAATATAAATATTTTTGGGAATTGTTTGGCAGCATTTGCTAAAGTCTGTGATGGAAATTCTACTCTAGGTATTTACCCAATAGAAATGTGCACATACATATACCAAAAATGAGTGCAAAATACTTCTAACATGATTGTTCGTAGTAACTCCAAGCTGTAAACAACTCAGCATTAGAATGGATACATGAATTGTGGGGGTATTCATTCATTCAATGGAATACTATACAGAAATGAAAATGAATTATCTACACACAATGATATGGATAAGTCTTACAAACAATGTTGAGCTAAAGAAGCCAAACCCCAAAGAATAGGTTCAGTGTAATTTCATTTATATAAAATTCAAACACATGCAAACTCATGTCTGGGGACAGAAATCATGATATTGGCTGCTTTTGAGAGGAAAGAGGGCTTTCTGATTGGGGTACGTGAGAGTGGCTTCTGGCATGCTGGTGCTGTTCTATTTCTGAATCTGAGTGGTTGATGGATGGGTGTATTCCTTTGATGAGCCATCAACCTGTTCATGCATAATTTTGAACTGTATACATCTGCTATAGTTCAATTGAAAATATTACTTAAAAAATAATTGGAGGTCATATCTGTTGGGGTTTTCCTGACCTGGGAGAATCTGACTTCTTTGTCAATTCTTCTGTCTCTTACCCTTTTGTGTTTTCTTGCTTAAGGAACTGAGGAAGTGGAGGGTTCTCTGTCCATACTCCAAGGTAGTTGAGAATGGATGCCACGGTCACATATAAAATAAACTGCCACATATCTCCTTCTGGGAGGTCTGGGAGGACCAGGTAATCCAGGCAGAGAGGATCAGGTTGTGATCGGTGACCTCATTGAAAATTGAATGGACCTACAGAGCAAGTACAAGCCTTTGTCCCAGGAAGAGCAACAAAGTCCAAATGGGAATAGCTGAAGGTCTAGGAGGTGAGCGCTAATCTGGAAATGGGAGATAAGCCAGCAAGTCAGGAGCCAGGCAGAGCACGGATGGAGCTGGGCAAGGACGGAGGTGATGCATGAGGGAGGGAGTGCTGCCTCCTTGTAGGTGTATGGTTCCACTAATGGAGAAGACTGGGGCTGGGAGCAGGGGACAAGGACCTGATCCAGTGATGTCTTCCACATTTTAATTCTGCAAATGGTCTTAACAATATGTGTTCCAAGCTCAGGCTTCTAAATGGATAAAAACAAGTGCACACGCATTGCAGCTTGCACGGTACCCATTGAATGGAACACCTGGAGTTAGCTGTCTTCTTTAAGGAGTGAAAATAAAGCTTTTTCTGGCAAGGTTGCTTCTACCAATTGCTACCCATGGTGTAGTTAGAGCTTAAAATAGTACAAGGCACTATAGGAGGCAGGAGGGAGTGTTGTATTGACATTTATTTTTCTTTGAATTACTGTTAGGGCCACAATAAAACACGAGGAGAGAATGTTTTGCAAAAACCAGGAAGTCATAAAGTCTTTTTATTTCAGAGCAATTCAGTGGTGCTAAAATGTCAATTAAATCAGCAGATGGTTAGCTATTCTTTTTTACAAGTTAAATGATATAATTTCAGAATTAAAAAGACTGACATATCCTATATACATTCATTCTATTTCTTCATTTAAATATATAAGACATGTCTTTAAAGTTAATTTTATGAACATTTTCCTACTGCCCCCCGCCCCCAGAAGCCTGGCAATGAAATAGCCATGGAGCTAGGGCCCTGGTGTGACTTCATATATGAGTGTCCCCAAAATGTATACACACTGTAACAGCTGACAGCTCAATTTTGAAAATAAAATGTATTTTAATAAACACTGCTTTTCTAATTATTCAAAGTGTGTGTATACATTTTTGGGGACACCCTAGAGTTTCTTTTAGTTCATCTGGATTATCATCTCAGCTTTTTTGAACTAATGGGTGCTGTATGTTTTAAGAGCATGGAAAAGGAAAGATGTGAGAACCATCAACTTGCCTAAAGAAACTCAGGTAGGCATTGGCAAAGCTAGAACTGGATTCAGGCATTCTTGTAGCCACTGAGGGCTTATTCACTGGATAGGATAGACGCGGGGTCTTGCTCAAATATACTTGCTTAGCGCTTAAATCATAAAAATCACAGCAAATCATTTAATAGTCACTGGGCAAGTCAGGTAACGACAGGGCACACTGACAGGAGCCAGTGTGACTTCTTTATTGGTGTTTAGACCTAATCTGGAGATAGCAAGAAAGCAATAGGCGCCCTTATCTCTGGCAGAGGCAGGGCAGGGCAGGCCAAGGAATTATGATAGAGATAGAAACAACCTGGGGCACTGGTCTGTCTGGTTCTCTTTGTATTTATTCTTGACAAATGTGATTTATGAATCCCGGCTCTTTTGTCCCATTATACAACGAAGCGATTGGCTTTGTGCCCTGACACCATAATTTTGTTCTAAGCTGTTCTGTCTCTCCATATGCATTTCCTGGCCACGTTTGTGCACCTGCTTGTCAGTTCCATAAATCATTATAGATAAGCAAATCCTTCTCTTAACCTTTCGGAATGATAACGTGACCAATATTTTCTGAACATATCCTTGCCAAGCTTGCTCTGGGGAGATAAATAGAGTCCGCCTTGCTAGTGCATCATTGAGCAATAGCATGATTGATGAGGGGGAGTGGGGCTTGTTTGTTGTAATTTACCCAAAAAGACTTTTCAAATGCCTTCTTCTTGGAAGAGCCACCGTGAGTTGTAAGAAGACATAGTAAAGATTTTTGAAAAAACCTGATTTCTGCAGCATTTTCTCTACCAAGGCAAAGCCCAGTCACTTGCATTACCTAGATATTCTTTGTTGAAGGATGTGAACATTCCTTACATTTTTTCTGGATATTTACATAGATTCCACCAAGAAAGTCTCAACCAAGAAGCCCCCTGTCAGCTCCCCATGGCACATCTATGCAGTCTGCTGTTAGAATGAAGGGGATTTAAGATACAGAGAAGAAGGGGAATGCATAGGACCCGGAGAAACAAACGAAGTCCCGACCTCATTCTGCCAACACTGAAGAATATAATCCGGGCATTCTGTGGATTCTGGAGATTGAACTAAATATAAAAGCCAGCCCTGGGAGCTGAAGCTCAGCCCCCAGCTCATGGGCAGTGGGTCAGATTTGAACACCACGAGACAGACCCCTCCAATTTTCCTCTCCAGTGGGTGTGTGTTGGGAAGAGGAATAAGGGTTGGAAATGGGAAATCAAAGGGACAACAAGTAAAGTAATAAAGGAGAGACTCTGCAGGAAGTATGGATAATCACTGAGGAGTAGGTATGATCATTCCAATTCTCCATGCCAAAGGGGAAACACACGCTTCATTGAAAACCAGGATAATGTCTCTCTTAATCTTGACAACACTCTGAGGTACACATACTCCTCATTTTATAAGAGAGCAAAACAGGTGAACCTGAGATAGGTTCCCAATAGTGCCCAAGTTCACGCCATTGCCAAACAGGGTTTAAAACCCACCCCTGCTTAATTCCACAGCCTGTGTCGATCATGACACAGTCTCCCGCTATGGTGCTTATGCTGGGCATGATTTTCTATTGATATGTCCTTTCTTTAGATGTGAGATATCATGGTTATGCGATAGTAAAAGGCTCTTTCTCATCACAACTAAAAACACAGTTGGGGTGTGAAGTGCAGGACTGTTTTATCCTTAAAGCCCAGAACACCCTGGTGTTTAGTCTGGAAACTCTCCCTGTGAACCATTGGAGTAGTGTCTTGGAGGTCACAGTACTTCTCCTTGTGATTAGACTCATTATGTTGAAAACAAATTGAATGTGGAGCCCAGGCTGGCTCTAAGAAGCTGCTATCGGAGGTGAAAAAGTCTATTATTTAAAAAAATATATTTTTATTTCAGAGAGGAAGGAAGAGGGAGAGAGAATCATTGATTGGCTGCCTCCTGCACACTCCCCACTAGGGATTGAGCCCACAACCCGGGCATGTGCCCTTGACTGGAATCAAACCCAGACCCTTCAGTCCACAGGCTGATGCTCTATCCAATGAGCAAAACCAGCGAGGGCGAAAAAGTCTCTTCTTCACACTCCTGGGATGACTTGTCAGAAACCTGGCATCCCAGGTCTGCCTGATGGTCCTCCTCCCAACCCTGAGGATCAATCAGCTTCGCCCAGGTCTCTGGATTCTGCCTTTAGATTTAGCTTCAGCACATGGATGAATGTGGATGGCTCCTCAAGTCATTGGTCAAGACTATATTTGATGTGAAAGACTTGGCTCCAAACCACTTTAGCTCCAACCTGTTCTGTCTGGACCTATCTCTTCAAGCTGCTGTCCACCAGCCACCAAACGGCTCATGGTAAATCCTTCCTATCTGAACAGAGGACCTCTGTCCTTCCTGTCTCTCTGTGTGTGGTCATCCTGGCCTCACCCCTCCTTGTCAGGAATTCTTTCCTGTGTATGAACATTTAGCAATAGAAACAAGCAACCTCTCATTCTTCTCTGTGTTATGCTGCTCTCCCACTGTAGATGGGGTCAGATCCCACCTGTGAGTCAATAATTGGTGGCCAGGGGAGCCAACAGTTACAAACATGGCAATACCCAGTGGAATCATGGATACAAAGTGGTGAGTGGTGGGTGGTGGGGGAAAGGGAGTTTATGAAGAAGGGATGGTCCTTGGTTTGTCTTCCCTTATTGGTATTACAGGAGGGATACTTATGTAGGTAAAAGAACAAATGCTAGCTGGGTAGTAGTCAGCTTTAGCTGCAGTAATAACCCAATTCTCAACAGAATAAAACCAAACACTTATTTCCTTCTGACATTAAATGAAGGCTGAGACTGGCTGTGATTCTGGAGGGCTTTCGTGGGCTCAAGGCATCTTCTCATTCCAGGACTCAGGCTGGAGGAAAAGTCTCTATTTTCCATACTGTTCTCATGGAAGAAAGCAAGAATGCAAGAGGCCACAATGAAGGGAGTGAGCACATTTAAAGTTTCTGCTCACGAGTAGAAAATATGTGTGTCCACACTCTACTGATTCATTTCACTCATCTGGTCAGCGTGTCAGTGGGGTAGCCTGGGAAACACTCAAAGTCTCATGGCAAAGACTGTTGATGAGTGACTCTCATCACTTACGGTGGGGGAGGGAGCAGGGAAGTGAGAGTGAATGGGAGTGAGGGCAGGACCACACATGCAGATTTCTCTTTCAAGGAGCTTGGCATTTAAGGAAATGGAGTTGTGGTAAATTGTAAGGATGAGTGGTAGATCAAGCTTTTTTTTTTTTCTTTCTCCACCCCTCCCCTCCTTCTTCTTTAATGGAGTAGACTTTACTGCATTGAAGCCAAAAAGAAAATACAGGGAGAATATGATGACATGATTTAATACTTTAAGCCTGCATTCTTTGAGAGATTATTCTGTGTGGCCACTTTATATTTATCATCTTATCAGTCTTCAACAATTAATGAGTCAGGTACTACTAATGACTTTTTTTTTTTTAACCAGTGAGGCAGCGAGGCTGATGTTATATAACTTGCTTAATCACAGAACAAACGGAGCTGCTACTTCAGCCAGGTAGATGGACTACAAAGTGCTGGCTGTTTCTTATTTAATAAATGGAGATGAAAGAAACACTAACCTCACCCCCCCTCCCCTCCCCCCCGGCACCATCCAAGAAATCCAATAGGCATGTAGATGGTTCTTTTCATGTCTTGGAGCAGATGGCAAATGTTTGAGGTCATTGAGAGGCGCAGAGTGAGACTGTCCTGCTTAGATGAACATGTCACCCTCCTAACTGACTCCAGGTGGGCTGTATGCATTGGGCAGCTTTGCAGTGAAAACACTGGGTCTTGGTAAGGCTTTCTGTCTGCTGCATGTGGCCAAAGCAGACAGAGCTCTTGGCGATTGTATCCAGATGTTGCCTGTAGCTGGAAAACAGTCTACCTCAGCCTTCCTCTGGATCCAACAGAAGACATTTTCGGTTTAGTGTCCTTCTTGGTGGACTTGCTAACACATTTCTTTTTATTTAGGGCCACATGCTCAGGAAGCAGAGCCTGCATTGTGTTTGCCAAACATGCATAAGAACACAAACAAAATTCATGTTCACAAGCTCAAGTAAGTGCTTCTTATGCCTTAAGTGCCGGTTGGAAGCCATCCAGTGCCCCAGTATGTAAGCTTTCTAAACAATTCTCCAGAATTGTGTATGCAAAGGGTGTATATTCACAATTATGTGAATGTCTTTAATTGCCTTTGATTACATGGCACACTCTGTTCTACCCTCTTGCAATGACGTTTCTTTATATACCAATGGCTTTCTAAATTTGATATAGGTTCCCGTGGAGTGGAATTTTGTACAGTGAAAATTTCTAATTGGAGCTGGGGTGAAAAGAGAGGGAGGAGAAATGGAAGGGGACACCAAATTCTGAACAAATAAAAGAAAAATCGAAGTGTAAATTGTTACATCCCACCGCTTTTTTCCAAAAAAACTCTGTAGGCAGAATAGCATTGGCACCTTAGCCAAGTTCCCTCTGGGTGGTGGATAGCCATAAACAACATCTGGTGCTTCTTAGAGTCTTGGTGGGTAAATGTAAAGTTCAGAAGGGCCAACCGTAGGCAAGACAGAATAATGTGTGGGGGAAGCGTATTTTATACTTTCCATTCATGCCCCCAGGCTCCCCAATATTCATCTATGCTGGGGATGAGGGTGGAGAAGACTTATGAGGAACCCAGTTATCAGATGGTGATTGTCCATATGGGATTATTTGGAGGGAAGCTGGAGAGAATCTCCAGGATCAGACCAGTGTCAGTCTGCATTAGATGGCAAGGAGGTGGGTTGTGGTCCTTATCAGAAGATAATGAGGACAACTTAGTACCTTCTTGGTTTACTTAAACTCTTCATTCAATGCTGGTATTACAAGGCTAATTCTTCATTTCACCCTCTCTATTCCATCAGGATTGGCCCCTTCACTGCTTTCTCCGGTGCTTGGTGTCTTTTATTTTAATATTTAAAAATTTTCAATTACAATTTACATTCGTTTCAGGTGTACAACGCAGTAATTAGATATTTATTTAATGTACAGAGTAGTCACCCTGATAAGTCTAGTACCCATCTGACACCATACATAGTTATTACAATATTATTGACTATATGTGCTGTACTTTGCATTCCTGTGATGATTCCGTAACTAACAATTTGTACTTCTTACTCTCTTCACCTTTTCCACCCATCCCCCAACCCTCCTCTCATCTGGCAACCATCAAAATATTCTTTGTATGTATTAGTCTGTTTCTATTCTGCGTGTTTGTTTATTTATTTATTTTTGTTTTTAGATTCCACACATAAGTGAAGTCATATGACATTTGTCTTTCTCTGTCTGACTTATTTCACTTGGCACAGAACCCTCTAGGTCCACCCATATTTTTGCAGATGGCAAAATTTCATTCTCTTTTATGGTTGAGTCATATTCCATTGTATATATACACCACTTCTTCTTTATCCATTCATCTATTAATGGACACTTAGGTTGCTTCCATATCTTGGCTATTGTAAATAATGCTGCAATGAACATAAGTATGTGTATGTCTTTTCAAAATGGGGTTTTGGAGGCTAGTTCCAGAGGAGCTGTTTCCAAAGAAGTCTGAAGATGCTGGAGTAAGGTTTGCCTGCATTGCCACTTACAGTCTTTCTAGACAAAAACAAGGCTAAGTAGGACAATACTCTGCCCAAGGGACTGTAGCACTCCTCCCAGATCCCCTGTACTGGGCTGGTGCACCCATCTGCACAGCTTCTGTGAATGTTAGCTGCTACTGTTTCACAGCTGGAAACCTGCCCTGGGCTGAGGGAAGCTACTTGGCCTGAAGAGCTATGCAAGTGACTAATATGGGAATATAAGCTCCTAAGTCCTCCAGGGTGTGGACTTAGCTCCATACCCTTGGCTCTACTTCAAGGGACATTGACCTAAATAGGTTGCTTACTTGTTTGGTCCACTCTGAGCACAGAATTTTGAATGCAATATCCCAGCAAGGTCTACCTTAGTCAACTAGCCATCCATAATTGTATCTGAAGGAGTCACTTAATGAATGTTAGAAAATATTATAAAGATTATTTGAGCATAATTGAAACCACTTATGGAATAACAACCCTATAAACTTTTCAAAGAAATTAATTTATACATAAGTCCATACAACAACACGGGATATTTTGTAAAGGGGTCCATATACTAATTTCTTACTCTGTTTTCACTTAAAGTTTGGTTAGAATCCTTGACTAGACAGATTTTCTCAAAGACAAATAGCATGTGACCTCATTTATATGTGGAATCTAAAAAAACAAAAGGGAATATTCTCTCTTGTCATCCAGTCTGGACTTCCTTTTCTTTCTTTGTTCATGTTCTGCTGACTGTTAATTGCTCCTCTCAGCCCACACCATTTTTTTTTTTAAAAAAAACATACTTTATTGATTTTTTACAGAGAGGAAGGGAGAGGGAGAGAGAGAGAGTTAGAAACATCAATGAGAGAGAAACATTTATCAGCTGCCTCCTGCACACCTGCCACTGGGAATGTGCCCACAACCAAGGTACATGCCCTTGACTGGAATCGAACCTGGGACCCTTCAGTCCGCAGACCGACGATGTTCTGCCGAGTGTTAATTGCTCCTCTCAGCCCACACCATTTTGGCCTTTTGCAGGTATGTAGGGGGAGCAGTTTCTTCGTATATACTTGTTTGGAGTTTATTTTAAATATTGTCAAGTGACTGGGAACATGCGTTAGTGCTACATCCTTATTGTTGGGGAAACATTTCTTTCTCTGCTTTGGCCCTTTGCTCTCTGTCTGGAGCCTGCAGCCACGTGCTGTGGCTTTGCCAGTTTGTCCTGCATCACACAAGTCTTTTTTCCTAAAATAATCCTGATTGGAGTCTGAGCTGAAAACCAGTCCCCTTTGGGGTTGAATCAGGGCACCAGCAACATTCCTGTGTGACATCACTAAACATCCTTCTTGTTGCAGATTAGAGGGTCCAACTCTTGACCTACTTCATGTCTGATATACTTAAATCTTTTCATCTGGTGTATATTTTTTTGAAGTTTGCAGGTTTCTGAGAATGTTGTCCTTTTATGTTTTAAGTAATTTTTTTTCCCTTCTGGATGCTTCTTTTGGATTCCTAAAATCCTTGAAGGAGGGGAAGAAAGGAAGATAGGAAACGAATATCTCTATGTTTTCTATCTAACTTTTGTGATATAGGAAAGCAATCACTGAAGTTGGCCAGGGGTTGGTAAAGTTTTTCTTCTTAAATATATTTTTATTGATTTCAGAGAGGAAGGGAGAAGGGAGAGAGAGAAAGAAACATCAGTGATGAGAAAGAATCGTTGATCGGCTACTTCCTGCATGCCCCACACAGGGGATCGAGCCCACAACCTGGGCATGTGCCCTGACCGGGAATCCAACTATGACCTCCTGGTTCATAGATCGATGCTCAACCACTGAGCCACGGGCTGGGCGGTAAAGTTTGTCTTCTAGTATGCAAGGTATTTTCATCATCCCAAACCCACTGAGCCAGTTCCCACTGATGTGGCTTTGTTCCCACCAATCCCTCTGCCTGAATGCTTTAAGCTCTTCTTTCCACTAAGCTGCCTGTCATCCATTTTTCAAGCTCACATCTCACTCTCAAGAAGTCTTCTCTAAGTGTTCCATTTTTACATCATCCCACCCTCTTTTAAATTCCTTGACTATTATCTATATAAAAATATCGAACAGATGTCATTACATACACCTATTCTGACTGATTGGCATGGCTTCCAGGTCACTGGATTGAGAAGATGCTGAGATGAGGCTTCATCCAGGCTCACTGGGTGTAGGAGTATATCGACGATGTCAGCCAACGAGATCAGTGATGGGAGTGGCCCTATGTGTGCCACACTTGTTCTATACCAGGAATAGGACAATTTTATACTCCCTACTTTGTTTTTTAGGTACCTTTTAGAAACATTATCTTTCCTCCAGCTCTTATACACACAGGAAGATGACCGTGTACTTGTCTCTAGCCACAGAGTTTGGCTTCTGGCATATAGAAGGTTTTAATTATAATGAGCCATTAATGATCTGTGCCAGATAAGTAATATCTAGACTCCTAAGGCTCCATTGTTCTCTACTCATAGAACTTCTCTTGGGTGTTTAAGCCACACCAAGCAGGAAGTTTCAATTCAAGAGTTACAGGCATGAAACATGGTCTTCCAAAGTTGAGAGAAGGAAGGTGAGATTTCAATTGACCAGAAACATTAGACACATACTCATTTGCCAGTGGAGATGTGAAAAAAATTTTCCATTGCAAACGATGATTTTTTTTGGAAATGAACTTTAAATTCAAACTGGGATTCTTTAATGGAAAATCAATTATGAATTACATCTTTATTAAATACATGTCCAAAAACACTTACCAGATGAGGAACATATTTCCCCCTTAGTGGGGAAATTTAATATGTAAATCCTAGGAGAGTTTGCATCATTGCTTCACTGGAAAGACAAAATGTTCAAAATCCAAACTTATTAAATAATATAGGACCAAGGTCAATAACTGAATGAACAGTTTTCTTATTTGATATTTTAATTCCTGAAGTTTATGATGTAGCATATGGGGGGTGTTTTTTGAGGGAGTGAATAAGTAGAGTAGATCATCACCACCAAGACTTGGACATTACAGCTTGGTTTGATCATCTAGTGGAAAGTATAGAAATTATCAGGATCATTTTCAAAATCATCAGTCAAGAAGCTCAAGAAATCATGCTTGGACGGTGTGGCTCAGAGGTTGAGCATCAACCTATGAACCAGGAGGTCGCAGTTCGATTCCCGGACAGGGCACCTGCCCAGGTTGTGGGCTCCATCCCCAGTGTGGGGTGTGCAGGGGGCAGCCGATCAATGGTTCTCTCTCCTCATTGATGTTTCTATCTCTCTCTCCCTCTCTTTTTCTCTCTGAAATCAACAAAAATGTGTATTTAAGAAAAAAAAGAAATTATAAGTTTAAGTTTTTAGAATGACACCCTCCAGGGAAGGAACTAACACTAGAGTATGATACAGGCTAAAAGGCACACATATTAGGTATCTAATGTTGTCAGTCATCTCGTACCTTACAAAGATGAATCAATGCAAAGTAATTAGCAAGGGCATGTACTTCACACTTACATCATTATGGATGCACAGCTGTCACTGTAATGGACTAATTTTAGGAGCCTGAGAAGGTTGCTAACCTTTCCTGAGCTTCAGCTTCATCATCTAATGATGCTGATTCAAGTGCTGTTGTGTGAACTGGGTGAGATGAGATGACGTAGATCTAAAGATAATTGAGAAAGAGAAGCTGCCTGAATAAGCCTTGGATGGGAGGCTGTTCACTGTGGGAAGCTAAAGCACTGTAAGTTATGGTACGGATATTCTTCTTGATATTAGTCAGGAATCTTCAGGGAAAACAAACCAATGGGAGATCTGTATGTCTATCTATCTATTAGCTATCTATCTATCTATCTATCTATCTATCTATCTATCTATCTATGTATCATCTATCTGTCTCACACCCATATGCCAGCATATACATACATACATATACACATACCTATATGCAACCTCACTAGAACCTTATTTATGGATAGTTTGTTAATGGTAGAATCGAAAAGAGAACTTGATCTTTCTGTCCTTTCCTCCTAGTCATCTCCTTCTTCCCCCACAACCCAGACTGTTCTCACTTCTGGCTTGAATATTCCATAATCTTAGCTCCAAGTTGAAGCAAATTTAAAAATGATGTTATAGTTCTGTTTACAGTAATATGAAAAAAGAAGTAACTTCTACTTTAGAAGTCCATCTGAAAGCAAATACATACAAATAGGAACAGCAGAATGAATTTACATCGATGGATACAGTCATTTTAAAGGCAGGAAAAGGGAAATTGTTGGTTATGGCACAGAAAATGTCCTTAAATGGTACATTACAACTTTTAGGAAAGAAAACAGAAATGTGATCTGTTTACTGGTTCTCAATTTCTGTATAGCTTTAAACTGCTTTGGAAAAATAAACTTCCAAAGCTAATAGCAGGAAAGACATTTCTCGGCATTACTACCTAGGTTGTTATATGATTATATCTTTTGGAACAAACAGACTATATTACAAATGTGGGCGAGTTTTACCTGAATTGCTGAACATTGGCATAAAGCTTTACTAGTATTTTAGAAATACCCATTTAACCTTTTCTGAATACATATAGTGTTCCATATTAATCCCTGACAAAATGCTTATAGGAGACTAATTTTAACGATTAATAATTATAACATATTATATGCATTGATCTCACACTCTGTCTTATATATTTTTGAGTATTTGTGGGAGGATCCAAATGAATCAAAAGAGTTAAGTGTTATTATGTGTTCTCATGTTAGGAATTCATACTTTGCCTTCATTAGCTACATTAGTTATGAAATAGAAGAAATCAGCCTGTTTTTCTGAGCATCTGGCATATGTTGTAATTTATCCAAAGGAGCAGGTACTTGATATTTTTCAAGAGGATTTAAGGATATTTCAGAAATGTAAGAAGGAAAGAAGGAAAAACCCCTAAAATTTTTGAATTTTCGTCTTCATTGGTGGTCAAACTCCCCTGCATACGTCCATGATGATGAAGTCATTCGTGGTGTAGGTGCCTACTGATGGAACTGTGCCTTTAGACCAGGCAGTGAGTTGTGAGACACTTATTTTTTCCATTACCTATTATTTTTCATAACGATTGATTAATTCTTAATGAAATTATGGGCCAATCAGATTGAGAAATAGGATTTGCGCAGAGGACAAAAATAATGCCTTGGACCCTGGCCAGTGTGACTTAGTTGATTGGAGCAGCATCTTTGCAACAAAAAAGTGATGGGTTTGATTCCTGGTCAGGGCACATACCCACGTTTTGAGTTCCATCCCCAGTCGGGGCACAAGAAGTAGGCCACCTATCGATGTATTTCTCACATCAATGTTATTCTCTCCCTTCCTCTCTCTAATATCAATTAAAAATAATTTAGAAATTAAAAAAATAATCCCTTAGTTGTGGTGATTCAGTAGTTGACAGAGGTGGTCAATGAAGAGTCTATACAATCCTAGAAGGCTGTGATCCTCTGAGGGCTCCAGGTAAAACCAACAGGGTGTGCTCGTAGTGAGCCATGCACAAGAGTCAGCTTAAACGCTGGCTTATCTACCACTGTTAACAGATTTAAAGGGACCACAGGGTGCAGAAGAGTGTCCGCAAGGTCTGGAAAGGGGTCATAAGCACCAGTGGGCTGGTCCTCGTGGCTGCCAGGTGCTCTTGGGAGAGGAGCATCAGGCATTGGGACCTGCCACACACCCCCTTCCCTCTTTTCTGTGCTTTATGCAGCCTTAAGGTTATGACTTCTATCACCATGTGAACTTGCCTGTGTGGGAAAGCATGTCTACCTGTGAATATGAGTATTAATTTACAGAATGCTGCCATTGTGCCACTTTTATGTCAAGCACTTAATATGCACTATCCTAATTTATCGCACATTAGCCTTATTGTTAATAGTATTACAGATATCTCCCATTTCCCTCCCCTTTACCCCCCTCTTCCCAGCCCTTACCCCCCACTCCAGGTCAGTATATAAGTTCTCTGGTAAGTATTTTTACTGCCCCTGTTTCACAGATGGACACATAGGTTCAGAGGAGTGAAATCACTGCCCAGGATCACGCTTTTGTTAGGGGTAGAGCTGAGGATTGAAATTCTCCACAGAGGAGGGGTGGCAGGCAAGGAAGAGAATCACCGTGGAGGGCTGTTTGTAGTTCCCCTGGAGTAAATAACAAGTGGTTTAAAGGAAGTTTTGTGAGGAAAAAAATGTTATTTGTCCTCAAATCCACAAAAGCTCCAAGTTCATAGGGAAACTATTTACTTTTAGAGATTTGGCAATTTGCATCACAAAGAATATGTGTGTGTGTGTGTGTGTGTGTGTGTGTGTGTGTGTGTGATGTCTTTACTTTTAGAGATTTGGCAATCTGTATCACAAAGAATATGTGTGTGTGTGTGTGTGTGTGTGTGTGTGTGTGTGTGATGTCAAGGCGTGTCCTTGAGAGAAGTTCTCTATATTTGATATGTATAAATATAAGTGGTTTATTTTGAGCCAATAGAGCACTGGTCAAAGGTTCGGGATTGTCAGCCTTCAGGTTCCAAAATGCCCAGTTTAGCTGCATGGGAATTTGAATGGCTGCTCCTCCGTCTGGGGCGCGCTGCCTCTGTTCATAGGGCAGGACTTCCTGGGAGCCTGGGCATCCTGTCCTGCCTTGCTCTTTACTGAGTATTGTGCCCTTGATGGTGAATAATCAGCTCAGCCGGTTGCTTTGTCTGAGGCTAAATCACTTTTCTTTTCACTGAGCAGTATTTGGCACACAGAGGTACCCAGTAAATACTAGTTGAAAGAATAAAGGAACCAGAAGTTTCAGAGAAAGTGGTTGGAGAGGAAGTAATATCAGAAATGAAAGTAAAGCATTTATCTGGCTCAAGAAAGGTACACGTTTCGGACTATAATTTCCTACCTGGTGCTAAGGAAGATAAATTTAATGTAGTCAGAGTCTGGTAAAGTTTTAAACATTTAAGGGGAAAGAGAAAATTCTAAAACCTTCGGGAGAGAAAAAAAATACTTCAAAAGGAATGAAAAGAATTAGACTGACATCAGGTTTTGTATTAAGTGCTAAAAGGCAAATTGCTATAAAAGTCATTATTGGGACAAGGAGGGAAATTTAAATAATATCTGACAGTTAGATAATAGGATTATGTCAATGTTAAATTTCTCAGTCTTGGTAACAGTACAGTGCTTATGTAAACAAGTGGCCAAGTGGCCTTGTTTTCAGGAAGTCCACATGGAAATATTTAGGATGAATATTTTGTCTATAATTTAGAAACATCTTGTCTATAATTTATTCTCAATTGAATAAAAAGTAGAGATAAAATAAATAAACGAATACAGAAAAATATGAATTAGCAAATATGCATAAAGCATATATAGGAGTTCTTTGTATCATTATTGCAAACTTTTGGAAGTTTAAAATGTTGTCAAAGTTAAAAAATTAAATTATGAATAAAAGTAGTTTGAATTCAAAACACTATAATCAAAAACTAATGTGAATTAACTATGAGGGAAAAAATTAAGATATTGTTACATGTCCAAAAGGAAATAATAACATTTCCCATCCTCTATGAAATACTTAGTGATACTAGGTCAGTGAAATAAAAAAGATATATAAGACAGAAGCTTGAAAACTACACAACACTGGTGAAAGAAATCAAAGATGATCTAAATAAATGGAGAGACATATCAAGTTCCTGGATTGGAAAAAAAAAAGTCAACATAGCAAAAATGTTAGTTCTCTTAAAACTGATATGTAGGTTTAATGAAATTCTTATAAAAATCCTAGAAATATTTTTTGTAAATATAAACAAGAGTATTCTTAAAATTTATATAGATAAAAACTAGAACAGTTAAACAATTTTGAAAAGGCAGAATAAAGTAAGAAGGATCAGTCTACCTAATTCTATGATTACTGAATAGCTACAGTATTCAAGACAGTGCAATATTAGCTGAGGGTCAGACACATAAATCAATAGAGCAGAATAAAGAAGAACTAGAACACAGAAATATGCCCAACTTTTTTGACAAAGGTATAAGAACAATTCAATGGAGGTAAGGTAACCTTCCCCCCAAATAAGGCTGGAACATTCATATATGTATAGGCAAAAAACAAACAAACAAACAAACAAAAAACCAACCTCAACTTGTCTTACATCTTCTATAAATGTTAACTGAAAATGAAAATGATAAAATTATTAAAAAAACAATAGAAGAAAATTTTGGGGATCTAAGGCTGGACAAAGAGTTCTTAGACTTGATACATCAAATGCATGATCCAGAAAAGGAAAAATTGATAAATCGGACGCCATTGAAATAAAAACCATTGTTTTTACTCTTGCCTCTTTTTTGGATACCTCCATAAGTTTCTTGTCAGTGAAGTTTTCCTCTGCAAAGATTACCAAATATACTGAGGCCCAAAAGTCGAGTTTTACTTCTGTCTCTGGTTTGAATTTTTATTGTTTACTTCTCGGTGTTTATGACTGTCATGTTGGCATGTATGTGGGAAAATAGACACAAAGCTTGTCTCATTCTTGGAAAATTGCAGGTTCCCATTCCCAGGAGAACGTGGGGTGGAGGGGGAGATTTTTCAGTAAAAGGCAGATCCCTGATCAGTCGCCCCGGATTCTATTCTCAGGAGTTGCCGAGGTCATTCACACATGCATTTCATGCTTCTTGACGCAGCAAAGCGTCAAAGAACTTAGCATGTCCTTCCTGGGTGACCACTTCTCTCGCGTTCACAGGTCCAGATGCTCCATCTCTCCCTTGAGCTTCTGGCTCTGCCCAGCTCTAGATGCTGGTTTCAGGATGAGCATCATCATCTCCTTTCTTAGTCCTGTATCTGTCGTTAGCTTCATATTAAACTTCTTGCTGCTCAGTGCAGTCCACCGACAATCCTGCTGTGGTCCTTCTGACTCCTCTTCTCTGGGAAATCTCTATTCATTCTCCTGTGTCTCCATCATTCATGACCTATCCCTTTTTTTTATAAAAGCATCCTGGACTTTTTTTCCCCTCCCTGTGGGAGTTTATTTCTGTCTTAGAAAATTTCACTGGGTTCTGCCCTGCTCCCCTGGTAAGTTTCCTTTGGCTGATTTTCTCAGTTTCCTCTCTTCCCTTCTCTGTCTGTCTCTCTATCATCTGGTCTCTGGCCTCCTGTGTGCTTTATGTTCGATTGCTTCTATTTTACTACTAGAGGGTAGCAGGTGTAGGGTTCAGGCAGCCTCCAGAGGGAAATGCCAAGGTCTGGGTTATCAAAAGGGGCTGATGGACCAATGTTGGTTAGGCAGTTTGAAGAGCTGAGCATGCAATTTGGAACTAGAGCAGTGATGGCGAACCTATGACATGCGTGTCAAAGGTGACACGCAAACTCATTTTTTTGGTTGATTTTTCTTTGTTAAATGGCATTTAAATAGATAAAATAAATATCAAATATATAAATCTTTGTTTTACTATGGTTGCAAATATCAAAAAAATTTCTATATGTGACATGGCACCAGAGTTAAGTTAGGGTTTTTCAAAATGCTGACACACTGAGCTAAAAAGGTTCGCCATCACTGAACTAGAGTGTATGGTCACATCTGTGTGTGTGCACATGGGTGTGTGCATGTGTGTGCATGTGTGTGTGGTAGACAAACAGATAGCAGAGAGCTACTTAAGGAAATAGAAAAAAATTGAATAGTTAAAGGACATATATAAATAAAAATATAGAGGTCCAGAAGAAGGATGGAGGAAAGTTTTCTGAAGATGTTTTAGAAGTGTTGAAAATACTCTCTTTTCTAAAAAAAAAAAGTGGTTTGTGGAATTAAAGGTGAAATAAGTGAAAAATTGAAACTCAGGCTCTGGAATCAGACGGTCTGTGTTTGAGTACAAGCATCACCATCTAACTGATGGTTGCTTTACTTCCATATTTCAAGGCTCATACAAAATTTCTCTTGTGATCTGCACTGAGTGGATCCATTTGACGAAGGGAATTCTGGGAGATGTAGTTCCAGTTAGCTATGCTGTCACAGTGCAAAGCCTACAAAGCCAGCATACCACGTGAAAGACAGTGTGTAGAGTAAATGATAGTAGATGTTAACTAATGGCATGGTTAAGTTAAGGATCCACTGGAGGTGCATGTTTGAGACGCAGGTAATTACTCTGCAACGTGACAATCTTTCTGCTTCTTCCTCTCATAGTTGTCCACACTGTCTCAAGCTGGCGCTCACAGCGCACCCTATGCATGCAGGCTCCCCTTCTTAGTCCCTCTTGAGCATTATTTTTCTTCCCGAGAAGAGTCTTACTATACCCACAGGAACTTAGCTTAAAATAGGAACTTTGTGCTTTTCATGACAGGTGCCACAACCACGCACCCTTGGAGTTCTAGCTCATCTGCTTGTGCCAACATCATTGACACGACTCTTCACCCAATCAAGGCAACCCCACCCTTAGCACCCCTCCCCTATGTCCCACAACCCTCCTAGCCGTGTTAAGAGAATGGTAGACTTGTTTTCTCATGAGACCACAACCATGCTCTGTGGGGACACTCCGTGCGTTCCCACGAAACACTGGTCGTCATATATAAAATAGAAGTGTACATAAGAAGTTAAGAATCTGTAGCAAGCCTTCTGATTTATCCCCTTCACGCCTCAGTTTATTTTTATGAAAGATAACGCTGTCAGCCACCTTCCTCAAAAGGATATTCTGAGGTTTCACATCGGAGACTTGACATTTATTAACCAGGACAATCTGAAAGCCCTGATTTAATCTCCGGAAAAATGCTTTGAGTGTTTCAGACATAAGGACCATATAAGCATGAAGAATTTTGCCCATAGCTCTTGAAGGAGACTGCAACCAGTCAACAGGGGTGGGGGCCAGTCCTCGTTGTGTTCTGTGTACAGTTGTATCCGGACAAGTTGAAGTGGAGAAACAGAGGAGATTGATATATAATACTCTGGTTTATTAACTATTAACTATTCACATATTGAACAAAGATATTCTGACAATATTTACCATATAATAGAATAAACTTTTAGTCAACAGGTTACAATAGGGCAATAGCCTCTCGATACGATAATGTCACTTTTGGGGGCAACAACAAAAACTTTACAGTCAGTGACTACTCTATAT
Organism: Myotis lucifugus; assembly: GCF_000147115.1. Lineage (NCBI taxonomy): Eukaryota > Metazoa > Chordata > Mammalia > Chiroptera > Vespertilionidae > Myotis > Myotis lucifugus. The sequence goes on along the minus strand of NW_005871243.1, from coordinate 1,293,859 downwards.
CCTTTCATATAAATATCTCCTTTAATTCTCTTAAAAATCCTTCTGGTAGGTATTAATAGCTCTGAGGCTCATAAAAGTTAGGTAATTTGTTGAAAGCCACAAGCAAATAAGAGACTAAATCAGGGTTTCCAACCTAGGTTGTTTGTATTTTTAAAAAACCCATGCTTTTCTCACTATAGTAAAACAAACTAATAGTTGCTTCAATGAACATGGGAATGCAGATATCTCTTTGATATCCTGTTTTCATTTCCTTGGAGATATATCTCTATCTCTATCTCTATCTCTATCTCTATCTCTATATCTATATCTATATCTACATCTATATCTATCTATATTTCCTGGGTCACATATTAGTTGTATTTATTATTTTTTGAGGAACCTTCATACTGTTTTCCACAGGGGCTTCACCAACTTAAATGGAGGCTTTAGACTTTTTCAGGCCATGAACTAGATAGAGACTCTCAAATGACCCTCTCTAGATTTCAAGGGTTGAAAAGACCCCAGATATTACCTCTGTTTTGGAGAAAATTTCAGTTTAATTCCCAATGGAGAACTGTGTTGGGTATAAGGAAAACAGATTGGGTATAAGGAAAACAGATTCAGCTAAACATTCCACCAATGTGTATAAAAAAATCAGTCCCTCCCTTTAAGTTGCTCAAAATCGAGAGAGGGAGGGAGGGAGGGAGAGAGGGAGGGAGAGAGAGAGAGAGAGAGAGAGAGAGAGAGAGAGAGAGAGAGAGCAGAGCTTATAAAGCAGAATGAGTCCTGACTGGGCAGTCAGTTATAATGACAAGTAGGGTCAGAGAAGTTATTCTTGCCACATGCATGATGTACATTTATATATATATGTTTCACTGGGTAATTACTGTGTACCATAACTATGCTAAGATTTTTCTATTTAATTCTTTAAACAACCCTATGAGATGGGCATTATTTGTTTTATTTTATTTTTTAAACAACTATTTTTAAATTTTCAATTACAATAGACATTTAATAATATATTAGTTTCAGGTGTGCAACATAATGGTTAGGCATTTATATAACGTATGAGATGGTTTCCCTATAGGTCTAGTACTGACATGACCCCATACATAGTTATTACAATATTATTGACTATATTTCCTATGTTTTATCTTACATCCCATGACTATCTTGTAACTGCCAATGTGTACTTTTTAAATTGCTTTACTTTTTTCATCTAGCCTCCAACCCCCCTCCCATCTGGCAGCATTATTTACAATAGCCAAGATATGGAAGCAACCCAGGTGTTCATTGATAGATGGTTGGATAAAGAATATGTGGTACATATATACAATGGAATATTAGTCATAAAAAGAATGAAATCTTACCATGTGCAACAACATACTAGTAGAAGGACCTAGAGGGTATTATGCAAAGTGAAGTAAGTCGGACAGAGAAAGACAAATACCATACGATTTGTCATATAATTCCACTTATATGTGAAATTTTAAAAACAAAATGAATGAACAAACAAAACAGAGGTAGACTCAGATAAAGAGAACAAACCGATATTGGCATTTAGTTTATGGCTGAGGAAATGGGCTGTAAGTTCACACCGTGGGTGAGTGGTGAGCCAGACTGGAACCCAGCCAGTCTGAGTGCAGAGCTCATACCTGCCACTCCACTGCATGGGGACGGGGACAATTGGTTGGAACAGCTGAGCAAAAGGCTCACAGTCCCTCCTTCTGGGTGCTAAGGCAAGATTTACAGTGAATCTAAGACACAGACTCGCTCAATACACTTTACTTTTAACATCATTCATGGCTTGAGACTTAAAATCATAAACTGCAAACAATTCTTATTCTCCCCTCCCCCCTGCCCCAACCCTCATCTGACCTGAGCGGTCTCCAACAGCAACAGAGATGGAGAGGGGTAGATGCACAAAGGGGCTTTGTGGAGGCAGCCCTGCCATCAAAGGTTGTTTTTCTGGAGGTGGTGATGGATCTGTAACATCAAACCCTCACCTTGTGACTGGGGCTGGACCTGCATTCCCTGCCAAGATCATGACAAAACCCAATCTCTAGTCCAGGTCTTAACCTTGATCACTATCTTGATGGGCTTTGCTGACTGATTTCACCTGCTATAGGCAGAGGTCATGATCATCTGGTGGGAGCTGTTGGACCTGACAGACAGGACTCGGAACTTTTCTGATGATGCCAATATTCCGTGGTACTTGAACTTCTCACAAAAGATGGTGCTTTCTTTCTCCAAGGTAATGTAGCACTGTGGCCTCAAGGTGTGTAGAGGCTATTCACGGAAATAAAATTTAAAAATTCCCTCAGGTCCAACGTGAAGTAGTAGATGTCAATGGAGTGGTTCTGTTCGGGGCTGAGCAGTTTTTGAGCTGCTGAACTTCATCTGCGCCACCGGAGAAGACCCCACAGCAGGGGCTGGGCTGGCTTCTTATATCTGGGAGCCACTGCGGGTTCTGAGCAGAGACCCAACAGGAGCCAAGTGATGCTTTAGAAATTGGATTCTGGCTTTGAGGTGCTCCAAAGAGCCAACGCCAGAAAAGGCTTTGCAATGGTTGGAGAGCTGTGAGCACATGGTGCCAGGATGCTGCTGCCAAGCAGACTGGCTGGCCTTGCTGTGCTGCCTGGGTCCCTGGTTGTTGCCCAACATGGCTCTAGTCTCTGCCACTCAGGCACGGGCCTCCCTCATTTCTAGCCTCACTCTCTTGTTCATAAGAGTATCTTCCCCTTAGTGTTGGCTCTCCCAGTAAAGACTCTTTGTCCCTCCGACCCTCTACAGAATATTGATTTCATGACATCCCATAGCCTCTTCTTGTTTTTCCCCCCATCCTGAATCACATGAAGCTTGTTATATTCTCTTTATTTCCCCTAATCCTCTCTTGATTAGACATCTCTTTCCTCCATGCTTTGTAATTTACTTACGCTGTGTAACCATGGCTCTGTCTTGAAATATAGATCAAAGATAAATTGCACCTGGGGTAGAAATGCTCATCACCTAACCATCTCCTTATCATTTCGCACCAGCGCTCATCTTTGACCCTGCTCCCTTATCATGCAAAAACAGAGGCCACTGGGACCAAAATTCACCCTTCCCCTCTAGGAGAAACAGAAATTGGGAGGAGGAAAAAAAATCATGTACATGCATCTGAAATTGACAAGATATAAGTGTTATTTCCTTAAGGAGGCCGGGTTGTTTCTGTAGGAACTGAGTGGTAGTCTTGGCTGGTGGTGGTGGTGACGGGGTCAGTGGGGGAGGAAAGCATTAAAGAGAGATGCAAGAAGAGAGAGGTCTGTGGAGACCCCTTCCAGAGGCCTAGGCAACCAGACTTGCTTCTTGTGTAAAAATCAAGACAGGAATAGTTTTGAAATTCAAGACCAAATCCGCCCCCGCCCCCCCCTGCTTAAATCTCTTTTTAAAAAATACATTTTTATTGATTTCAGAGAGGAAGAGAGAGGGAGAGAGAGATAGAAACATCAGTGGTGAGAGAGAATCATTGATTGGCTGCCTCCTGCACACCCCCTACTGGGGAATGGAACCCACAATCTGGGCATGGGCCCTTGACTGGAATCGAACCTGGGACCCTTCAGTTCGAAGGCTGATGCTCTATCCACTGAGCCAAACTGGCTAGGACACTGCTTAAATCTTTATCAGGGCCCGGTATAATTTCCATATAAGAAAGTGTGTGTGTGTGTGTGTGTGTGTGTGTGTGTGTGTGTGTGAGTGAGAGTGAATACGTGCATGCTTTGCTTAGATGTGGTTCTTCCGGCCAACCTCAGCGATCTCTCCTCACTCTTCTCATCCCCAGAGGCTAGCTCAGTCTATTATTTCCCAGGGAAGAAATTACAGCTCTCCACACTGGTTACACATTACTGCCATGCTATTGGGCTTTTTCTTATTCTCTTTGCTTGACTTTTTCTGAGTTTGGGGACCCTTTTCTTTGTTCCTAACCTGTATTTTCAGGCTTTTGTCCTCCTTGGAAATATTCTTAAGGCACACCATGAGGTTCAGTTAGATTTCCCCCATCATCTCTCCACCTTCTCAAGTGGTTTTCTATTGGTGCTGTTACAGATGACCACAAACTCAGAGCCTTAAGCAATACAAACTTATTATCTTACAGTCATGGAAGTCAGAAGTCCTAAGTGAATCTCGTTGGGTTAGGGCTCAAGAGTTCTCTTGTAGGCTTCAAGGAGCCTCAGGTGGGGTCCAGCTTGCAGGCTCCATCAGCAAAACTTTAATACTGCAGGTAACAGGACTCCTCTTCCCTACAAGTCAGGTTAGCATCCATCTGTTGTTACTTCAGCTGGTCCCGTGGGGGTCTCACATTCCAAACCAAGGGATCTTAAAGTATTTTGTTTTTCAGCAGCCACCTCCCAAAGAGTTCGGAGAAATACCGCCTGCTCAGTCTTGCTATTGTGCTAGTGATTCTCTAGAGGCAGGTGCTGCTCCATCCCCACCCCAAGATTGCCCGGAATCTCATCTGAGTCCAGCTCTGCTTTCTGCGACTGCCCTCCTGGCTGAGTCCTTGCATGCTCACTGCCCTCTTTCCAACAAGATTATATGGAATTCCTCAAATGGCTTTATTTTCTTGTAAGCACAAGTAACATTTCTTGGGCCTAAAAGTTCACAGAGTTTTTTTTATTTCCAGCACTAGCTCAGATTTGCTTTAGTCGGCTGCATTGCATTGAATTTCACATGTCTGCAACAGTTATGGATCTATAAAACTGATTCCTGCCCGGCCGGTGTGGCTCAGTGGTTGAGCGTAGACCTGTGAACCTGGAGGTCAGGGTTCAATTCTCGGTCAGGGCACATTCCTGGGTTTCGGGCTTGATCCCCAGTGTGGGGTGTGCAGGAGGCAGCCGATCAATGATTCTCTCTCATCATTGATGTTTCTATCTCTCTCCCTCTCCCTTCCTCTTTGAAATCAATAAAATATATATTAAAAAAACCTGATTCCTGAATATTTAAGATTTGAACTTTTTCTCTATGATTGAAAGGGGGGAAAGCAACTTTTGCAGCAGTCAGGGTAAGCAGTTTCATGTCTCTGGCCTCTCTCTTGCAGACAAGCTCTTGTGAAGTTCATCATGAGTATGACAGGAATCTGATGCAATCACAGGATGCCTGTGGTTAAAAAAACCAAACCAAACCCTTGTTCTCCCTGTTGTGAAGAAGTCTGTATGTTTGTTTCCATTTTGATGATGTTTTAACTTTTATTAGTCAATGAATTAATTTTTTCCTGGAGTCTGAAATGTCAGGATTGGTGTGGGATGAGGGAGGTCTTACCTAGATAACTCACTTTCCTTGGGCTGTTTCTCTGGAACGGAGGCATGAAGCTAGGCCTTGTTTGGAATGAAATATAGCATAAAGAAGTAAACATCTTCCTTCTACCCCTGTGATCTCAGCCAACCCCACCCCCTCCTCCTCATCTCCTCTATTCCCCACCCAATCGTATAGTAATAACTGTTAACGTTGCTCAAATATTCAGCAATACAGCACGAAGGGAGCACACTGTTGGAAACATCTATACTAAATAAATAAAACGAATTGCCTTACCTCCACAAAATCTAACTCCACATCATCTCCACAAAATATCCTCCCTCATCATCCAAAAATTCTAGTGAAACTAAAGTGCTAAGAGTGTTAGGGAAATTACGAAAGAGAGCTGAAAAGCTTCCTGATCATTTCCAGCCTAACATTGCCTTTTTGGAAAGTGAGAATACTTTTGGCAGGAGAGCTTTAAGACTTTTTGTAGACCTTGTTCCTAATGAGACCAATCTAGTTCTAATTCTTGTGGTTCACCATTCTTTCTATATTGTAGCACTAATCATACATTTCAGTATTACTGGTTTGATTCATCTGTCCCAGTGAGTACCACAAATACTTGTTAATTTCATTGCAAAATTAATAACCATCATGACGACCAAAGGAAAGTGGGAACCAGGAGCTTGTGATACATCATGTCCAGATTTAGACTCTTAGGTGTGAATACATTTTATCAATTCATTGTGTGATTTTTCTCCCTTACTACTCTGATAGTAGACACTGGAGCTGTAATGTGGTCCCCTTCTAACAGCGATCCCTGATTTCAACCTGTAGCTTCTCTATCAAAGCTCCTTGACCCAGTATGGAAGTTTTCCAATAATACTTTTGGATTCTCTTGTCTTAAGAAGTGGTTTCTTTAGAGTTTTCTCCAGGGAACTAAAGATAATGCTTAATGTTTATTTAGGAAATGTCCTTAGTGATTAGTCCTAAATGTGGAAGGGGAAGCTGTGGTGTAGAGCACTAGCTGGCATTTCCTTCCTCTAAGACAGTGGTTCTCAACCTTCCTAATGCCGCGACTCTTCAATACAGTTCCTCATGTTGTGGTGACCCCCAATTTCATTGTTACAAATTGAACATAATTAAAGCATAGTGATTAATCACAAAAACAATATGTAATTATATATGTGTTTTCCGATGGTCTTAGGCGACCCCTGTGAAAGGGTCGTTCGACCTCCAAAGGGGTCGCGACCCCCAGGTTGAGAACCGTGCTCTAAGAACTGGAACTAAATTAAAGAAGCGATTGGAGGTCCTCGAAAGGTGTCTTTCATTTCAGTTCCACTGTTGTCTGGTCTTGACTTCCTTATTTCTGAGAGAGCACATAAGCAAAAATAAGTGAGAACATAGATGACCTGCATACTTTAAGCATTTATTTAGTAAATACATATTGAACTTTATACACTGCAGACATGACTTTTCTAGCAGCATCCATTGAACATTTATAAAGATTACTCATATATTAGAACACAAAATAAAAAATGGTAATTAATTCCTCAAAGCAGAAACCAATATGAACCATAATTTCTGACCACAACGCATAATGATTGTAATCACACACACCCACACACACCCACGTACGAAATAAAATACCTAAGAGAAAAATCAAAACTGTAATTACAGAGTAATTATAAATAAATGAAAATGTGAACACTTTAATATGGTCAAAGCTGAACTCAGAGGAAAAGTCATAACCTCGGATGACATCTTTACCTTAAGGAAGAGTGAAAGTAAATGGTAAATGAACTTAGCACATAATCTTCAACAGCTGGTTTGCAAGAAGAAGATGGACAAAGAAAAATATTGCCACGCGTAGAACAAGATGGGGTCAGGCAAGTAAGCTGAGCATCCGAGTAAAGGAGGCCGGAGGAGGAATTCTAAAGATGATCTCCCGTTTTCCTTGGAAATAAGTATTATACTTTTCCAGGTGTCTTTTCGGTCTTCAGCACATCCTGACTTCCATGAGGACATGGAAGATGCTCAATAGTTTTAAAAAAATTGATGATGTGGTGATAAAAAATTTCTCTTTTAAATTTATAGAAAGAAACTATAAAGTAAATTGCTGTTATCTTGTAAAATTTCAAGGTACAGTTAAAAGCTTCTACTACCCACAGAAAGATGGAGGACTAGTTACAGCTCTCAGTAAGAAAGCTGAGAAAAACAAAACAGAACAAAACATGTTCTAAGGGTCACAAACACCAGGTGTTGTACAAAACACACAACCGAATGGCAACTGAGCAGAACCCAAGTGACCTTTACAGGATGTCATTAAGCTCGTTTTATTTTTTATCGTCTGCTTTGTTTGTAAGGGTCTTGTTTTAGGATAAAAAATCCGTGGAATACACCTGCTCACTCAGTTTCCTGAGGATTCTATTTTGAGCAATGCTGACTTTTCTTTTATTCCCAGATTTATATCCGCCCATGTCCTATGGGTCAGTACTTGCTAAAATTATCAAAGTAAGATACAGCTACTGGTCCTCCTGTGTTTTCCACCCCTTGAGAAAAAAGATCCCACTTTCTCCTGCTCCTGACACACTCAGATTCCAGGGTGGATTGTCCGTTAGCCTTCATTTGTACTATAATTGTACACTTTTGTCCTTTTCAACATTTTGCAGGTATCTTAGTGAGATGTAGGAAGAGAGGGAGTGTTAGAAAGCATTGGCGCTATTAGGCGGATACAATATTATGTGATAATTCTCTACTGCAGCATTTTCCAAACTATATTCCTTGGAATGTTATGACCGGTGTCATGAGGTGTCCCATGGTTCTAAATCCCCCTTTATTGACTCTCCATGAAAACTAGCAAATTGAAGGCTCTGAGAAGTCCTGAGTGAAGAAGTCTGGTTCACTTGATGTAAACTGAAGCTTCTATTTGAGCATACGGTACTTTTTCACAGCTGCCGGCGCCTCGCTCTAGGCCAGGGCTGACCAATAGGTTTCCTTCCTGGCTCTCTTCTCCGTGGATCAGCCATGACCTAGACCCATTTTTGGACTTTCATGGTGTTTCTTTTATTTTTACTTTTACTCTTAGCAGGACTTGGCACAAGGCTATTTACATGTGTTGTGATCTTTTCATGGATTTTATTTCTCTCTCTTTAATAGCAAAGTGCATTAACTCTAATAAGCTCCTGCTATGTACCACCCCACTAGCTGCTTTAAATGTGTAGCCCAGATGCTGGACTCTTCCTCTTGATAGGAGAGAGGGAGGGAGGGAGGGAGGGAGGGAGAGAGAGAGAGAAAGAGAGAGAGAGGTACATATGCACCACCCCTCAGCTGGAGGCAAGGCCAGGAGGTGAGGGGGTACCAGCCTGTTCCCTCACACTCTGAAGAATACTCCCCAGGACCTTTGTTCTTCTTCATTTTAGCATTCTCCTCTCCTTCCCTGACCCCTCCCTAGAGTCGGAATCCTGAGGCCCTCATTTCATCTCCTTCTGCGACTGTGGCCCTTCTTCCAGTCTCTTCTTGGGGCTTGGAAACCTTCAAGACTTTGGTAGGTCACAGCTATCCTTGTTCTAGCTATTTCTGCAGACAGGCAGGAGAAAAAATGCTGTGGCTCCTAAAGTCAATCTCTCTCTCTCTCTCTCTCTCTCTCTCTCTCTCTCTCTCTCCCTCCCTCCCTCTCTCTCCCTCTCTCTCTCTCTGTGTGTGTGTAAGCATCTGTGGCAGTCTGTGCTGTGAGGAACACTGCCTTTTTCTCTAATATCTGGGTGACCAGATCTCTAAGGCACACTACGTAGATATCTTGCATTTGGAGATATCTTGATGTTTGCAAAAACTTTTGGGCCTCATTTTGCTGAAAGTATGTCTTCTCCTTTCTAGCATTGGCTCAAATTACAAAGTCCCTGTTCCAGTTATGTATTTTTGTATTTAAAAAAATCACTCAAAAATGGATTGAGTGACCTACTGCAGAAGCGTGTGGTCTCTCCACTGGCCCCACCTGCATGGTGGCCTCAGAGTAGACAAACATACATGGTGGCTCAGGATTCCCAGGGTGAATGTTCCAGAAGGTCAAGGCAGAAGCTGCAAGGACTCTTGGACCCAGCCCCACATGCCCTGCAATATCACTTCCGCTGTGTTCTGTTGGTCACGTAATACCAGCCCTGACTCAATGTGGCCGTGGGCTACACAAAGGCAACACTGTCAGGAGGCAGGGGTCGTTCATCGGGGGACCACTTTGGAGGCTGCCTATCGCAGCCTCCTCTTCAACTTCAAAGGACAAACTGACTTTTCATTTATTTTATTTTAAATATATTTTTTATTGACTTCAAAGAGGAAGGAAGAGGGAGAGAGAGAAACATCATTGATGAGAGAGAATCATTGATTGACTGCCCCCTGCATGCTCCACACTGGGGATGGAGCCTGAAATCCAGGCATATGCCCTGACTGGAAATCGAATCGTGACCTCCTGGATCATAGGTCAATGCTCAACCACTGAGCCATGCTGGCCGGGCCAAACTGACTCTTAAATGCAAATTTGCATAGGATGTGACACCCCCTTACCAAAGGGCTTCAGTGGATTTTCTACCAGAAAGAAGAGATCAGGACACATGTTTTCTATGCTCCTTCCAGCCAACGTGTTTGTTTTTATTAGATGGAATATTGACTTAGAGGCAAAGAGCGTTGGTACCTGGCATTCCATGTTACAGAACAGCAGTCATATTATCCACCCTGGCTCTCAAAGAACCCGCCCAACTCTATACACTCCACTTTACATGTTGTATCAGAGAGGGAGGCTGGCTTGAAAACAAGAGTAAGGCATCCAAAGTACTGTGAAACCAGCAGCCACCCAATTTCAGCTCCCAACGTCATGCTGAGCAGTAACAAAAGAAGTACATGGAGACGGATGAAGCTTTGGTTTCCCAATGATGCTTACATGCACAGGATGCAGCCACTTAAGTCTTTTTAAAACCAATTGTTCTAATGCTTTATTGCTCTGCACCAAAATACATCAAACTGACATTGATTCCAAGGTCATTGTGAAGTTTAACCATATTAAAGAGGAATAGGATGCACGTTGGAATGAGGAGGAAGGCATCACAGTATATTGCATTCTTGTAAACATTAGTACAAGTACAGAGTAACAGAGACTCCCCTAGTTGATGCTAAATAGGCCCCGCCTTCCTCTGCGTTCAGAGGCGGAAGGACTCGGGATTCTTTTCCATTTGCCCTCCGCTAGGGTAGAATATACTGCCCTAAAGAAGAATGGGTTCCAACTTGGCTAATTTTCTCCTAAGATGCTATTGGATCTCTTCCATGTTTCTGGTCCTTTGCAAGGTGGACTCAGCCCTCCAAGCGGGAGTCCTACAAAATGGCATGATGGGAAATGTTCCCCTAACACAGAAGACATACAATGAAAGTGAAGCTCTGCATGGAGAAAGCTTTCTGCCACATTCTCTTCCCCAGCTCCATCTCCTTGGGGAAAGGACTTCATTACGGAAAGGGCTGTACAATCTTCAATAAATAAGGGCCCCTTTCCCTACTCTATCCCCACTTTGCCCTTTGAGTTCAGGCCTCCTGTTCTGCTCTGTCACCCGTCGGTCCCTAGAGCAGCAGGGGAGACTGCCTGTCAACCATCTTTGAGCAGGTCAGGTCTTTGTAGTTGGTGACACATCAACTTGGCTCTCACATGTAATGCACACCTCTAGGACCCAGAAGAGACAGCACAACCACAAAGTGAGGGGTCCTGGGGAACCCTGGAATGTTGGGAGCTAGGAAGTGGGACTTCCTGGTGCTCTGCAAGAGGGATTGCTTGGGGTCTCAAATGTGATGATGCTCATTGGTTGGTATTGAGGACAAAGGTCTGGAATCCGAATCACACTTGACTACATGGACCTGAACCTCACACTGGGGCCACACTGCAGACTGGAGTACACGTCAGTGGGTTAACTTACGCCACATGGGCAGGGAGGGAGTTGGGTCCTGGGGAACAGCTGTGGTTGCTGTCCTGCTACTGCCACCAGGTAGGGACCTCAGCTCTGCCAGTGGCTCTCTTGGCCTCATCCCCACCTTGGGCAGCCAGGATATGCTGTGCAATGGACACTCTGTCTTGTGGCTGATACTCCACAGTCTCAGATCCTTGAGTCTGGTCTCCCTGTTTCCTGGGTGGCCGGGTCATTGTGACAGCTCCTCTGGGTTGACACAGTGTGAGATGAGGCATCACAGCAGGGCTTGCCTACTGCAAAAGGAGTAGGGGCCCACAATCAGACATTTTCTAGGACATCCAGGGGGACAAGGCCTCTCTTCTTTCCACTGAGGACTCTGATGAAGCCGTCCTGTTCTTCTTCAGAAGTCAGGCAGATCTGAATGCCAAGGAAAGAGAAAACAAGTGTCAACAAGAAAGAAGCTAGAACCTACACCGGAATCACTGCTGACTGAGGTCAGCAGGGCATTGAATTGGAAAAGAGAGAGCAGTGTTAGGGTGGGAAGTTGTGGCTCTGTGAGAAAAGGTTTGATAAAAAATTAGGCAGCCCTGGCCAGGCAGCTCAGTTGGTTAGAGCATTGTTCTGATACGCCAAGGTTGCAGGTTCAGATCCCTGGTCAGGGCATATGTAAGAATCAACCAATGAATGCATAAATAGGTGGAACAACAATAGATGTTTTTCTCTAATTTTTTTTCTCTCTCTCTTGTTCTGCCTCTCTCTCAAAACAATAATTTTTTTTTTAATTAGGCAGAACCCTGGGTTTGGAACTAGTCCAGGGATTGAATATTTTCTGAGATTCAGCTTGATGAATGAGGATCAAGAAAAGCTTGAGAATCTACCATTTTAGGAAGCAGTGGCAGAGCTGGGAACATTTCCTTTCATTTAGAGGTGGAATGGAAAGACCAGCTCAGAAGATTAATTGTGAGTAGAAAGGGGTGGGAGCTGAGGGAGAACCAGAGGAGCTCCTTTGGGTTGAAGGGTCACAAATAGGGTGACAAACTTGTTTTGGTTTGCCTGGGACTTTCTCAATTTTAGCACTGGACGTCCCATATCCTGGAAAATGCCTCAGTCCTAGACAAGCTGGATGGCTTATTATCCTAGCAAATATTTAACTCATTAGGCCACGTCAGAGATACCTCAATTGTTTAAGGAACCTGTCATTCCCTGCTTTCTGCATTCATTCAATACATTTTTATTGGGAACCTACTATGTGCTAGATACCATTCCAGAAGCTTGGAAATTAGTGAAGACAGACTCCTGCTCTCATATTGTTTATTGAGCAGAAATGGGAAGAAAGACATTTCATTGAGTAATTTCGTGCATGTTGAGTGCAAGGACCATGCCTGTGTTAGTCACTGATCATCCAGTGAACAACACTTTGTAACACTGACTGACAGCTTAAGTAGCTAATATTTTTGAATGATTAATGAGTAAAGAAAAAGGTGCTGATGTGAAAATAGATGGCAATCTGATCTAACCTAGCGGGTAACTTTGTGGCACCTTGGAATGACTAGCTGGAACAATGCAGCCAGAGATGGAGGTGGTGAATGGTGTGAGATAAAGCCAGAAAGGCTGCCAGGGCCAGGCATGTGGGGACATGCAGCCATGCTAAGCCTGCTAAGTCCCTTAGCTGACCTTCTGACCAATCTCACTGACTGGACCTGGGTCACGAGACAACCACCAACATAATCACCAGGAAGGAGAATGGGACCCATTCAATCAGTTCAGTTAGGATTTACCTGAGTCATAGAAGATACAGATGGACAAGAAAACAAAAATCAGGACGCTGCAGCATGGGAAAAAGGCAAAAATGAACGTTGGCATCAATCAACAGTTGGGTGTTAAAGGATTTTAAGTGGAGAAAGGAGAGGGTCAGATTTATTTAAAGCAGTTCTTTTTCCATTCCTCCCCTCTACCCTCTTTTTCTTTTGCTACCTGTTGCCATCCTTCTGTCTCTCCTTTCTCATTCTCTTCCTTCCTTCCTCTCTCCATATCCCCTCCCTCTTTACAGCCAAAGACTTCCAAAGGCTGAACCAATTTTCTTCCCACTGCTGACCTATCCTGACCTGTCCACTCGGCTCGTTGACAATGGTGTGGACTTGACTTTGATGCATCATGTTAGCTGTGGTAAGCTGGGCAGCTCAACACCAAGGTGGGTGCAGCATATACAGAGCAGAGGCACCTCACATACTCAGTATTCCATCTTCAGCCAGCCCAGTGCTTAGCTAACTATCAAGCCCAGCTATAGCCAGCCCCGCAGCATCCCTCAGAGACTTTGCCTTTCTAATATGAAACAGATAAAAGTTATTATTTTCCATCTTAAAAGATTTACCTAGTTTCCTCCCTGATCTCATGCCCCAGAGCCTAGACCAGGGGTGGGCAACCTTTTTGTGAGCGTGTGCCAAAACCAGCAAAATCTCTGACTCAAAATTCTTCTGCGTGCCAACCCTAATTTTTTGAGAACATGTTACGCCTACTTGATATCTCTTAAGGTGTACATATGTGAAGAACCTTGAAGAAATAATAAAATTTATTTGAGCAACAAAAACACAATATATGATGAAAAATACATTTATTTTTTAATGTATACATGTTATGTAAAATTATTTATTTATCTAAGATGCACCTACACTGAATTTATCTGAAAAATAAAAAAGTCGATATTAAGAAAAAAAATTGTAAATGGGAGATTATAAGAGAAGGTTTCGAGTACCAGCAAAAGTTACTGGCGTGCCATGTTTGGCACGTGTGCCAGGGGTTGCCCACCCCTGGCCTAGACTCTTTGCTGGGTTGCAAATTCAGCTTCGTAGTTAATTTTCAACACTTAGCATTCACTCTTTGTCCTCTTAGTCTATATTATTATTACTACTTTAACACCAGTCATCCATGTTTCTGCTCCAGTTGGTGCATTTGTAGCTCTACCACTCACCTGTTCTCACTCGCCCTAGTTCTTAAAGACAATGGGGTGGGCTGGATTTTCCACACTCTTGTCTCAACTTGATATCTGCTTGCTGACTCACTCCCTGGCCCTCTGCTTCTTCTCCTCTGTTGCCTCAAATTCTGTTGCATAATAGTCAAGTGCCCCTATTGGCTCAGTCCCATTTGGCCCTATCTGGTTAAAATCCTGAAGTCTTCTGGGATCACATGTACTTAATACCATTTAAGGTTGTCCCCTGCATGTCCTCCAAACTCATTAACATTAAAATGATTGCCACTCATAGAGGAGCAATTGTTTTATTTAAAAAATATTTTTTTGACTCTTGGATTGAGTCCTCCCCTCAAAATACCTATGAAAAGATACAGGGTTGGAGGTAGAGAAGAAGAGTCATAACACTAAATGCCAAGACTGACGGCCAATCAGAAGCTGATTGGAATTTCTTTAAGACCTTTGGTGCTGAACTCAGCTGAGGACTGAAGCAAGTTGTGCTGCTGTGTCAAGGATACATCTACCAGCCTAAAAGAGACCTCCTCCTCCAAGGTCAGTCTCAGGCTCAGAGATTCAGCAGCTGCCCAGAGCTGAAAACTGGGCAGCCATTTCTCTATTATTAAGGGCTCTACTCCTCCCAATCAATGCTTTCCTTTCTACATTTATTAGAAGCTATGGACCTCTTAGAAAAGGAAATGACAGGAAGTAGGGCAAATTAGATAGAGGTGGCACAAGTGTCTCCTGGGAGTTGAGGTCCCAACAAATAAAACACAGTGGGTGGGAATGGAGACAGAAAGACTATGGGGGTAGCAGACAAAGCTGAAAGTGGTTTTTTATGTACTCTAGGAGTTCAGAATGTTGGGGGGGAAAGCAATGGCGAAAGAAGCAAATCCTAACTCAACCTAGCAGACCAACATTAGATAAATGCTTCTTAGGTGCCGGAAGTTAGTATGAGTCATGCATAATTACCTGCTCCTCCAACTGAGTGGACCTGAGTACACCTGAGTGGACCCTGAGCTGCACCCACACTGCTCCACTCATCTTCTAAACTGGGAAAGCTCAGCTCTGCACTGATCACTCCTTGTTCTAGGAGAAGTAAATGGCTTGAGGCTGTTGGTTGACATCTACAGTAATTTCTGCTCTTTCCCCACACAGCAGGGTTCCGACTTTTGTTCTGTTGTCTTTATCTCTGCAACATGATTCAGGTAAATCCTAACTGGTGCAAGTCTGCTTCTACTCCCCTTGCTAGTGATTCTCTTAGTGGTTCCAGCCAATGAACCAGGATGGGAAAGTGTGTTTTCCTCTTAAAAGAGATGGATTAGGAAGAAAATCTCTCTCCTCATCTGGAAGGGATTCTTGGAGTGGCTGCAGCCATCTATGACCACGAGGGGAGGTGGCTAATATTGCAACAGTGGCAGAGCATAAAGGTAGAAAAATCTGAAGCTCTGACCATGGAATCCAAGAAGTTCCCTGAATCCAGATCTCTTATTATACGAGTAAAATATACCTTCTGAGCTTGAGTTTTGTAATTCGAGATGTGTATTAGTTTGCTATTGTAACAAATTAGTGGCTTTAAACGGTATAATTTATCTCACAATTCTGTAGGTCTGCTGTCTGGTGGGCTTGGCTAGTTTTCTCTGCTCTGGGTTTCACAAGGCCAAAATCCAGAAGTCCACGGGGACCTATTCTTTTCTTTCCTTTCTGTTTCTCTAGGAGAGAATCCACTTTCAGGCTCACTTAGGTTGTTGCCAAATTCAGTTCCTTGGGGTTGCAGGACTGAGGTGCCTGCTTTCTTGCTGACTGTCAACTTCAAATGCCACCTGTATCCCTACCTTGTGGCTTAGTCCTACATCTTCGAATCCAGTATGGGTGGGTTGAGTCCTTTTTACACTTAATCTCTGATCTCATCTCTCTTTGGCCCTCTTTTTCGGCATCTCTGACTCTAGTCAGATACATTTCACTGCTGTTAAGGGTGCAAGTGATTAGATTTGGCCAACCAAAACAATCTAAGATATTGCCCATCACAGGTCCATAACCTTATTCTACCTGCAAAGTCCCCTTTGCATTAGTTCCTATGGCTGCTGTAATAAATTTGGTGACTTGATAGAACACAGATTTATTTTCTTGCAGTTCTGGAGATCAGAAGTCCTAAAATCAAGGTGTCAATAGGGCTGCATTTCTTTGGGAGGCTGTAAGAAAGAATCTGTTTCCTTGCCCTCAGCTATTCGAGGCCACCCTTGGCTCCTGGCCCCTTCTTCCATCTTCAAGGCTAGCAGCATAACTTCTGCTTCCGTCGCCATGTCTACTTATCTTACTCTGATCCTCCTGTCCTTCTCTCATAAGGACTCTTCTGGTTACACTGGGCTCATCCAGATAATACAGGATAACCTCCCAGCTCAAGACCCTAAAGTTAACCACATCTGCAAGTCCTTCTTGCCATGCTAAGGCAACATGCTCAAAGTTTTCGGGATTAGGACATGAGGCTGTTGTTCCGCTTACCACAAGATAAATGGATCAAGGCTGTTACTATGAAACATAAGAAAATATTGCAGAAAATATGTGCATATGTCTGAAAGAATAAGTGGATGGAGTAGGTTGAAGGAAGACTTAGCCATGATGTTTTAAGGAAAGAATCTCTTGAGGTTAAGAATGATGTAATGAGATGTAAAGAGAACATGTTGCAGAAGAAAGGGGGCTAATTGAGAAGAAAACACTATAAGGAAATGATCACTAAATTAAAATCTGTGTGAGAAGCAATGAAGGACTGAATTGAAACTTCAGAAAATTAAAGTGAAGCAGGTCTCTTGAAATGTTCTCTTTGGAAGAAGTGGAGAGTGATAAAGTAGAAAGCGATACAGAGATTAACACTTGAAGAGAAAGATGATAAAATAGAGATGGTTCAATCAATGAATTACTAAGTTTCTGAAGGGAGAAGCATTAAGATTAAAGGCCAAATGATAAATAAAATGTTGGCCACATGTGGTAAACCAGTTGTAAATATTCTTAAAAGACAGGAAACTTTTTCAATAGTGCAAGAAAATAGGTAAAGTACTCAAATCGATTATTCTGTAAAAGAAATATAATGCCTAATACATACGTGATAACATTTCAACCTCTCTAACTATCCTGGAAATGCAGATCAACATGAAATATTATTCATCTACCAAGTGATATAAAAATACTAACGTTCAATTCTGGCAAGGATGTGGTGACCGGAATATTCTCATAAACAGTTGATGTGGGTATAAATCAGCCCAACCTTTTTTAGAGGCAATTTTGTAGAATGTATCAAGAATTGTAAAAATCTTTTATATGTTTTCCTATAAGCTCTAAAGTATATCCTTAGGAAGTAGTCAGAGGTACGGAGAAAGATTTAGGTTTAAAGATGTTTATTGTAGTTATCAATAACAGTTAAACAAATAAAAACTCTAAATATACAACAATAGAATACTTAAATACTTGTACACCTAGATTAGGGGTCCGCTAACTTTTTCTGTAAAGGACCAAACAGTAAATATTTTAGGCTTTTCAGGCCATATTGTCTCTGTTGCAATGACCCAACTCAACCATTGTAGTGTGAAAGCAGTAACAGATTATATATATGCATGAGGCTATGTTTTAATAAACTTGGTCCTAATAAACTTTATTTAAAAGCCAGGCCAGATTTGATCAATGGACTTATCAACTTCTGATTTATATGACATGTTTGTTATACAATTGTAAAAATAAACAACTGTGTTTGCATAAACATTTAGTGACTAAGTTTAAAAAATTAGTTGGGAACTAAACAGAATATGATATCAAAATATAAATTAGAAGAAAAGTTTGGTAGGAAATATACCAAAGTGTTTATGTTAATAATAGTAGATTGGGTGAATTACTTGTGATCTTGATTTTCTTCTTTATACTTTTCCAGTTTTTCTCCACAATAAATGCAGTCTAGTTTTATAATCTAAAATATTTTTATTTATCTAAAGCTTTATAGAACACAGAGAACCAATGAAAACAGTTTTATAGGGATGACAGGCTGTGGAATGAACGTAAAAATACGTTTATGGTGCTTAAAGTTGACTTAATAAGGATACTGTTAAAATTTCAAAAATGAAGAAAACATACTCATGTCATGGCAGACTCTAGTTGTGTTCACAACAAAAGGGTAACTTAATTCTATTTGGAAACAGAGGCTTTTTGAAAAAATAATATAATGACTTTGAGACAAATTTACCCCAGGGGCAGAAAGGTGATTTCATCGGAGATGCATTTATTTTCAGAATCAAATTTCTTCTATTTCTCTGCTAACGAGTTTTTGTCTCTTTATATTTTTAGGGTTATAAATATCATACTGGCTATTTTTGGATGCTTAATAGGTAATTTTAGGCGACATTGCCACTGCAGATGAATTCCCCATTTAGGCTTAACTCTGAGTGATGAGGGCAGGAAAGGAAATGGCTTTACTAAGCTTCCATCCTGGTCAGGCACTGTGCTGGGACTTTATACAGGTGATAACATTTAACCCTCACTGCAAGTCAAGAGGGAGATGCTACTGTACCCATTTTACAGATGGGAATGTTGGTATTCACAGGTGACTCTGCCAAAACCACATAGAATATGGATCCATTTTGGTGTGACCCTGGAATCCATGTTCTTGTTACTACATTGCACTCACCTCCATTAACAAGCATGCTTTGAAATGTTATAGCTAAAATAATTTAGGATACTAAAGTGGAGACCAATTTAAGTTTTTTCTCAATAACAGATTTGTAAAATGTAAATTTTCGCCCGGCCAGTGTGGCTCAGTGGTTGAGCGTCAACCCAGGAACCAAGCGGTTGCAGTTCCATTGCCAGTCAGGGCACATATCTGGGCTGCTGGATCCATCCCCGGTTGGGGACGTGCAAGATGATGTTTCTCTCTCATGGATGTTTCTATCTCTTTATTCCTCTCTCTTCCTCTCTCTCTAAAAATCAATAAAAACATATTTTTTAAAAATGTAAATTTTCAAGTGGCTGACCCTGAAATTGGTTGCCACACTGACAAGGTTTGAAAATAGAGAATTTGTGTAGCGATAAAGAGACCTCAGTGGCTTTTGTTGCTCAATATGTAATTGGAAATAAAAATGCCTCCAGTTCTCACAGAGCTATAATAGGACTTAAAGTGAAGCAATGAAAGTGAAGGTCATCCTCAACCATTAACTTTGATCAGAACACTTGGGGAGTCTGTAAAAGAGACTGATTCTCTGCCTTTTACCCTGAAAGGTTCTGCTTCAACAGGTCTAGAGTGGAGTCAGGAATCTGCATATTCAGCAAGCTCCCAGGTGATTCTGAGTCAGGTGGTCCAAAGACCACACCTTAAGAAACACCAGGCTGGCACCTATCAGGGGTTATGTTACTTTTCTACAGAATTACAGGCAGATCTATGTGGTTCTAGGTTCAGGCTGAAAGCTGTGTTGTGTCTTAAACATCTATAATAATAAAAGCGTAATATGCTACTTAGACCGGACATCCTTCTGGACGAAGCTGGGGCTGCGAGAGAAGCCCGGGTCCCGGGTGCCGGAGGGAAGCTGGCCGGCAGCCGGGGAAGGAAGGCCTACTCTTGCATGAATTTCGTGCATCAGGCCTCTAAAGTGAAGAGGCTACCCAACCCCACAGATTGCCATTCATCCATGGAATGTTGCATTTCTATCAGCAACAACTACTTCTGTCAGCAACAACTACTGCAATTAGATGCAGTAATGGTGGGATGTGGTGTGTGTGTGTGTGTGTGTGGCCTGAGCATGTGCAAAACTGAGGCCCAGAAAAATCACAGCAACCCTGTGTACTGTTACATCATTAGATTCAGAAGATACGATGGAGTATTTTTAACTTTGCTTCTTTTAAAATTTAGTTTTTAAATCTTTACACCATGAAAGTAATTTAAATGCAAAGAAAAAACCCTTAAACAAACCTTCCAATGTTTTCTCTTTCCCCTGCGTGTTTGTATTACTTTTCCACTACCCTTGTATCATCAATACTTCACTTATTCCTTTGCTGTTTATAAAACCATCATTTAAAATGGTGACACAGTATTTGAAGGTTTCGATCCCCTCTCTTAGGTCTGTCCTCAGTTCTGCAAAGGGACACGGTCTGATTGGAAATGTCCCAGGGGGTCTATCACTATCTATTAAGGCTTCTCCTTCCTGGTCCCTCTGGGAGGTCATCAGGCTACCGTGTTTCCTATGCCAGTTTTCTCACACTCCTTCCGGACCCATCGTTCTCTATGGGCCACCTGGTGCTGTGGGGTCCTGAGATTCAGCCGGGCCTGGGTGGCAGTGGTGGCAGTGGTGGGGCTGTGGTGCAGAGCACTTTCAGGCCCCGAAGTCCCCTCAGATTCACCATGTTTCCAATAATCAAAACCCGGCATCAGGCCCCATTTTCACCTCTCCCTTTGGGTTTACCTTGGGAGAGTGATGAGCAGGATCTGGGTCTGGATTCTAATGAGACTTTATTAAGAGAGAAAATAAATTTCGGATGTCTAATTTCTGAAAGTATCCCCAAATACATCAAGAGCAAACACGAAGGTCTGCACATACTATTTCAGTCGATAGTGAGGACACAGGACATGACATGCGGGGAGTTGCAGTCAGAGGAGAGGGGGCAGGAGGAAAGCCTCTCTCTGCTGGACGGAGGGCTCAGCTGTGCCTGTCTTGTCTCTTTGTCTCTGTTGACATTCCAGGAAGGAATGGGGGAGCATGAAGCAAGGAGGTTGAAGTCATACAGGTACAGGGGGTTCCTGCCTCACTTCTCAGGAAATCGACGTCATCACAGTGAACCCCACATTCATCTCTACATTCGATGTAGGGCAATATCCAGGGCCCGGGCCTGAGACAGTCCCTGGTTAGGGAGTGTCATGGTTTCCAGGGAGCAGGCAGAAGCTTGGAATCTGCACAAGGTGACTTACGAGGGGGTCTTTGTGACTGAAAGCAAATGCAGTGAACTATGCAACACAGCCCCAAGTAACAGCAAAATATCCCCAGGACACCATGAAAAGTGAACCACACATTAATGGAGACCAGCACAGAGCCCAAACTGGAGTAGCTGCCCACATCAGAGACCAGTGATCCTCAGAGAAAAGCATGGGGACCAGACGGCCTCATCCTGTCGCCATGACGTTACGTACATTTCCTCTTATGGACAGACACCACCCAGTCAGCTTCCTTACATTTTGGTTTTGCATGTTTAGATCCTACTGCACTCATATGGTTGGCGTGAGTATATCTTTTCTCAAGGTGAAGACTTGGAATATGACCTGCTCATTCAGATTTGTAGATGGCTGTTACTTGATTTTGGTCAGACTCAATATTACTCACCTGATTCTCTTTCAGTGTGATCTGCCCCTGTTCCTTACACCCAATGAAGGTTCTAACACATCTGAAAATCTTCTCATTCTGTTGTACTCTCTGAACGAAGTTGGCTGGAAAGAAGCCAATCCTGTCTTGAATTTTCCCCTGAAAGGAAAAAGGAAACATGCATCCACAATTCATTATAATTATAGCATTCATTGCAGTGACAGTAACCAAATGATTCTTTTTTTTTTTTAAAGAAAGAGAAATACGTACTTTCCACCAGTCTTCATTGGAGTCTTCTAGAAGAGTGATCATGTCTCCTGGTCTAGAATGCAAAGTCAATGAGTTGGGTGAGAAAGCAGAAGGGGATAAAACAAAAAAAAATGCTACTTAGAAGTTGGAAGCAACATTTTCATTGATACAAATGATCCTAAAATACACAGAAACAAAGTAAACATGACTTTTACCAGTTCTTCCCACTCATGAAAATAGCTTTGTTACATATTGAAAGCAAGTAAAATTTTATAGCTGTATTAAAAAATAATTCTTAGCTTTATTTTTATACAAAAATAATCATATTTGCATTGTTAAAAACTCCAAAATTTGGATGTTGATAAGTTTCAAGGTGCAAGTTGACCTTCATA
Source organism: Myotis lucifugus (assembly GCF_000147115.1). Classification (NCBI taxonomy): domain Eukaryota; kingdom Metazoa; phylum Chordata; class Mammalia; order Chiroptera; family Vespertilionidae; genus Myotis; species Myotis lucifugus. The sequence continues at coordinate 1,271,742 of NW_005871243.1, read as the reverse complement.
TTCTGCCCTACAATCTCCTTTCATTGCCCAGAGGCGACCACTGTCAATGGTTTCCTGTGTTTCCTTCTAGATCCTTCCCATACACTTACATTTATATGTGAGTAGGTACTAGTATATGTATTTTGATTTTTCTTTTGTTTACTAGTGACATCTAAAATTAGTCATTATATTTTCTCAGTACCTTCTTAAAACCTATTATACTTTTGCTTAGCTCTACTTTCCTGGCCTGCTGCCTTTTACGCTGGCATAATTTGGAATTTTATTCTAGACGTGTGCGTGCGCATACACACTATGTCATTCATCAAGAATTACTTGAGTTTAACTGAAGACTTACATGTTTTTGTTGATGTGGTGGTGATTTGCCACTTTTTGTTTGATTTTCACATCCGCATGTGTTCGAGTGTGTGGATATATGTTTTAATTCCCTCTATACATTGTCATTTCTATTGGGCAAAGCAAGTCATGAGGCCATTCCAGACTCAAGGGATGGGGTAATAGGTACCACCTCTGTGGTAAGAGGAATTGCAAAGTCTCATGACAAAGGGCATGAACGCAGGTTAGGATGACGATACAAGCCACCAGAGACAACTCATGTTCTTCAGTAAATTTGCTGAGTTCAGTGTCTCTTTGTGCTCTTACATTTAAAGTTTTTTTTTTCCCCCCTGAGCATTCCTTGGTCTCTGGCATCTTCATTGTTTTTAACTCAATTCTATATCCTAGGCTGCCAGGAAACTCCCATTTTTGGGCCTCCGATAGCATTATTTCTTGTTTCCTAGTACTGGTATGGATGTACTCTTTAAAAAAATATATTTTCTGACATTTTAAGGGATTGTAGAAAGAGGGGAAGTAGATTTGTGTGCTCATTTTGCTCTTCTGATTCAATCTCCTCTGCTGTCATTTTCAATCATCAGTTAATATCTATCTCTGTAGGGGATTCCAAATAGAACAGGCTGTTGCCCCTGAAACATTAAACACAACTGGCATTTTGGTATTTCAAAAGTCACAGTTTCATGCTGATGCCACAGAACACAAGATGGCTGAAAATTACTCTTTTCCCAGGTGAGGGATTTAATTAAGCAGCGAGGATGAAAGTCGATGCAGAAAAATCTTTCTAGCTCCAGCAGATTTTATTTAACCTAATAACCTGAGAAACCATGTGTTATTATCAACTTCAAAGGCGTTGCTGATGGTTTGGTAGAAATTGTAAGTAGAAAATAAAACTGGAGGTTGGAAGGGGCACCTTTTCCTAAGGGTGGAAGAGGATCCTGCTAAATCCACCTCTATTTTTCTATTCTAGCTAGAGCCTCTCTGTGCCCAGAGGTGGACTGCCCCTGTGTGGATGAGCCATGTTAACTAAACACGGATAAGGCACTCCCTGGATACAAGCTATAATTTTATGAGAAATACCAGACATACTCCTGACACTGTGATGGGGATTGTTTTTTCCTTAAAAAGAACTCCACCAGAATAAAAATAAATTGCTTGGTGAGTAAGGAGAGTTACATTCATCCATTTATTGTTTCACTTATTTTATTTTTTTAAAATATATTTTTATTGATTTCAGAGAGGAAGAAAGAGGGAGAGAGAGATAGAAACATCCATGATCAGAGAGAATCATAGATTGGCTGCCTCCTGCAAGTCCCCCACTGGGGATCGAGCCCACAACCTGGGCATGTGCCCTTGACCAGAATCGAACTTGGGACCTTTCAGTTTGCAGGCTGACGATGCTCTATCCACTGAGCCAAACCAGCTAGGGCTGTTTCATTTATTTTTATTCATCAACTCGTTCAACAAATATTCTAGAATGCCAACTCTGAAAGAGCCGTTTTACTAGGCACAGGCTATACTCTGGTGAATCAAGTAAGTCCCCACTGGAGCTAATATTCTAGTGAGAAGATGACTAATAAACACACAAATATATAGTGAAACACTTAATAAATATATAAATAATAAGTACAGAATGTGCATACATAATTGCAAATGGTCTTAAGGGCAATGAAGAAAATGAACCGGATGATCATAAAGAATGAGTAGATGCCTCTGATCAGTCCCTGCTCTAGTCATCTGGTGAAGACAGCTAATGCCTCTTTTTCACTGTAGGGAGGCTCTTGCTCCAGGGCAGCCCTGGAATCCAAGACAGCAGCTCTCTGCATCTGGGTCAGCTGTGGGAGTTATGCTGTCCTTACTCCTACCTTGCCTCACCCATCCATTTCAGGATGCTCCCTGCTGAGCCTGCACTCAGAATCCTTTTCAACTGGGCTCCAGGCGATGGATCTGAGTAGGCATGCAAGATAAAACCACTCTGTGTCATATAATGTTTTAAATTTATTTTTTAAATGTGTCTTGACCCAGTTTTGAAACTCTGGGTAGAGACTAGAGAGTTTCCCTTAAGAGCCGATTAAGTCAACATCCCAACCACTTCCCTTCAAGCTCACAAACTCCAGCCACTAGGCACCAGCCCCAGCCCAAATTGCTCCAGGGTCACATACCAGACAACTAGTTACTGGTTTTGTGCCTAGGAACCTGTGAACTTATTCAAATTAGCTAATTCACAGGTAGCCTGGGAAACCTAGCTTACCCCAAGTACTGGCCCTACAGCTCTAGCCTGCTGTTACCTGACTCCAAGGTGCTAGCCCATGTGGCCCTTTTGGCAGCCCTTCTCAAACCAGTTCTCTTCTCCTTTCCATGGTGTTGGGTGCTATGCATTGCCATCAAAGAACTAAATCCAGCCCTGGCAAGTGTGGCTTAGTTGGTTGGTTGTCGTCCCATGCACCAAAAAGTTGCAGGTTTGATTCCCAGTCAGGACACATGCCTGGGTTGAGGGCTGATTGATGTTTTGCTCTCACATTGATGTCTCTCTCTCTCTCTCTCTCTCTCTCTCTCTCTCTCTCTCTCTCTCTGAAAACCAATAAAAAATCTTAAAAAAAGAGAACTAAATCCAAGCATTCTGCCCACCTGCTCTACATGGGGAAGCCTTGCCATTTCCCCCAAAACAATGGAAGCCTAATGCCCAAAATTCTCCTTGTGCTGATTGGTCCTAGGATGGACGCTGCCAGTGCATGACTCTCTGCCTCCAATTGTTTCCTGCTTCGGTGGCTGATCAAGCCCCATCCTAGGGAACAATTCTTTCTTATTTCAGGTTATCACATTTCAAGCATGTTCGAAGCAAGTCCAGCTGTGATCTAACAGCCATTCTCTTTCTTTCAGGTGACCTGATGTTCCTGATCTATTATGTGTAGATTTTATTATTTAAATCTATCTTTATTTCCAAATTCTTGGGGACGAACCTATCAGGCCCCAAATACTTAAAAAATTTACCTTAGCTTAATTTAATCAGAGCATCCTCAGCTGAGGTACCAATTCTGCCTGCACTCTAAGCCAAAATTATATACATAGCATGATACAAAGTCTAGCACAATTCATATACCATGAAAGCATGCACTTCCTATTTGGTGCAGACAGGTCAGGGCACCATAGCTGGCCTCCCCTTTTGGGTTGCTCAGTCAAAATTGTCTTAAGCTCAGAGGAAGAGTCTCAGGTTGGTTATATCATGATTTATGGAACGTCTTGAAATGATGAGGGAACTGTCATCAACAAGAGTAGGAACAAGATGACAAAAGCTAACTATGGAATTATGGGTCAGTGGTACAAAGGACAGAGTTTCTTTGTGAGTGTGTCTGTGTACTCACGTGTATTTGCATGTGAGCTTGATGGTTGCTATCTGGGTTCATTCTCAGGAGTCCTTTGCCACCCTCATTTCTCAGCTTTCCACTCGGACATAGGAACCCATCTCTTCCATCCCCAGGTAAACTGGTTTCAGGGATGCAGAGGGCACAGCGTGCACCGATTATAAGAATGATGCCTGCTGAGCCCAGCCAAGTAGAGGGAACTCTTCTGTAACGTGTTATGAAGAGGGTTTGGTCTTCTAAGGGTGGGAGCTCCTGGAGGGTGGAGTGTGAGTTGTCCTGGGCTCCCCTCTCCTGCTCAGCTCTCTCCATTCCCCGGGAGAGCATAGATTCCTAGGAGTGGAGATACTGACACCCCCTTGTTGAGGTCACTGCTTCTGAGAAACACCTTCCCCACGGTCTGGGACAACCTGAGCCCTCTCACCGGCCCTCCCTTGGAAGCACAAGTACAAGGCAGGCTGCTCTGGGCCTTCTGTGCTTTTCTAATGTTTTGGATAGACTGCATATTTTGGAATACAAAGGATATTATCTTCCTTTATCCTGCTATCTCTGCCTATTGGGCTGAAGGAAATTATATGACAAGTATTTATTGAATGCTCATGACAGGTTAGACTTTGGGTGTGCACTGAGTGTACAGAGATGAAAAGATTTGTCTAAGAATCAGTTTTCTTATCTGTAAAATGAAGATAATAATAGTACCTATCTCCTCAATATTTTTGATAATTAAGTGAGGTAATATTTGTAAAGCACATTTAGATAAGCCTGCAGTAGATGGTGGCTTGTTGATAAGACATAGTTTCTGCCCTTAAGATGTTGGTAATCTTAAAGGGGAATGCAATGTAAACTGGTAATATATACCAAGCGACTGAATGACCGAACGACTGAACAACTGAATGACCGAATGACTGGTTGACTGGTCGCTATGATGCACACTGGCCACAGGGGACAGATGTTCAACGCACAGGATTGGGCTCCCTCTTGTCTGAATTGGGCCTTTGAGGATCAGGCCAAAACTTGCTATCCGACATCCCCCCAAGGGGTACCGGATTGTGAGAGGGTGCAAACCAGGCCGAGGGACCCCACATGTGCTCAAATCCGTGCACCGGCCCTCTAGTATATAAGTGTGATTGCTGAAAGAGAACTATGCTGGGGGCACAAACAAATGTGAAATTTACCCTCTAAACAAAACAAAATATGCCTTTAAAAAGACTCAGCTACCTCAATTATGTTTATATAATTACATACTATGCACAACAAATAGATAATGAGCTATATTTACTTTGCAAAGTCATTGTGTGGATTAAATGAGGGTGCATATGTGGAAGTCTTTAGCCCTGTGACTGATAAACAATAAGGATTTACAAATTCTAATTTCTTCCTAAAATCTAATTTTTCACTTGGAAATTAGAAGATCTAGTGATTACTACTTTTTAATTGAGTGTCCTCTTAGATTTTGGCAGGAACAGTTGACTAATGAAATAGCCTTTGAACTCCCTTGTCTTACGTGACGTTAGACACTAATCTTTGGGGTGATTCAGAGCTTCAGAAAAGCTTCTTCCTCTCTTTACATCCCTCTTACCTCTTGCCCCTCTGCTTTAGGTAGTGACCACGGAGGTGTGGGAAGGCCTGGGGGCCCACCACCTGGGGGCTGATTACAGTAAAGAGGCTGAACAGATTGAGGAGGACAGCCCAAGAGCCTGGAGGGGGACAGCGATGTTCACTGAGTGAAGTGGGCATGACATATTGCGTTGTCACACGAGAGAGAAGGTTTAGGGAGACTTCACCAGTAGGCAGGATTTGAATCCATTACTAGCACCACTAGGTCAGGCTGCCTCTTGTTCTACTCAAGCCTTGTGAGAACTCATCAGAACTGCCCTATTCTCTCTGCAGGCACTTGGAGAGATCTTTAATATTTCTCACCCCTTCCCGTTCATTAGGCAAAAAGAACCCCAAATGAAGCTTACAGCAGCCATAGTCATTCAGCCAAAACAGATGTCCTGGAAAAACCAGGCTAAGGGAAACAGAAAAGGGAGCCTGCCAAACGGCTCCATTAATTTTAGATCTCCTGCTTAGTTTTTTTGCTAGACCCATTCCTCATTCTCCATAGTCCTGGTCCAAAGCCTTTTACAGTCTGAGAACACGGGTAGGTAGCAAGGAACTCCGGAACGAGGCAATTTGATTTTGTCTGAAGCCTGGTATCCATAAGACTGCCTGCACTTTCCCAAGTTCAGAGACCAGCTCAGAGGAAAGGCATTCAGCGAAAGGGCCGTTTGGATGGGATTTGGCGAATGTTCCTGAACTGTCATGGATCACGCTCCCCAGAACCTAATCGGAAGAGGCATTTGAGTGAGAGGGAGGCAGCTAAACACATTAGTGACATTCAGGAAGATCTGGGTTTCTTGACACAGTGCAGCATCAGAACCTAAAATGCATCAGAGACTTTCCTCAAATAGCCCTAATTGCATTTTGATGTCCTGGTGACTGTGAAGATTATTTTTAAATCAAATTGGTGCATTAGAATTACATTTAGTTTTAATTATGTTGATGCATTTGCCAAGCAGTAATGTACTTAGAGAATGGAAATAAGACACCAAGGGAGTCTTATTCTGTCTTACTCTGTCTTAAGGGCTCTCCTCTTCTTCTTTTATGGCAGGTGTATAAGGCCTTCCACAGTGAAGGACATCATCACATGAGTTACAGGCCAAAAATCCAACGAGTGCACTGAACCTCAGGCCTGAGACTCAGGAAACCTGCGTTCTGGGTTTGGGTCTGCCACTGGCCCACTGTGTATTTTTTTTGGATCAGTTGTTCTCAAATCTGGAGGATAATCAGAATCTAGAGAAACACTTAACATCCATATTTCCAAATGGGATTTGACTCTCTAGGCTGGGATGGAGCCCAGGAATCTCTATTTGAATGATATTCTCCAGCAGGTTCGATGGCTTGTTAACAAGTGTGAGCCATCCCAACCATAGTTTTCTCCTCTGTAAAATACTACTTGCTTGTGTAACCCAACAGATTTGCTAAAAGAACACAAGGGCCGGTCAGAAAAATTGTGAAAGACTTCGAAATGGGCCAAAATGATTGCTGATCTGGGTGTCTAGCTCACTCTCCCAATCCATCCTCCCCCCATTTCAATGTCTTTGAGCTATTATTTTTCATTTCTGCAAGTTGTACGAAACTGATGATGATGCCAATGACTCTTGTCTGTCATTAGACATGCATGGGAATTGTGTCTGGTGGAATGTAATCAATGATTACTCTATGCATACTGACCAGTGTTGCATGTATTTGCAAATTCACATCAGCACCCTGGATCGCCTACATATGTGTGATGCTTGAATTCTCCTTTGAACCAGATGTGACATATTAGTGGTTCTCTCATTAATGAATGAGTCTAAAACAGCCGTGGGCAAACTACGGCCCGCGGGCCGGATCCGGCCCGTTTGAAATGAATAAAACTAAAAAAAAAAAAGACCGTACCCTTTTATGTAATGATGTTTACTTTGAATTTATATTAGTTCACACAAACACTCCATCCATGCTTTTGTTCCGGCCCTCCGGTCCAGTTTAAGAACCCATTGTGGCCCTCGAGTCAAAAAGTTTGCCCACCCCTGGTCTAAAAGCAACTTTGACATGTGTTCATTTTATATTTGTATAAGAGTCATGATTTCATCTTAATTAAAAAAAATTATCCTTGAACAGGAGTGACTTTTCATGAACACATTCTATAGAAGCAAACTTCCTGGTCTTATAAACGAGCGGAACAATCCCAATAGACTGGTAAGAAGTAATGTGAATGGCTAGCACAGGATACATGAATACACTGTCCGAACCTGCTGATTGAAATATCATCGGCAACCTCACACAGAGGAATCCTACCACAACAATGCAGGATGGAACGCTAGGGATAAGAAAGACGAGTTGGGCCCCAAGTCTGCCTCCCTGGGTTACAGCCCTGACTCTGCTACTTTCTACCTGTGAGTTCTGGGTTCTAGTTCTCCCACCTTACCCTCCCTCCCATATGTAAAGACTTATAAATCGTCTCATTTAAATATGAACTAAACAGCTAAGTGTCCATTCACTAAGCTTCACTGAATTTTAAGATAGTCTTTTCAGCATGAAGACTGGAATGGATGCAATTACCTAAATAAATACGCCCTTGAACCGGCAATGATTGCGCACCACCTCTTTTTCTAATGGAGTTTGCGTCCACACCCCCTCCCCATTTGGTGACTTTTGAAGTCATCCTGTTGGACTGTCACGTGAGCTATTCTTCCCTTATCCTTTCCTTGCGGTGAAGAGAGAATGCTACGCACTAACAAGCGGAAGCCCTAGCATGGCTGTGATGCCACCTGCCTGCAAAGTCTTCCTTGGTTTCCCAAGGCTGCTTGGGTGCCTCCCCACCCACAAGACCCCACGCTGAAGGGCACCGTCTTCTCTACTCCTCTGCCACCCACGCCAGCCCTTGCCCACTTGAGCTTTCTGAGCACAGGGCCTGTGCATTGTTCCCCCAGCAGAGGGTAGGTGCTCATCACAATGTGACGAGTGGAGGAAACAGCCATGCGCGGGTTAAAGTCAGTTCTAAGGTGCTTTGAAAAAATTGGAATGAGATGAATTCAGGCCATCCCATCTCCAGAGCTTCTGATGAATATTAGCTAATGAGACAAATAGCTGCCTGGCTTCATTCAGACGCGCCCATGGAAAAATCCGAGGTCCAGGCTGCCAGGAAAGAGTCTGGTGACTCAAGAATCTAAATCCTTATTTGGGGTTACAGCAGCAGACAGGTTTCTCTTTGAACCTCCCCCCCCCCCCCATGTAGGTGTTCCGACACACTGAAGTGGCAATTAATTTGTGTCTTTCTTAGAATTTAATAAACTTGGAAAATTAGTTCCTGCTTTCCCTCTCTTGGCTCCTAAGCTTTTTTTCTCTTTCCATCTCATTCCCTGCTCCCTTCCCCCCTTATGAAACATGGCCATTATCATATAAATCTGTTTGGGGAGAACTAATAAAAATGAAAATGACTTAGATGTGGGAAACCAAAATGGTTTCTTTGGAACAGGCATTAAATGGCCACTGAAATATGCATTTGAATCTTTAAGTCTTTTATTTACTCTTGAGCCTTTATTTCAGAGTTCTTACGATGTTTAGGGGTTTGTGTTGACTTGGAGTTATTTACATCTGCTGATTGCTTATGTGATATATCAACTCGGCAAAGCCATAAAAGTAATTCTTATTGGTTTTTAAAGGTGTGTTGGTGTGAATAACAAGCAATGGCTCTAAGACTCTGCAGACTTCTGACCCCCAAAGCAGTGAGGATAATGGGACTGGTTACTTTGTAAGTATGGAGGGCAAAACTTTCTTATTTTTGAAAAATATATATTTTTATTGATCTCAGAGAGGAAGGAAGAGGGAGAGATAGAAACATAAATGATGAGAGAGAATCATTGATTGGCTGCCTCCTGCACGCCCCACACTGGGGATGGAGCCCGAAACCCAGGCATGTGCCCTTGGCCAGGAATCGAACCATGACCTCCTGGTTCATAGGTTGACACTCAACCACTTAGCCACACTGGCTGGGCAGGATTTAATTTCTTTCAAAAGCTAAGCATGTATTATCAAGCTTGCGCTCATGATGTGTGTGTACGAATGTGTGCACATGAATGTGTGTGTGTTCATGCAGATCTGACTGTGAGTGTGTGGGAATGGATGTCCATAGGTAAGTATATCACACACATACCCACCCACTTGGCCAAGAGGACAATTCAGCACGAGGCAATATGGGATGATAATGATGTTAATACTGATGAGAATGGGGTTCTCCAGTTTGTAGTTCAAGTAGCATTTTAAAGAATTTTGCTCATGAATGAGGCTGGCAGTCCATAAAGTGCAATTTCCCCAGCTCTTTATAAAGCTTGATAATAAGGGTTATTGGTAGACATTGTCTAAGACCCTGAATTACAGAAGGTTATCTACTTACTATACAAGCCTCTTCCATTTAGAGGAACCTGGGTGGCTCTTTAATGTTAGGAGACCACAAATCCTCAGCAATGAACTGGAGGTCTCACACAGGATGGCATCGTATCTTTCATGTCAGTGGTAAAATTCCATACCTGTGACATGTCACACCAGCAACTGCAAAACCTGCTCAGAAGATGAGGGACAGGGTATCACAGCCTCCTTATCACGGGGCCAGTGAGATAAAGTCTCACGGGATGTGCTCAATAGCCAGACAGAGTCTTTGACGGTGTTAGGGTTGTGTTAATGAGGTTGTTCAGAAAACTAGGAAATGAAACCTATTGTGAAAAGATGCAAATTATGAACATAAGGCATCTAAAATATAGTGCGCACCTTGCTTTGTACTGGGAGTGAAATCCTAGCTTTTATTTTAAATTATCTCATTAAATACTCAGTCGCCCCAGGAAGGAGAGAACAGAGAAGAAACAGTGTACTCAACTGAATGCGGGTAAAGAGAGGTCTCTGGTGGCTGGAAGCCTTGGGCAGATGGTGATGTCATTCACCCTAAGGAGCAGGTTTGTGGGAGGGAAGGAGGACCTGTTATTGCCATCCACTCCCAGGATAGGCAGGTAAGGCTGTGCAACTGGAAGTCAGTAGGGAGATCTGGACTGCTAGCTGTTGGCAGAAAAGGCTTTCCTTACTATTGAGCAGGCATAGGACAAATGCTTGCGGAAGTGATCTATGACTGTTCTGATCTATATGACTATTGGGCCTTCTTTGCCGTCAAGCTCACACTCCTATTGTTCCTTTATTTTCGCTTATTTTGTTCTCTTTCCTGAGGACAATACCCAGCATGCTCCCCTGGATCAGAATGCAGGTGGATGCGAATGGTTATTTTGTTAAACAGAACTTGTTTTTCTCCTTTATGGTTTAAGGAGAAAGCAATAATTCACAAAGCTCCAGTTCATTCACGGAATTATATGAAATCCCCAAAGCATTGCCTTCCCCATTCTAAATCAAGCACCTGGCTTTTAAAATGGGAACTTAGAATCTCTTGGCAAAATATTAAAAAAAGGAGGTCTGACTTATCCCTTTATTCTTGTAGTCGGTATAATGCAGACATTCCCCTCCTGGGAACGAACAGTCCTGTGTGCCTCGAAGAGGACTGTAAACGTTTGATTCATGACCAGACAATCTGGCTGTGAAAGGCCTGCAACCCACTAAACTAAGCACGAAAAGTTATGACATGTCACATCAGCAACTGCCTGACCACCAACAGGCAGCTAGATGACATTCCTCAGTAACATTCTATATTTATCAGGAATTGTGTTGTTGTTTTTTTCATCTGATGGCTTCAGACAATTTTCTAATATAAAACGGTGGGACCCGCACAATAAGAAGTTGTTAAATTTAAAATTTTAGATACCCCAAATGACAATCTCAAGAAGAACAAAATATACTGTATTTATTGCAAAGTAAATATATGTCATCCGTGTCTTCATCAGCAGGTAGTCCATTGGGGACCATTTGCTGAAGGGCAGGTACCACCCCAGTGGTGAATCCTAGGGGGGCTCTAACCTTCGGGGCTTGTTATATCCCCACTAGGATAGGCCTGCACTTGACAAATGCCATCTCTCCTCCTGCACCGATGCCAGACAGTCCAGGTAGTGTTCACAGCTCCTGCCAGTGACGTCAGTGTGGCAATTCCTACCCAACGGTGGAGAAAACTCAGAGCCTAAACGTCTGCAGGAATCTAAGGAGCCGAGTTCCAGGCTCTGAACTGTGCTCTGCAAAGACCCAAGAATGACTGGGAGCAGACCAGGGCACACACTGAACACAGCTGACCTCCGTGTGAGCCAGGAGGTACCAGACTCCGGCAGGATACACCCATCTGCTGTGGAGTCTCGCTGAATGCTGCGCCCTGAGGGCTGCTGGACTTGACCCAATGGCCTGTGGAACCAGGGATGCAGGGTCTAACTGGAGCCTTGTTGGCAGCCCTGTCCTTTTGAGGGGCTCTGGGGAAGAGGAAGAGGAGCGGCTGATTCCACTGAAGTGGGAAACCACATTCAGGCAAGCGCACATGGACTATTCCTGGGACGTGGCACAAGCCTGAGGACGGAGAGAAGCCCACATAGCCCAGGGCGGAGGGACAGGTCCCTCTGGATGCCATTTAAGGGGAATGACATGACTGGGACTTGGTCTGCATGGCATTCAGGCAAGGGGAGTCCACCCCAAATGGAGGCGATTTCACTAAGACTGACATTTTAGTAGATTTTAGTGTTAACATCTCTCCATTCTCTTTGGACTTGGAAAGAACCAATGTGCAAGGGCCCATTAGACGAGAAAAACAGCCCTTTCTCCCCTGCTCTGGGATTGGGAAACACCAAAGCCTTCTCCCCAGACTACTTACGTTTTCAGGCCATGAGTGGAGGAGGGGAACCAAACCTTTCCTTGGAGACAGGCCAGTGAACACACCATATTATACAAATTGGAATAACTACCAGTTACTGAGTGTCCGCAATGACGGGGCACCATGCTATATGCCTTATGCACTACTCATTTCACCCTCACAGGTACTGTAGGAGGAATAGGTCATTCTTATTCTTTTACTAGAGGCCTGATGCACGAAATTCGTGCAAGGGGCTTGGCCCTCACAGCCCCAGCTTTGTCTGGAAGGTCGTCCGGAAGGATGTCCAGTCTAATTAGCATATTATGCTTTTATTATTATAGATACCTAAGCTGTTTATAAAGTGCTTCAGGTCACACAATAAACAGGATGTGAGCAGAGGACTGACTCTACACTGAAACGCGAGGAACAAAAACTGTGGTCAAGAGAAAGATTCCCAAAGCTCACCTTACCGTCCCCAGGTGTCAGTTACCGTAAGTGGGATGGATCCTTGTGAGCCAGGCAGAGGTGCCAGTCTCCAGCAGGAGAAAGAAATGGCTTTAGTTTGATTCTTCAATCAATGCTAATTTGGGGATGAAATATAGTTTTTTGATTCCCTGGACTCCACAGGATGACAAGTGCATCTTATGTGCAACTTTCATGAAAACTCCCATGAGCAGTTCTGTTGGCAGGGTGCTAAAACCGTGCTTTTTGAGGTGTGGCCTTGGGTCAGCAGCAGTGTAGTCACTGGCAGACCAGTTAGAAATACAAATTCTCAAGCCCCGCCCCCGACCAGCTGACTCAGAAGCTGCAGGGACTGGCCCAGCAATCCCAGCGAACCAGCCCTGCAGGATGCATGCACACTAAAGTTTGAGAATTGCCCTAAATATCCCGGAGGTAACACAAATTGAATTATTCATTCTTTCTTTCACTCTTGCTTTTTTCTTTTCTGTAAAAAAATGCTTTTACCTCATTTCCAAATCTTCATTCTCCTGTGGTACAAATTTGTACAAGGCAACATAGGTGTTCATCTGTAATGCGTCTTTGGAAAGAGGTCCCTGAAAGAGGAAATGAAGACAAATTAGGGAAGGAAGGAGGAAGAAATGGAGAGAAGCAAGGGGGAAAAAAAGGCAATGGTGAAGTGAATGCAAAGTAATTCAGTGTATGGCTCTTAAGGGTTAAAATAGCTAAACGTTATTAGAGACTGTTTCAACCATTGGTTTATTTTTTAAAATTTCTTAGCTGAGATTGCTTTTATTGCAAACCATTTGAAAACAATTATGTGGAGATCTTTGTCAGAAATACTGTAATTTTTGCCCGGCTGGTGTGGCTATGTGGTTGAACCAAGAGGTCACTGGTTCAATTCCCAGTCTGGGCACATGCCTGGGTTGCGGGCTCGATCCCCAGTAAGGGTTGTGCAGGTGGCAGCTGATCCATGATGTGTCTCTCTCATCGATGTTTCTCTCTCTCTCTTCCTCTCCCTCCGTTTCTCTCTACAAATTAATAAAAACATTTAAAAAAGAGATATACTATAATTTTCTCCAAATACTATTTTTTATATGGTTGTTCATGAAAAGTGATACAGGATTGGCCCCAGGAGTGAAAATATCCTCTCTATAGAAAGATGGACATGTGAATAGGAGTAACAAAACTTTCACTTCCTAAACTTCAGTTTTTTAAAAAACAATTATTTTTCAATTACAGTTAACATTCAATATTATATTAGTTTCAGGTGTACAGCATAGTAGTTAGACATTTATATAATTTGCGAAGTGATCCATAAAACTGACTTCTTCTTTGGTGTCTCAAGTATCCAAGGGGACCAGGTGTATACACAGGGCAATTAGTTCATTCATTCTGTGAAGACAGCACAGATTCTGCCATCAGGCAGATTTTGGTTATGTCATGGGATCACCATCTACTGGCCGTGAAGCCTTGCAATAATGATGATAAGAACTACTGTTTTGATAGCGTACCGTGTGCCAGGCAGTGCGGTACATGCATGAGCACACTGGATCCTCACAACAGCCCTGTGAGGTGGATTTTATTGTTGTCCCCGATTTGTAGACTATAAAGAGTATTGTGTTATATAAATATTAGCTACTATTATTAACCAATTAGATATGAATGCTATATCAATGCTTACACTTTATAATACATATAATAAATTAAAAATTATATAATATATAACATAACTGTAATATATACACATATGTATAATATATAATTCTACACTATATGTAAATACATTATGTAATAAACATATGCCATCTATAAAACTAACAAAGGTTGCACACAACTATACCTTTTTTATTTGATTCACTCTGCTATCCAAAGCTCAAGTATCTTTTATTTTATTCTATTGATTCCATCAATTTATTCTATTCTATGGATTCTATGCTAATTATATACAAATGAACATAAAAATATAATAACTATATACTTATGTACTATAAAATACAGCCGCTATATTATGTAACTGTATAATTTACACACGAGAGAGTCTCTATCTACTTGTGTGTAACACATATGTGGAAACAAACACTGCCTTTGCGACGCCCATAAATACCTGGTGGTTTAAGTTCTTCGCTTGGTCTCTGAGGTCGTCAGTGCCATTTTCTGGATACGTAAACACTGAGGAGACAAAGGGAAGCAGGAGTTTTATGGATCCAGTCACTGTGTTTTGGAAACATGATTGAAAACTTGGTTTCTTAATTCCTGTCACAGAGTCTATTTCACTTCTGCCTTTTCCTTGTTCTCGGTGGCCCAGCTTGCCTGTTGTCTGTGGGACGCCTCCCTGGCTCCCTGTGCGGGTTCTGCACCGCCTGCTCTGCGCGCTCACACCCTTGCACACGCCTCCAGCTGGCACATCCTCTCGCTTGCCTGGCAGTTGAGTGTTTACAACTGGGTCTCCCTGGATAGTGCTCTTCTCATGAACAGAAACCGCGCCCTGCATCTCTGTTACATGTATCCAATCACTCGTTATGGGATGGAGGGTGATGGAGGGCCCGATTTAACTGTATCCGAATTACCTTTTCTAAATACCGGGTTTTCCTCATCTATTGTCAATATCTTGTTTCTAGTTTGTTAATGTTATCTATATTCTATTTTTCAGATTAAAGTGTTAGTTTTAAATTTCAAAATAGTTCCTGGATCTCTTATTGTCAGTGCACTGAGGCAATTATTCGGATTAAAGAATAAAAGTGTGGTTTCTCATTTGGTTTGCTCTTGGGCTGCAGAATTCTCTTCCTTTTGCGTTTCAGCAGCCACTTGGTGGCCTTTGATCAGAACAAGGCTCTGACAATGGGCAGGAGTTTCCGCTGTCCGTTGCACAGCTGTGGGAGGCCTCTGGTGGCTGTGAGGGCTCTGCCATGGCCCGTACCAGGAGCCGAGTCTACCCTGGTGACAACGGCATGGCCTTATTGTCACTGCGTGTCTCCTCCTTAAACACAAATGTGGCGAATGTTTCCAAGTTTATAGAGTACAGTTACGGTGTCCAAATTTACCTGCCGTTGAGAAGACTCCACATTTAAACGTAACACATGGCTGCTTTATTCTTCCCTTTGGTCTCCCTGCAGATTATTGAGGCAATCTCAGGAGAGGAAGAGACACAGGCCACCCAAAGCTGTACCCCCTACTTCAGTCAGCGCATCTCCATGTCCCTAAGAGGGACTCAGTAACTGGTGTAGAGAACACGCTTCAGAACAAGAGCCCCTGTAAATGTGCCGATGCTTAGCAAACGTCTCTTCTCCAATTTATCGTTCCAGAGCCTGTGGACACAATCCCATCAGCCCTAGGAGGCCAATATGCACTCGTCGGAGGAGCTCTGGTCTGTAGGTAAGTGGAAAAGGAAGGCCCAAACCTATGGGCCTTGTCTGCCTCCATATTTGGCCACTCAGCAGTTGAAAATGAGTAGAGGCCAGGTGATAAAATGTGATGACCTAAAATCTTGGTGTAAATATTTGATTCCCTAAGTAGAAAACTGGAAACTTCTAAAAGAATATTAAATTATTGAATGAAAACACACAAAGAGAATCCTCCTAGATTTGATTGGAGCTAAAAAGGGGAAGTACATAAGGTGCACAGGCAATGAACAGCTTGGATGGCATTTACAATTTGGTAATTCCACATTATTTTAGCTTTTTATTGAATATCCCTTAAGTAGCTGGTTTGAAATGTGTATCACTTTTGTGAACTACATTAAAAATCACTTGAAGTGACCTCAAATGTGTTTTTAACTATATTGTTGCAAGCAGAACTGAACAGTGCCAAAATGATTTTTAAAACCCATTCCTTGCCCTGGCCAGTTTTGTTCAATGGTTAGAGCGTTGGCCTGTGGAATGAGGGTCTCGGGTTCGATTTCCAGTCAAGGGCCTGTACCTCGGTTGTAGGCTCTGGCCCCAGTAGGGGTGCTGTCAGGGCACGTGTGGGAGGCAACCAATCAACGTGTCTCTTTCACATCTATGTTTTTCTCTCTTCCCCCTCCTGCCTCCCTTCTACTCTCTAAAAAATCAATGGGAAAAATATCCTCGGGTGAGGATAAAAAATAAATAAATAAAACCCATTCCTTTCAGAATCAGGTCTATTTACCAAAAATATATCATACAACTTTTACGTTTGCTGCTTTAAGTTTATTTTATTAAAAATAATTTGATTGCTAATTTCATTCAGAACAAGTATTCAAAGAATATATCCCTGGTGCAGGCATATTTTTTTTTAAAATATATTTTATTGATTTTTTACAGAGAAGAAGGGAGAGGGATAGAGAGTTAGAAACATCGATGAGAGAGATCAACCAGCTGCCTCCTGCACACCCTCCAGTGGGGATGTGCCCGCAACCAAGGTACATGCCCTTGACCGGAATCGAACCTGGGACCCTTGAGTCCGCAGGCCGACGCTCTATCCACTGAGCCAAACCGGTTCGGCAGGCATATTTTTAAAATTAAATTTATTGGGGTAACATTGGTTAATAACATTATATAAGTTTCAATTGCACATTTCTATACGACATCACCTGTATATTGCACTGTGTGCTCACCATCCAAAGTCTGGTCTCCTTCAATCACCATATATTTGACCTTCTTTACCTTCTTCATCCTCCCCCACCCACTTCCCCTCAGGTTACCACCATCTGTGTCTCTGAGTTTGTTGCTTTCTGTTTTATAGCCTACATATGAGTGCAGTCATATGGTTCTTATCCTTTTCGATATGATTTATTTCACCTAGCAATATTTTCTGATGTTATAGATGCAAAATGAATCTTTAGTTTTGTCACATCCCCAAAGGACTGTCTTCTGTTCCTTTTCCATATTCTGTCTTTCCTTTTTGCTTTTCAGTCCTGTGAGGCCCATGTTCACTGCTGTGTTTTCTAATGAGATGATTATTTTTATCTTTAACCTGATAATGCAGCCAGTTACATTATTGGCTTATCTAACATTGACCCAAATTTGCATCCCTGGAATAAGTCCAGCTTGGTAATTATGCATTGTCTTTTCAAAATACACGATTGGATTCAGCTTACTAAGATTTTGTTTCAGATTTCTGCTTCCATATTCGAGAGGGAGACTTGCCCGTGATTCTTCTTTCTCCTACTGTCTTTGTTGGTTTTAAGGTCAGAATCATATTAGCCTCATAATCTAAATTAGACAATGCTGCTATCCTTCCTCCTTGCCACTTCTTGTTGTCCAGAATGAGCTTATGTAACATGGAAACTCTCTTTTCCTTAAATGTTTGGTAGCATTTACTTACACAGTTGACTGGGCCTGGTATTTTCATAGTGCAAACATTGGAAATATTGATTCCATTTCTATCATAATTAGAAGCAAATCCAAGGTTTCTACTTCTATTACTTCCTGAGTCAGACTTTGCTCAATGGCATTTCTCTTGGTATTTGCCTATTTAAAAATAGTTTTAAAATGTATTGGCATGAAGTTGGCCATGAGATTCTTTTATTTTCCTTTTGATCTGTTATACTCATTCTTTTTATTATTGCCTTTTGTTTTATCTCTCTATTTTATTCTTAAAATTGTTAAATGTTATGCATTTAATTTTTTAAGAACCACTTGAAGGATTTATGATCTATCTTTGTCATTTAATCATTTTGGCTCGAATCTTTATTTGCCTTTCTTTCGTGGGCTCTATTCTATTTCTTTTTTCTGACTTCTTAAATATAATGCTTAGATGATTACTTTTTAGCATTTCTTATTTTTTAATTGAATAGTTTCAAAGGTATATAGTTACAACTTTAGCTGCATTCTACAGTTTTGATATGTAGTGTTTTCCCTATTACTTAGTTTTAAATATATTCCAATTTTCATTGGAATATATTTCATTTCTTTTTTAATACACAAGCTTTTTAAAAGTTTATTTTAATTTCTCAAATTATAGGTTTTCCTACTTATCTCTTGACTATTGATTTTTTGGTTGTCAGAAAGATGTGTTCTATATAATATTAATTTATGAAGCTTGCTTGTGGCCTACCAGGTGATCAATTTTTATAATTGTTCCAAGTGTTCTTAAAAAGAATTTGAATTGTCCATTTGTTAGATGGAGTGTCCTTTTTAAGTCAATTAGAATTGTCAAATATGTCCTCATTTCCTCTATGTCTGTACTATATTTTTTTGTCTATCCAACTTGCCAATGATTGAAAGGTGTGTTAAAATCCCTCACTATGAAGGGGAATGTCAATTTTCCTAATAGTTCTATCAATTCCTCTTTGAGTTTCTGTAATTTAAAGGCTACACATTAGGTGGATGGAAGTTTAGAATTTATATCTTCTGGTGAAGTGCGCTTGACGATGTAATGATACTATTCTCTAGTGATGCTTCATTTTTGGGGGTTCTTAAAGTCTACCCCCAATTAATATAGCTATATAATCTTTCTGTTGCTTAATATTTGCCTACAGTAACTTAAAATTAAAATTTTTTTCCAATTACAGTTGACATATAATATTATGTAACTTCAGGTGTATAGCACAGGGATTAGACATTTATATAACTTTTGAAATGATCACCTGCTAAGTCTAGCACCCATCTGACACCATAGATAGTTATTACAATATTATTGACTATATTCCCTCTGCTGTACTTTATATCCTTGTGACTGTTTTTATAACCGCTATTTTGTTAATCCCTTCACCTTGGCAACCATCAATTTGTTCTCTGTATCTATGAGCTTGTTTCTGTTTTGTTTTGTGTGTTTTATAGATTCCACATATAAGTAAAATCCGATGGCCTTTGTCTTTCTGTGTCTGATTTATTTCACGCAGCATAATACTCTGTAGGTCCATTCATGTTATTGCAAATGATCTGGACACTAATTATGTGTTGCAAAAACACACCGTAATATTTGCATTTGTAATTTGGGAATTGTCCACTGGAGGGGGACCGGAACCAGGGGCATCTGCCAACAGAGCCATTAGAAGATTTGCTTCCTTTTTTTTTTCTTTTCTGGTGACAACTCAAAATTTGAGATATAGAACCAGTGCATACTAAAGGCAAGCATCAATTTTACAAACACGAGCTTGCCATTTTTCTTCCTGGGCAGAATTTCTTTGCTTTAGTGCAACGCAAGGTACTATTCAGCTTTGTAATATCCTCAAGTGAATGTGATCACCCAACCCTTTAAAAAGAATAGTTCTAGGAATCTGTCTTGCTTATGTTCTCCCCCGCCCCGCCCCCGCTTCTTTTCCAGGAAAGTTATGATCACATCTAGTTAGACTGAAATGCAATTATTGAAGGCAGCCAGTAACATCATTATTTGGCATTTCATGCTGAAATAGGCAGCCTAGATTTTTCTTCTCCCTTTGCTCATTACCTTGCTTCCCATGGCGTCGCTGGCAGTTAAAGCAAAGGTGAAGACCAACAATTCTCCCGTCTACATTTCTAATGCATCCAGCCGTAGTGTTGAAAACAACAACCAGAAATGCTCAGACCTGCCCAAGATCTTCTCTAAAGAAAACGCAGACTGCATTCTTACCAGTAAAGAAATGAGCATGAATTGTACCCTCTTCTAAGGTGGCTTTGGAAATATTCCTCCAGGCCTGACTGGTGTGGCTTAGTGGTTGAGTGGCGACCTATGAACCAGGAGGTCACAGTTCAATTCCCAGACAGGGCACATGCCCTGGTTGTGGGCTCGATCCCCAGTAGGGGGCGTGCAGGAGGCAATCAATCAATGATTCTCTCTCATGATTAATGTTTGTATCTCTCTCTCCCTCTCCCTTCCTCTCTGAAATCATTAAAACTATATTTTAAAAAATAGTTCTCCAGGATTTGACATGCTGCCTGGCTTGGCAGAAGTAATATCTGTGTGCACTGTGCATGTTTTAGAACGTAAAGGAAACATGTAATGCGGAACTGCTTGTGACTGGAAGCTCAGGCGCTGCTTCTGCAAAGCCAGTACTGTCCTTGCCATGATGGTGAGAGGACTAGTGAGACCTGGGACCCCGAAAGCAGGGTGTTTTCTCTATGTTGTTTCTCAAACTGCATGGACAGAGGATTAAATCAAATCAAAGAAAATGTTCGGAAGCAAACTGCTGCATAACTAATCTCTCCTGCTTCCAAGGGTGCATTGTAAAGAAAGCTACTGCTGATCAAAGGAATGGCTAATAGATCTCCAAAGCTTTTTAGAGGTTTATTGCTTGCTAATTTCTTTAACAGATTTCTTTGAATAAGTCGGTAAAAATGCCCTTCACATAAAAGAGATGGCGAATAATCAACTTTGAGTCTTTGAGTGTGTTACTCAGTGCCTTAGTTTCTTTATGTAACAGGATGTGTTGTGTGTAGGGGGGGTGGGAGGGATGTCCCATGATTTCTAATCCTGCTTCTTGAACTTCAATAAGATTCATATCAGAGATTCACATATAAATTCTGATTCTGGTCCTAGCTGGTTTGGCTCAGTGGATAGAGCGTCGGCCTGTGGATCAAAGGTTCCTGGGTTTGATTCCAGTCAAGGGTACATGCCTCAGTTGCAGGCTCCTCCCCGGCCCAGGTCCTGGTCAGGGCACGTGCAGGAGGCAACCAATCAATGTGTTTCTCTCACATTGATATTTCTCTCTGTCTTTCCCTCTCTCTTCCACTCTCTCTAAAAAATCAATGGAAAAATATCCTTGAGTGAGGATTAAAAAAAATTCTGATTCTGCAGATGATCTGGAATAGCCTGAGATTCTGCATTTCCAACAGGCTCTCAAGTGCTGCCCGGGCTGCTGGCTCAGGGGCCACACGTGGAGTAGTGAGGCTCTAGGCTGCATCCCTGATACTTTATGACCTTGTGATGACTTAGTTAATAGCAATCCTACTTCATATTGATGATTCCTATATGAATGATGATTCCTTCACATTATAAAATCCTATGAAGACCACTTTTGGAGTAAAGAAACCCCTGGACAAATAAAGACCATAACTATTAAGGGAATGGGCGAATGACAGCTTCAGTAGAGCTGGACCAGGATGATGGAGGCAGAGAGGCAAGGTGGGGGGCACATATTGGGCAAGAGTTTGAAGAGCAGCAGATAAGACCTGCTGACAGATCAGATAGGAGGTGTTAGAAGAATGGGGAGTCAAGGCTGATGCCCAAAGGTTTGGCCTGATCAACTAGTAGAATAGAGTTCCTATTTACTGAGCAGAGGCAACCTGGGAAGAGCTGGTGTGGGTGTGTGGGTAAAGCAATCAAGAGTCCAGTGTTAACTTAAAATGCCTATTCTGCATTCAGATGGCCATAGCCAGTAGACTGCAGGGGTCTGGAGGCAGCAAGGAAGCCTAGTGCTGGAAACCAGGTTCCAGAGTCATCAATGCATACATGGTATTTTCTTCAAAAAAATTTTTTTGAAATTTATTTCAGAGAGGAAGGGAGAGGGAGATAGAAACATCAATGATGAGAATCATTGATTGGCTGCCTACTGCATGCTCCCTACTGGGGATGGAGCCTGCAACCCAGGCATGAGCCCTGACTGGGAATTGAACCATGACCTCCTGGTTCATAGGTCAGTGCTCAACCCCTGAGCCACACAGGCTGGGCCATACATGGTATTTTCATTTATCATCTCATTTAAAGATGAAAATATCCAATGGGTTTGGTGATAGGATTATCCTCACTTTACAGATGAGTCGATAGAGGCAGAGAGAGGCTGGGTCACTGCTTCACAGCCACGTGATCACCACGCGAAGCCCAGCAGGCTGTCTCCAGAGCAAGGAGGGATCAAGGACCAAATACGTCCGGCGTGGTTAGTGATGAGGAGACCATGACATTGTTGAGAAGTGTCAGATAAGGGGTGCAGGCAGAAGGCAGACTCAGGGACCGAGCAGCCAACCAGACCTGAAGCATGAAAATGCAGGCACGTCTGGTTTATATCCCGGTCTCTTGTGAGTTTGTTCTCCAGATGCTGAAGGACTTAGGGTTGCTGTCCATTTCAGTTGCTGGACCTGTAGGGCTGGACAGACTTGGGCTGGATGGCCCTGCCGTGTCTCTGCTCGTTGTGAGGGTCCCCTGGCCATCGCACTCTTTAATTTGGCTCTCCAATGGCTCTGTGTGCATTGACCTGAAGGGCAGTTTTCCCCGCGTGGTGCAAAAGAAGCCTTACCCTCGCTGTGTGCTTTCGCAGATGTGGGCAGGCTTGGAAGGGGGCCCGTGCTATTTAGGAGGGAGGGTCATGGGGGAAGCTAAGCATGTGCTGCCTTCAGGGACTCACAGAGGCACAGTCCTAGCGAGACAAGGGGCACACGGGAGTTCCTAGAACTGAGGGAGGGGAAGTGATACCGTGTCAGACAGCCACCGACAACGCAGCTGTGGGATACCGTTTCCGGTCTGGAAGAGGCAGGGCAAACAGTCAGGTGGGAAACCGGTCCAAGGGGCACATCCCCACACTTTCCATGCAGAGCCGGGCGGGGTCACCTTGAGGATGCACTCAGCCCAAGTACATGACTCAAGTCGGTACATGCAGCCTCACTAGATTATGAGCGACCTGAGGACAGCATTGGTGACCTAGGTACCTCTGCAGGTGATGGTAAATGCTCCAGAAATTTTTTTTTGAATAATGGAGTGGAGATTAAGCAATGACCAGTATTCACATTAGAGAGCATTGGCAAGATGAATTCCTAAGAGGCTCATTGTGTTTCCTTAAACTCTACTTTAAGAGGCAGCTTTTTCTTAATGTTAGCAAGCAATATATGTAGTTAGCATCTAATAATTATTTTAGAAATCATTGTAACAGGGCATAAGTCATGGAAGAATAATAGTGTGGTGAAGGCGGGGGTGGGGGACAGGTGAGGATGGGCCGGGGTGATGGGGGGAAAAGGGAACATCTGTAATACTTTCAACAATAAAGACAAATTTTAAAAAAAGAATGTTTGGCTAGATTGCACATACCAGAGACTTAGTTTTCTCTGCTGGCGAGGAGCCACGTGTGAGGTCCCTACTCCCCTCCCTGGCACCACCCCCCACCTGGTTCGAGTACTTGAGGTGTAGCCTGGAGTAGCTTCTCCGTGGCTTTGCTGATCTTGCAAAGGTCAGGGGGGGAAACGATGCATTAACAAAAGGTCTGGAAGTGACTCCTAAACCCCGTTCTGTTAAGCCCATAAGGCATGCGAATGCAGGAGACAGAACTCAAGGAACAGTGTAGTCAAATCACTGACATCCACCAGCCACGATGCCCTGTTTCTCTGCAGAATGCTGAGCACTTGCCCAGGTTGAATTCCAGGGTGAGCAGAGAAACCAGGGGCCTGGACATCGACTTTCCCTGCCCCCTGACTCAGGCTAATGCGATTCACCTTTGAGTCGGGACCTGATTTCCCAGTCATTCCCTCACTCACCGCTGTTGCTGCGTTTCCGTAGGTCGTACCCATCTCCTGGCCCGTCGGCTTCTTCAGGAACCTCCACCAGGTCCGAAGTCTTGGAGAAAAGAGGGAACAGCATGGGATGAGCAATGTCACATCACTGGGCCAACTGAACAGAGGTTTCCATGTCTGAATATCGAAGGTAGAATTTGCAGGACACTGTCCTAAGAATCCAGTCACGGCTGTCTTGTCTGCCTGGCCAACTTCAGAGGGTGTGTGTTCCCTCTTGGGCACCGTCCCTTTTTTCAGATTGCCTCTCTCCTCGGGCCAGACGCCCCCACTTCTCTCTGCCTGGCTCCATAAAAGAGGAATTTCAGGGGCCTTGATGGAGAGTCACACTTCGTAAACATTTTATGTGTATCTTATCAGAGGAGGGCAAGGCTCCCTTCCTACCTCTCCCAGTCCACTCTAGAGCACTTTAGTGCCAGTCTCCAGAGACTAACTTTTATGAACAGCAAATACATATCTATCAACAAGTGAATCTAAAAATCAAGTGAATAAAAAATCTGATGAACAGAGTAAACTGGTGAATATAATAGAATCAGGGGCATAGAAAGGAATGGACTGACTATTCTCAGGGGGGAAAGGGGTGTGGGGAGTGCGGGAAGAGATTGGATAAAAATTGTACACCTATGGATGAGGACAGTGGGGGGGGGGGGCGTGGGAACTGGGTGGAGGGGAGCTATGGGAGGAAAAAAGAGGAACAACTGTAATCTGAACAATAAAGATTTAATTAAAAAAACAAAACAAAAAAACCCCAAAAAACTCAACTTGTCTAAGGTTTTTCTCAGCCATTCCTACTCTCATAACACCTCAGAAATAAGAAATGTCACAGGGTCTCCAAGTCCTCTGCATCCTGCTCCTTTGAAGCTCACTGTTTCTGAACAAAAGCTGCTATTGTGTTAATTTTATGAAACCGAAGACTGTTCATAAACCAGTCAGCCAACTCCCAGGCAGTGTTTTGAATTTGGTTTCAGCAGGCCTTCCCCAAGCCATCAAACCTTTTATATTCTAGAGCACTTGAAAGCCATTAAAGGAGACATAACGATTTAGAAACAAGCCAGGCAGTGACTTCCCGACAATGTGAAGCAAATGCCTCTCTAGTCCTGGGAGAAAATCAACCTGTGGGCCCGAGCTCTGCGACGTGGGAATATGTTAGCTTGCGGACATAACACCGCACAAACGGCAAGAGGCTGAAATGCATTATGATTTGCCCCTGCAGAAAGGAAGCAAAAGCATTTTAAAGTACCAATCAATCGTTTCTGTTTTCTTCCATCGAGTCCAGTTGGACTCCAGGGAAGGAGTGAAGTGACAGATACTTAAGCACAGTTGGATTTATCTTGGTCTCCCTGCAGGTCTCAGAACAATGCCGTCACAGAGCAAAATTCCAAGAAATCTTCCCTGATGGAACCAGTGCCAGGAAGCGTAAGTGGACTGTGATAAATGGACACCTTATTGACATTCAGAAAACGATGCTCTTTGCTCCTAAAACCAGCCTGTAGGGTCCAGACATTGCTAGCAACAAAGCTATTTTAGACATGAAAGGGAACCGGACAAATGGGCTCTCTGATGGTCTTGCTGCTTCTTGGCTTGAGCCCAGAATGTGGAGGCCGAAATGGCCATTGCCTGCTGGGAGTGCATCTGAGGCCTTCTCCTCCCACAAGGGCAGGGCCATGGGGTTGCTGAGGTCAGACCATGTCTGGGGAAGCCTTTCTGCTCTTCCTTCCCGGTTGGCTTTGCATCTGCCTTCCACACAGGCCAGCCTCAGGCGGGCATGGGGGATGCATGAGCTGAGAGGGGCTGAGGATGTGGTGGCTCACCCCAGAGATGTGAGAAAGGCCTGCTCAGGATGCAGGGCAAGGTGAGTGGACAGAGGTCTCCCTGCTCTGGCCAGCGCTGTCTGTGCTTTTCTTTTGGATTGCTGGGTGGTGTCCACACAAAGTCTTGACATGCACAGAGCACTCTTTCCAGCGAGGTAAAACATAGGAGAGGGGCGTGGGGGGGGTGACTGTCCCATGGAGAGAAGCCCCCCTAAGTCACAGGTCAAGCCCCTCTGGGGAGGGTTTTTTGTGTGTGAATCCAAGGGTATACCTTGCCTTAGAGAGAAAGGATTGAGGAAATGTGAGAAATGGCTGTATTGTTGAACTGGGATGGAGCTGGAGGGAGAACTGGGCACAGCTGGGACTTCCTGCTTCTGCCCATTGTTTGAGTCAAACCTTTCTGTGTTGTTCACATGTTATCTAACATTGGTGGGGGTCGGGGGAGAGAAGGAGTATACAGAAGAGAAAGTCAAGGAACATGAAGCCAAGAGCGAGGTCTTTGAGGGGGAAAGTTAAATGATTCCTGGGTGTTGGCAACAGAAAATTAACCTTCAGTGGCCCAAAGCCCTTTGGGTTTCCATTTGGAGGCTGCCTGATTCACAACAGCCCAGCTCTCATGATGCATTTAGGTGGAACCCACAGACCGCAGTGCCTGAGCCCCACCCTGCCCAAGGGCACCAAGAGGACAATTACAGAGGTTCTGTGAGGGGAGTCCGAGCCACTGCCAGAGCTGCTCTTCTTTGTCCTCTGAGCCAGGGAGGTGCCGAAGCGGAGGGCCTCGTAGACAGGGTCCACCTTATTGCCACAGGCTGCAACGGAAGAGAAAGCTCATCTGAGAGAAAGGTTTCAATTCACTGTCAGGAATGCAGCCAATCACCTTTCACATATCCTGGACCGCATCATGCATCACCTATTCCATGCACCTGAGAAGCAGGTGCTGCTCAGACCCACTGCCCCCTGGGAAAATGGGGCTTTTGAGGTCAAGCTTTCCTCACATGTGTGTCCCCCATGACAAGTGCCCATTTGCTAGGGACCCCGACTACATCTGGCACCCTCTGCTCCCAAATGCTTCCTGATGGATTGATTTTCCTCTTTTTTTTTTAATTCATCCCCCAGACTCCAATTTCAAGGTTCTTTCCAAAGATCAGCTTTACTTCCTCAAGTGCGAAGTGAGGCTTTCCCAGGTATGAAGCCTTTGAGACCCGAAGTTTGCAGGAGGAAGCAAGTGTTTTTGAAAGATTTGGACATTCCCAGGCTTCATGAATTGTAATGCAAAACATTTTAGTGTATACATTTTTAGTATAAAACTTGCCACTCTGCTCCCTGAAAGACAAACATCGATGTAGAGATTTTGTTAGGGAGAGAAAAATAGAAGTACACTGAAGGATATTGTTAAAGAGTAAATTCAATGTCTATAAATATAAGGCATTTTTTTTGGTCTCAATTGAAGAATAGCTGATATTCACTGAGTTCCTTTCAGGCATTGGTCTATAATTTATATTTATTTTTTACAACAATTTTAAAAAACAGTCATTACTATTCTCATTTTGTAGGGTTTGACAGGGTGGGTAGCTTGTGCAGACACACATTGGTCAGCGGGGAAGCTGGGACTTGAACCAGGTCTGTGGAATGCCGTACCCCCTGCTTTTTCCACTCCATCATGCTGCTGATGGGTGGGGTAGCATAGCAGCAGCCTTTGGGATTTGGGTGTTGTTTGAGCTTCATTAGGGAGAGGATGCATATTCCTGCAGAATTGGGTCCATCTTATCTTTCCCTTCCAGCAAAATACACAGACAATCATGACCCCATCAGCCACCAAACAAACGCACACACACACCCCATGGGTTTTGCAGTCCTGGGAGAACAGCAGCCATGAATGCTGACATTGCTACTCAAAACCCGGCTCAGCCCATCAATGTCCCAACTCACCAATGGGCATAACTTCTTTAATGCATCCAAATTGTTCATGAATGAGCAAGGGGGAGCTGTAGTAACGCCGAAACCCCTTTGGCTGGGGAGAGAATGAGAAAGAGAAGGGCTTAATGTCGCTGATGAGAAGAGAACCACATAAGAACTCTAAACATCAAACCAGTTGATTTTTCTAGGGGCATCTCCTTGTCTCCCTTCAAGATGTTGACTTGTGCTACCGTATACCCTTGGAGGGTGTCAATAAGCAAGCTACACTCCATCCAGAAAGCGAGCCTCAGCCCTGCCCTTCCCTGTCCTGCTTCTTCCCTCTCTGTGGCCCACTGCAGCCTCCCTTGTGTCTGGGATCCTCATTACCTCCCAGGATACCATGGACCATTATGCCTTATTTCACTACAGCTCATTATTGTGGTTGGTTAAAATCAGCCTCGGAATGGGAAAGCAGACGCTAGGGGTTGGCTTAAAGGCCTTTCTATGTCTGATTGAGCTCTACCAAGAACCATCTGCTTTGTGTTCTAGATTCCATTCTGTTTTCTGACTTCTCATCCATGGTCTTTGTCTTGACTTATGGAAATAACCTTTGGAGGAGGAGATAGGGTTTTAAAGAAGAGGACATTGTCAATTACAGTAAGTTGATGAACTCTCTAAGAACCTTGACTTACTTTATTCCAGTATTGAAAGAAAACGTAGTGGCCCAGCCTTTACTAGAATTCCACAGTCCTCTCCAAAGTTCCTGGCAGT
Organism: Myotis lucifugus; assembly: GCF_000147115.1. Classification (NCBI taxonomy): domain Eukaryota; kingdom Metazoa; phylum Chordata; class Mammalia; order Chiroptera; family Vespertilionidae; genus Myotis; species Myotis lucifugus. The sequence continues at coordinate 1,243,397 of NW_005871243.1, read as the reverse complement.
GGCATCTCCTTTGTTTGGACATTGCCAGTGACGGAGGATGGATGGGGGAGCTCTTGCTAACCCTGGAGGTAGGTCTTTGGTGACTTCATCTCTGACTGTTAAGACTTGGTACATACTGATCCTAGGTCTTTCTTTCTGGAGCCACAGAGGACAACAGAATCCCTCTTCTGTGTGACACGTCTTATTATTATTATTTTTTGAAGTTAGCTGTCATGCCCTAAGTATCTCCAGGGTAGAAATTCTTGGTTCCTTCTACAATTCTCTGGCCATCCTAGTTTTGAAATCTCTGGGTTGCTTTTGAGTGATGTGTGGCACCAGTGCTGAATGAAGCCCACACTCTTGAGATGGTATGATCAGTCCAGAATGGGCCAGGGACACCCAACCTCCCTTGGTTGGGCCACCATGAGTCTATTAAAGTGCTGTAGATTTTTATTACTTTCTCCACTTTGGGGAGGGTGGTTAATCTCTATCCTACTTATGACTCCCACTGAGCTGTCAGCCAATTAAGTACTAGAATGACCAGCCACCCTAGTTTGCCTGGAGCTGGGATATGGTTCCTAGGGTGCTTAACTTTCACTTCTAAAACCTGGAGAGTTCTAGGATGTGGGACTTCCTGTGCTAAAGCTAGGACAAGTTGGTCACTATGTGGAGCATTCATCCCTTGGGCTGACAATGCTCCTCCTCTGCTCTGTCACTTTGCCAACCAGGAAGCCAAGCTGGCAGACCAGGGGTTCTAGGGCCGCCTTCCTGGTGGCCAGTTCTCACGGGTGCTGCAGAGAAGGAGTTTGAATGGAGTGATCTCAGGGGCAGGCCCTTACCAGCTTGCCCATGCACCGCTGGGGTGCTAGGCCATCCATGCACTTGTGGTGGATGCTCATCTTACAGGCTTTGCAGCGTAGTCCGTGCTTAGCATTTGTTCCTGTCAGACATACAGTGAGCTTTGGTTAGGATACAACCTGCCCTTTTCTGGTGACTAGTATGAAATCCCTGGGAAAGTGATTACTTCCATAACCCAGGGAATTCTTTTCTATGACTTTTGCATGAACCTTTCAAAAAGGGCAAAATATTATGGTAGATTCTTTTACCTTCCCCCCAATTTCTACCTAAGGTGTTAGCTTTGGTCTCCCCCGCTCCTATTCATTACTCTAGAATATCTTAGCTGCCTCCACTTTCATTGTTTTCTCAATTCAAGGCAGCAAATTCCACTTTCTTCGCTCTTTATACAGGTCACCTGTTTCTGCTCTTCTGTATGTGCTACTGAGTAGTATGAGTCCTGAATGATTTGGTGGGAACCCACTTCTAACTTTATCTCAGGCCAAACCCCTCTTGTTCACTTTGCTCTAACCACGTGATCTTCTTCAGGTTCCTTGAAAGCACAAGCTCTTTAATGCCTTAGGGTCGTGGTCGGCAAATCGCGGCTCGCGAGCCACATATGGCTCTTTGGCCCCTTGAGTGGGGGTCTTCCACAAAATACCGCCACACTCATGGGGCCAAAGAGCCGCATGTGGCTCACGAGCTGTGGTTTGCCCAGCTGCAAGTTTGCCGACCACTGCCTTAGGGTCTTTGCTCATATTGCCCTATAAGCCTGGAATGCTGATTCTATCACTTTTCACTTGTCTTGCTGCTCCTCATCCTTCAAATCACTTGTCATTTTTTCAATGAGGCTTTCCTGGAAACATTCCCCTTCCATTGTCTAAATGATCTTTTTTCCTATTATTCTTTTTCACAGCACTCTGCCACAGTATTTCTAAAATCACATTTATTTCTTTGAGAGCTTGTTTCTGTCTGCCTTTTCCTCTGGACTGTGAATGCAATGAGGCTAAGTTTGTCACTGTATAACCAGCTCTGAGTATGATGGTCGATGTATTACATAAATTAACAAACAAATCCTTCCATAGTCACATATGTATTAAAACAGTGGTGCCTGATTTAGATAATAAATTGAGGTTGATTCATGGATGGCTTAGAGATGACATTCAAGAGCTGAAAGAGGACTTGAAGATCATTTATATGTATGAGATTATTTATTTATTTATTTTTAAAATATATATTTTTTTCTTGATTTCAGAGAGGAAAGGAGAGAGATAGAAACATTAACGATGAGAGAGAGAGCCATTGATTGGCTGCCTCCTACATGCCCCACACTGGGGATCGAGCCAGCAACCTGGGCATGTGTCCTGACCGGGAATTGAACCATGACCTTCTGGTTCATAGTTCAATGCTCAACTGCTGAGCCACACTGGCTGGGCTGTATGAGATTATTTTGCAGATATGCAGCCTGGGGGTCTAAGCAGTGGAATGGTTTGCCTCAGGTCAGAGAAGTTTCTGCCTGGTTTCACTCTTTCACTGCGTGACCCAAATATTTTCTCCTTTTATTTGGGTTGCTTCACCTACGTGAAGATGTGCTTGGTGATAATAAGGTGATAAAATCTGACATTCAGTGGAAAAAACTGGACAAATGTTTGATTGGGAAAGTCCCTGGAAACCCTTCACGAGGTAATACCTGAAAAACCCTTTCAGGAAGGACTCATTTAACACAAAGCATGTCTGCTGTTAGAACCACAGAAAGTCAAAGTGATGTATAAACACATCATAAATTACTGGCTATCTGTGCTTGTTCATAAATAGTAGTTGGAAAATCTTTTTTCATTTTCGAGAAGAACACCTTAGCTGAAAGACTGCAATGCTTTCAAAAGGCTAGACTTCCAAAGAAATCACTTATTTTTTGTTTTTGAATTAGGGAAAGCTATTTGTGCCCTTTGTGAAAATGTAAGTAAAAGCATCAAAGAAGAGAGTTATTTCATTGTGTGTGGACTCTGAAATAGCACCATTATATATTAAAGAATGTTTTCCTTCAGACCTGAACACCATAATTTCAGTTTTCCTTGTCTGTTCTAACACAATCTGTTTTGTACAAGTCAGACCATCAGCAATTCTTTGGTTTTAGGTGTTCCAATTTCTACTCTGGAATAACAAGAATGATTGAAGAGGGAAGCTTGTATGCTGTGGCTCAGAGAATAGTTCAAAAGAATAACTCACATTTGAAGCAAGATATGGGAAATCTGTGGTCTGACATGTGCTATTAATAGTTATCACCATCACAAAGACATCACTGAACCTAACCCTATGCCTCAATAGAGTGAGAAAAACAGGAATTTAAGTTCAAATCTGTCTTATGCTGGCTCTTTAAACGCAAGAAAACTATTAACATTCCTAGAGCCTCAGCTGTCTCTTCATAAAATGATAATAGTATTAGCTACTCTCAGGGTTTCTAATAGTTATAGTGTTAAAATATATGCAAAGGGGATTGTAGGGGTTGAAATACTTGGAGACATAAAGATACCACTGGACACTGAGTAAACATGATAGAATGACCACATGGTTTTCAACACTTATTCATACCAAAAGTCCATTAAAATTATAGCCCACAATTAAAAATGGTATAAATCCCAAATAACAAGATTACTGGGAAGAGTAGCAAAAATAGAAGAGAGTTCAACATATATTTGGAAGACAGAGATTGGAGGAATAGCAATAAATTTAGCAGAAAAGAGGAAGATTGGATTTTCCAACAGCATCTTGAAAAGTAGAAGACCATGGATCTTCAAAATCTGTGAAATTTAAAAATTCTGAGAGAAGATAATTTTCAACCTAGAATTTTATATCCAGTCCAATTACCAACAAGTATGGAAGCAGAATAAACACCTACTCAGATCTTCAGGGATTCAAAATATTAACTTTCTATTTACCCTTTCTTAGAAAACTAATGAAGGATGTGCCTTAGAAAGATGAGGGAATGAGTTAAGGAAGAGGAAATTGCACATCCCATGCACAACAAAATAACTGACACAGAGAAGTAAATAATATGTCCACCTGAAAACTCTGAACTAGCTCTAGACAGGTGCTGCAAGATGAGATAAGACAGACTTGTGGGAAAACATGGAACAAACTTTGAAGTTTATTGATGCTTTTGAGGTTTCAATATTGTAATAGATATGGCATTTGACAGCTATATGGGAACATTTGAAAAAAACAATTATAGGTGCATGAAAGTCAAGAAAATGGAAAGGGTGATTTTTAAATTTTTTTATTGATTAAGGTATTACACATGTATCCTTATCCCCCTTCCCCCAACTCATGCCCTCACCCCCCTGGTGTCTGTGTCCATTGGCTAGGCTTATATGCATGCATACAAGTGAAAGGGTGATTTTAAATTTGAGGAAATATAAAATCCATGTAAGGAAAGAAATATAATCACAGTATAATGCTTGGATCAGAAGATTGCAATAGTCACAATAGTGTATAAACTATCTAGTGAACACAAACTTGTGATCAAACTACTTGGGAAGATGAGAGCAAGGGAGCCAAGATTGTGATACAACTGTTTTGGGAAGGTGAGAGTGAGGAAGAGGGAACAAGTGAGAGGGTATTGGAGGGGTGAGAGCTGAATTCTCATCTATTGCAGAAAACCAATAAATATTTGGTTAATCAATAAATAGTAGTAGAGCCCTAGCCAGTTTGGCTCAGTGTATAGACCAGTGATGGCGAACCTTTTGAGCTTGGCATGTCAGCATTTTGAAAAACCCTAACTTAACTCTGGTGCCGTGTCACATATAGAAATTTTTTGATATTTGCAACCATAGTAAAACAAAGACTTATATTTTTGATATTTATTTTATATATTTAAATGCCATTTAACAAAGAAAAATCAACCAAAAAAATGAGTTCGCGTGTCACCTCTGACACGCGTGTCATAGGTTCGCCATCACTGGTATAGACAGTGTCAGCCTGCGAACCAAAGGGTCCCTAGTTTGATTCCAGTAAAGGGCACATGCCTGGGTTGTGGGCTCGATCCCCAGTAGGGGTTGTGCAGGAGGCAGCCGATCAATGATTCTCTCTTATCATTGATGTTTCTATCTCTCTTCCCTTCCACTCTGAAATCAACGAAAATATATTTTAAAAATAGGAGTAGAAGCACAGCATTTAGAAATATTGAAATAAATGTTAGAAAAAAACCAATGAAGTTGAAAGTGGTCGCTCATTGGAAGTTAGTCTGGGTTATAGGATAAGATCGTTTCTATTGTAGAATTTTCAGTACCATTAGTACCTTATTTAAACTAGCCTCATGAACTACTGTGACAAAAAGAATATAAGTCAAGTTGCTGGAAATTGGGTCAAGTCAATCCCTTGCAATAATGTGGCCCTTGGTATATGAAGGTCGGATTACAGGCTCCACTGCGCTAGAGCCCAGTACAGACCCTTGAAAACATGCAGAAGGAAAGTGCAGGAGACAGAAAGTTCTTCCCACAGCTGACTCTATCTCCACGCCCTCTAAGCTGGGGATTACTCACACAATCAATAATGCATTAGGAGTCAAGGCCGCAAATGCATTAGCCGATATAAGTGCACACCGCTGTTCCTAGTTTTGATATGCTCTTATTCATGGAGTTATTTTTTGTTTTGAAAATGACATTGATGTCATAAGGGCCTTTAATAAAAATAGTTTGCTCATCTTGGTTGAATCTTTTAAAAGGAAGAGTGGAGCTGGAGGGGAGAAGTACAAATGGAAGAATACAAAAGTACAAAGGCAGGGCAATTGTTCTACAACTTGTTACAACTTCCATGCATAAATTGTATTACATGTGTGTGTTCATACCTGGATATGTGTGTTTGTACTTGCATACATGATATATAAAGAGATCATGGCGGGCTGGAAGAAGTCATCAAAATGTTTAGGTGTTAGTCCTTAGCTCTGAGACATTGGACAAGGCACTTGATTATCTGAGCCCGAGTCTCCCCATCTGAGAAAGGGTGTCATGAGCACAAAATGGGAAACCCAACGGGCATAACTCACTATGCCAAAGTAAGCGGTGATTTGGCTGGAAGGTGTATTATCTGAATAGTGACTTTCCCTGAGAACATGATTCCCAGTTCCTTAAGGCTTACCCGGATGTTTTAAACTCATGACTGGATCAGGCATGACCCATGTAGAGCACAGTCTACATCCTACTCTCCTGCGTGTACCAAATCCCAATCCCTCCCTTATAACTCAATTTACAAACAAGTAGGTTGATCCTTGTTTTGTAAATTATGTATTAATGTGATAAGTTAGCTGTTTGGCCTCTAACAACCTGAGGTAGATCAGAATAAGTTCAATTTTTTTTCATATTTATTGATTTTAGAGAGAGAGGAAAGGAAAGAGAAAGAGAGAGGGAAGAGAGAGAGAGAGAGAGAGAGAGAGAGAGAGAGAGACCTCCCAATGCCTTCTTTGAAAAACACCTATATTCCAGGAATGTGAAGATTTTAGCAACAGAATGGAGGATCTCTACAGAAGAAAACCCTTCAACAAGGCTGATCTTGGACGTTAATTTAGGCAGATATTTTGTTTTTGTTTTGTCTTCCTTCTGAGGAGTTAGACTAAGAGTCAGAAAAGTTTCTGTAAAGGGCAAGAGAGCAAATATTTTAGGTTTTACAGGCCACATGGTTTCTATGCTGTTAGAAAAGAGACATAAACTTTTTTTTTTGCAAAAAAGCCCGTTACCATACTAATGTAGGTCTTTCTGAAGAGTGAAGAGGGCTACCCTTCCCTGTGTGCCCTTTTGGCTCACAGAAGGTTTCATAGAAATCAACCTGTTCAACCTACAGTTTCCCATCTCAGTTGATGGCAATATGATTCTTCTAGTAACTTGGGCCAGAAACCTCGGCAGCATCCCTGTTTCTCCCAGGCAGCCCATGTGCAAAAAATCTTGCTGGGTACTTCCTTCAAAATATATCATGAATCTGGACCATTCTCAATTCTTCCCGCTGTACCGTCATCTCTTACCTGCATTACTGTAATAATAGCCTCCTAATGGTCTTTGCTTCAATCCTTGCCCCCATTCCAGCAAAGTCTGTTCTTTACATAGTAGCCAGAGCAATCCTTTGTAAAGATAATTAAAGTCTTGTAGTTACTTTACAGTGCAAAAGCCAAAGTCCTTACAATGGCACAGGATCTCTGCCCTCCTTTCCTCTCTGCTCTTCATCAATTTTGCTGCATCCCATGCTGGCTACCTGGCTGGTACTTACACACAGCATGCTCCTGCCTTAGGCTTTGCTCTACTTGTTTCCTTCACTTGGATGCTCTTTCCTCAGAGTTGTCTCATCTTCAGGTCTTGCTCAGACTTGGTCTTACCCTGACCATCTCATGTGATACAGCAACCTGCCCCTGGTCTAGGGATTTCTGATCTTTCCCACCCTGCCTAAAATTGTTCTTCTTTCCACATTACCCATCACTGTAGAAAACTCCATCCGTCCATCCATCCATCCATCCATCCATCCATCATCCATCCATCCATCATCCATCCGTCCATCCATCCATCCGTCCGTCCCTCCGTCAGCCATCCATCCATCCGTTCCTTCCATCCATCCTTCTGCCGTCCCTCTATCGTCCCTGCCTTTGTCTCCCCAACTAAAAAGTCAACTCTACAAGGGCAAAGATTTTTCCCTGGTTTGTTCACTGATGCAGCCTAAGTGCTTAGAGCAAAACCTGGCCCAGAGAGATACCCCATAAATATTTGTTGAATGAATTCCTATTTAAGTTGGAAAGAAGACCGAGATGCCTGATGTTACTAGTACTCAACACGCTATTATTAAATAAGAAAAGAAAAAATAACCATTGAAGGGATGCCAATTTTCTCCAAGTAGTTCTGTAAATATACCAGAATTCTAGCTGACATCTCAATGGGATTTGGGTGGGAGACTTCACAAAATGATTCTAAAATTAATTTTGAAGAGTAAATACTTGAGAATAGCAAAATATTTTTGAAAAATAATCTATTATAAACCACAATAATAATTAAACCAGAAAGCTATTGGTGCTGAACTAACAAAATAACCAGTAAAGTAAATTGAAAATCTAAAAAATATACTTAAGTATCTTTAAGAATTTAATGTTTGATAAAAATGACTTTCAAATCAGCAGTGAAAAGCAGAATTATTTAACAGATATTGATGAGTCACCTGGTAAATTATTTTGGGAAAACACTAATTCATAGCATATTCTGAACAAAAGTGTGGATGGCTTAAGAAATTTACATAAAAGTTAAAACTATTATATTAATTGAAGAAAACATAACATCAGCTTATTTATTCTTGAGTAGAGAAGATCTTCAAAGTAAGATTTTTATGAGAGAAAACAATATACCAAAAGGTTGGTAAATTTGATTATATAAAAATATATTCACTAGTACAGATAAATGGGGAAAATATTTGCCTTATAAAATTAAGGGTATTATATTGTAATATATGAGATTTATGAGCATTTCTTTCAATTTAAAAGGAAAAGATAAATAAGCCAAAAATCTATTGTCCAAGATATAAATTGAGGGCTTATAAAAGAAACTGAATTGAAAGTTAAGCGTTCAGTGCAGCAATTTTCAATCTTTTTCATCTCATGGCACACATAAACTAATTACTAAGATTCTGTGGCACACCCAAAATATATTTTTTTGCTGACCCGACAAAAACAACAGGTATACTTTTGATTCATTCACCTGAAATGGCTATTGTTATGTTGGCTGTTGTCATTTTTTTTATTTGAGAATCTAAGGGAAAAGAGGTCAGTGCCCCTCACTAAACAGTCAGGTATTGCATATTTTAAAAATTCTTGCGGCGCACCGGTTGAAAATCGCTGATTTAATGAATGGCAAATTTAATTAGTAATCAAAGAACTAGAAATGAAAACAGCAAGATATCCATTTTTTTTCTACCAAATGTACAAAGATGAAAAGTAATGGAAAAATAACTATACGTAGTTGGATGTGGGGTACGGGTGCTCCCAGACACTGCTGCTGGGATTAGAAAATGGTACCATTGTTTTCAGGTCACTTTGGGGACATGCATCAAAAGCTTTAAACATGTGCATAATTCTTTGATACAGCAATTTCAGAATTGGGTCTTAGGAAAATAATTAAATATGTTTGCAAAGGCTTAACTACAAAGATATTTACTTTAGCTTTGTAAGTAATATTAGGAAATGGGAAATGACTAAAATATCACAGAGTAAGGAAGGTATTAATTAATGAAAGTTTGGTGCACCCACAAACAAAATACTTTTTGGCTACTGAGATAATTTTTTACTTAATAATAACTGACATAATATGATATTTATAATAAAATATTAAAGTGTCAAAATCAGGGTTAAAAACAAAACATTTAGAAAACTCTCATTTAAAATGAGCATATACATGCATGTAAAAAGGTCTGGCAGGGCACATGAATAATATTTCTATCTGGGTTGGTGGGATTATAAAAGCTTTTTAGCTCTTGTTTTTGTTTATTTGTATTTTCTCATTTTCTAGAAGGAACATGTTTTCCCTTCGTAATAAGAAATAAGAGACTACATAGTTTTGAAAGGAAGTGTTTTCACTTTTGAAGAATTATCAAGTCATATTGAGAGGAGTCACTTTGGTGGTTTTGATTTTGGAGCTTCCGTTGTTGGGAAGGTGTGGTTGGGTCGGGAGTCCAACAGCTTAGGAAAACAAAAGGTAGCAGCAACTCTCCTCATCTCCACTTGCCGTGACCTAGGACTTGGGGAGAGTGCTGTCCTGGACGCCATGTCCTGCCATCATTCAGCGTGGCCCGCTCCCCCTCCCTCACCCCCTGCACGGCCTGTGCCCTGTGCGTGCTGACACGCTCAGCAGGCTTTGTTTTCCTTTCCTGGAACTATGTCCTTCAGGGCTGGGCCTTCCTCTGAGTTACCCAGGGAACATTCTGTAGCAGAATGGCAAACTGCAGACTTCACAGACGAGGCCACCTCCATTGCCTCTGATTGACAAGGGGAAAGTGCCCATTTCTCTTTATTTTTGCTTCAAAATGTAATAGACAGTTTTCAATGCTTTATAGATTTCAGAGAACTTTTATTTTTTAAATCCAAGTTTTCTGAGCAGATTTTTTCAGTCCCTACACTATGGACATTTGGGGCCTGGGAATTTTTTGCCGTGTGTGTGTGTGTGTGTGTGTGTGTGTGTGTGTGTGTGGAGGGGCAGGCTGTCCTGTGCCTTGCAGGATGGTTGGCAGCTGTTCTGGCCTCACACTTGATGCAGAAGTACCTCCTCCTGAACTGTGACAACCCAAAACATCTCCAGATATTGTCAGATGTCCCCAGGGTCAGGGTTGCTAGATTAAATATAGAAAAGTCTAGTTAGTCCAGCCAGCATGGCCAGTAGTTGAGCGTTGACCTATGAACCAGGAAGTCACAGTACCATTCCCGGTCAGGGCACATGCCTGGATTTCAGGCTCGATCCCCAGTGTGGGGTGTGCAGGAGGCAGCTGATCAATGATTGTCTCTCATCATTGAAGTTTCTCTCTCTCTCCCCCTCTCCCTTTCTCTCTGAAATCAAACTATATTTAAAACAGAAGAAAAGTCCAGTTAAATTTTAAGATAACAAATTATTTTTTATTCTAAGAATATCTCAAATATTGCATGAACCAATTGTATCCCAAATACTGTCTGTGACACACTTATACTAAAATGTTATAGGTTGTTTTTCTGAAATCCAAACTTAATTATTGGGTGTCCTATCTTTTTATTTGCTAAGTCTTGAACCCTTATCTGTGAAGCAAAATTGCCCCCGGTTGAGAAACGGATGTAGAGCAACAATTATTTTTGGCTCTCTTTCATGCTGAGGGAACTGAGGCTTAGGGAGGGAAGTCCGTGGTCTAAGGCCACTGGAGAAAGGGTGCAGAGATGAGATCTGAGCCCAGGAATCCTGATTACAAATTTCCTCTTCCTTCTTGTACAGGAAAGAACTGCCCGTTTTTATTCCTGAAAAGATGAAAACTGAGAGACTGTCACGAGTAGGGCCACTTGATATGGGGACTGTGCTTAGGATCACCAGGAATGAAGAACCTTCCACAAGCCCTAACACAATGATTCCTTCAGGTTAGTGTTGTTCCACATTTAACAGATGGAAAACTGAGCATCGGAGAGTTTAAATCATTTAGCTAGTACATGGGTAGAGCTAGAATTCTAAAGCAGATCTGATTTAATCCACTCCTGACATTGTATCTCTGTTTGGTGTTCTTGCCTGATCCCCCCCCCCCCCCCCGCAATCAACTAGGTTTGACTGAAACCTTTTCTGATAGCATCTTTGATCCATCACATTTGAACATTAGGGATAAAAGAACGAATTGGTCCAGAACTCCTTTTAAATGCTATTTCAGAACAAAGCCAAGTAGTGAAACCATCTGATTTGCCTTTTGGATGTGGTGCCTTCCATGTGAGGAGTCTACCAAAAGAACAGGGAGGAAGGCGGTGGTTAACTGGGATGGATTTGTAGGCTATCTCACCAGCTTTTGAGAAATTAAGAGCTGACTCTGTTACATTTTTCTTTCAAAGAATATATGGCATGTTTCCATTCTTTGTCCTCAATGGGAAAGTACTTCTAAGAATTATAATGAGTTTGGTAGAGAGCGGTGAGCTCCTATTTATCCTCTAATGCCCCACTGAAATGCCACATTCATTATGGAACTTCCATATCTTCGTCCTCAGATAGAACGACTGTTCCCTCATTGAGGCTTCCCAAGCACTTTGCATATACCTTGGTTCAGATATTGACATGTATGAACCCATATATTTGTTAAGTATCCCATATTTATTTTCTAAAAAAAGGAAGAATAAAATGAATATCTATACAAGAGACAAAATTAGAAATCTTATAAAAATTTAAAATTAGCTATTTTCTCTGTTAATTCTCTTTCTCAGGTACCTAAGGCCTTCTACACAGTTCTTAGGGGCTTTCTGACTTAAAAGTGGAACAGAATTGATTAGGAAGATACCTTGGTGCCTTGAAACTTGAAGTGGGGCCCATAGTCCAGCATCATTGACATCACTGGAGACCTTGTAAGGAATGCAGAGTCTTAGGCCCCGAGGCGGACCCACTAAGTCAGGGTATGCATTTCACCAAGCTTTGCAGGTGATTTGCATGCGTATTCAATTTCTGAGAAGTCCTACCTTAGAGTTCAGTAGCCTAGGAATGGCAAATACACAGTACAGGTGTTGAAGAAGCCTTTCATTTTGTGTACATGGCAGACATCACTAATCAATCACAATCATTTCCTCACTGGGCTATGGTGCCACTTTAGAAGCTTCTCTGGGCAATCAGTGTCAACCAGTTAGTGTGGAAACCAACTGGCCCTCCCAGATATAGCTTCTCATTTTGCAGATCAAGAAACTGAGGCTCAAGGAAGCAAGGTGCTTTGACAAACATTACACTGCTCCTCGGTGGCAGAGCAGGAATGAAAATACTAGTGTCGGGCCTCTTGGGCTAATGGTCTTCCCACTGCAGCCTGCTGGGAAGGTCAGCAAAGCTCAAATCAGGGTTTACAATGACCCGTTCCTCACCACCCTGAAAGGACCCTAGGTGACCTCATACTGCAAAGAGCTGGAGCTCTGGAGTTAAAGCAATACAGCTTAAACTGCTCCCAAGCTTCAGATATCACTCAATAGTTAGAAAGTTTTCTGCAAAAGGGGAAAAAGGGGGAACATATTTTCCATCACACTTGAACTCTAGTCATGAGACCTTGATTAAAAATAACCCATCCTATCTCTCCCCTGCTATGAGTTCAATTGAACAAGATGGTTTCCAAGTTTTCCGGGAAATTCAGTAATATAGTCATTCGCCAGTGACTTGAAATGCTATCAAGCAAGCAGAAAGGACCTTTAAACATGGTGAAGACCCCTGGGCCATCATTCCATGCCTATATTCCCCACTCCTTGCTACACTACAACTTTTCCAACCCCTTATTGGCTATAAAAAATTAATGGCATTCATTGTTTATAAATGCCTCTGTTGATCTTTCCTATTTCGGTTCTTGACTACTAGTGGAAAAACTCTCCCTACTTCCCCCGCCCCTCACCCGCACTGAACTTTAAAAATAGTAACAGGAGTTGGGTTGGCTCAGAGCTTTGAGTTTGGAGTCCATAGCCTTGCCCCCCTGGGCCATCAGTTCACGCTGTAATATCATGGCCACCAGGCTTTCCTTCTGTCTTGTGTGTTTGGCTTAACATTCTGAGAGGAGACATCCTCCAGGATGATCACTTTCTCATGACCATCTGCGAAACAGCTGGCCTGGACACCCCTGACCCCGGTACTAATAATGTCTGCTGTCTGCCTCCTCTTCTCGGAGGTCTGCGGTTTTCACAGTCTCATTTGCTTTCTTCACAACTCTTCTTCCAGCCGAGGGCTCGAGAATTTATATTTATCCTCAGGTCTCCCAAGAATGGATTGGCCAATCGATGTGCTCCCCTCTCCCCCTTTCCCGCCAAAGTGCTTTTCTAGGAATTTGGCATAGTACTCGTATCAACCTTTCATGCATACAGATAGCTTTAGTAATAGTGAACAGTTTTAAGTTTTGTAGTTCACAAAGAACACTCATTTATGTCACTTAATTTGTCAGGGATTCCATGAATAAGGTGTTTCCAATGCCATTGGAAAGACACTGAGTTGAGAGAAGGTACATTAGTTGTCCAAGGTCAGTTGAGCTACTAAGTGCAGAACCAGAATGCAAATACCCACCGGTGACCCCTGCACCATCTGCCCCTCTCCTGGCTCCCTCTTGCAGGTCTGCATTGTGAGTTTATTTGTAACAATCCACTTACTTAGAGATGCTCACCAGTGCTATTGATGATGACTGTCAAGAGGAGCGAACAAAGTTTCACCTTGTGCAAATCAGGTGGGACAAAGTGCTTATTTCTTCACCTTTGTCAGCTCTCAGAGGTTATAGAATAAGCACCAAGCAATTCTTTAGGCAAGGAGGCAGTACAAGCATTCCTGACAAAATCAGCCATTCAATGTCTGTTTGCTTTCAGAAGAGGTTTGGCAGCATTTGTAGAGATGGATAGAAAGAACATCATTTAGGAAGTTCTTGAAACAGCTCATGTGAGATGTGTTGAAGACTGGACTGGGGCAGGAGCGGAGAGGAAGAGAGGAGGGGCCTGACTATAGAGAAAGCACAGAAGTAGAATAGACAGTTTGTTCATGGTTGGGCTTTCTGGAGAGAGGGAGAAGGGAGGAGTCCAAGATGGCCTTGAGGTTCTGGCCAGGTAGCTGAGAGCACGCAGGTACCATCTGCCCCAGCAGAAGAGGACCTCAATGAAGTGGCAGATTGTATGGGGGAAGAAGGTGCGTTGTTCCACTGTGGACACATTTAAGTATTTCGGCATCGACAAGGAATCTGGGCAGCAAAGTTCTGGCTGTTGAAGTGAGAGGCTAGACCTTGGGAGAGAGAGCAGGTCAGCAGCAGGGCAGGAAGACAGGGAGAAGCCTGTCTTGTTACTAACTGAGCACTACTGCTTTGGGGTACCGTCTCAATCTTTATTTCACCTCTAGCAGATATTTTTTATTTCTCTTTTTAAAATCAGAAAACAAATCTCTTTTTCAAACAGGGATACCAGGCAGATCTCATGCAAAGTGATATAGCCCTTCTGGGTGAGAGTCAGGCTGGCTCATGGTCCCTCCTCACTTCTAATGATATGTGACTCTTGTTACTTCTCTTTATGGCATTAGGAACAGAGTGAAGATGGTACTTGGGTCTTAGGCTGAAGTGGTTGTGAATTCTTTGAAACATGATCCTGCTATGTCAAGGGAAACACATTTCCTGTGTGATGAAGGTGAGAGTGTGTGTGTATGGTGTGTATATCTATACACACGTGTAAGTATGTGTACAATGCACTTGTTTGTTGCCATGTTGTTGGGGTGGGGAGTGCAGCAGAGCTATAGGCTTTGGGTTTTCTTTCCAGATAAGCTTAGCATGTGGAAAAATAATCTATGTTTTGTTTTTCTGCTTGTGCAACCAGGCAGTGTTGATAAGCTACAAAGAAATGCCTTCATTATTGGATTTAACCATGTATTTCTATTGCCTCATCCTTTTTCTTTAATGGCTGGGTCACAATGTACAGATGTCTCCCATAGACACACACAGGGGATGTCCCATTCTGTCATTTTATGATGTGGTATCCGCTGTGGCTGCACAACCAAAGTGACCATTCCAAAGTAGGTCAGTGGAGCATTCCCCGCTATGGCAGCTGAATGGAAGTGCAGGGTACACATTTTCCAACAGCTCTTTATCTCCCTGTGTCTATAACGGGAGGTGGCCTTTTCCTACAGATGCCTCACTTCCACCATGGTACTGCTCATGGGTCTAGAGGCAGGTGGCCAATGTACACTTGTCTGTCATGCTTGTCTGAACCCCAAGCAGGAAGGCATGAATCAGCAATAGCACAGTCATGAAAAGGTTTGCAGCTTCAAGTTCAGGAAACTCTCCAAGTGTATCCAGGATTCACAGCAGTGTCTATGTTCTGTCTCCAAGCTCCATCTTGAGTCATTTCTCCTCCCTTCTTTCTACCTGGGCACCATTTTTATTTCTTGGTGGATGGGACAAGGAGAAAATAAATGTAGTACAGTAGGTTGGAAGAACATGGAAATATACATATACATATATATATATATTTGTATGTGTATATGTATACATATATATTTGTATGTGTATATGTATACATATATGCAGTATATATTTGCTGTGATGTTACTAAATAGCATGTAGCTGGTGATCTATAGGAAATGACTAAAATTTAACAAAAGACCACCTTAAATTGTCATCTCCACTCTGGTCAGTTATATACACAGTGAAAATACTTTCCTGTATTGTCATTTCTTTCTGCTATGGTATGGTCTTAAAAGTCTCCTAAAGCCCTAACCAGTTTGGCTCAGTGGATAGAGTGTCGGCCTGCAGACTATGGGATCCTGGGTTCGATTCCGGTCAGGGGCATGTACCTTGGTTGCGGGCACATCCCCAATAGGGTGTGGGCAGGAGGCAGCTGATCGATGTTTCTCTCTCATCGATGTTTCTAACTCTTTATCCCTCTCCCTTTCTCTCTGTAAAAAAAATCAATAAAATATATTTTTTAAAAAAGGCTCCTAAAATACAAATACACTATTTTTCTGAAAGATCACCTCTATGTCATGATTCAGCACTTGCAAACATCATGATCTATAATTTAAGAGGGACAATCTCTTTTCATTGGCTGGCATTTTAAAAATTATTTTTCCCAAGTTTGACCATTTAAGCCTTCACTCAATTACTGGTAAAATAAACAGTTCACAGGAATGAAGTTCTGCATTTTCTTTCTTGCATTGATAAGATAGCAGCAGCATCTGGCAACTTGGGAAATTTTTATTTTCTGAAAAGTTGCACACATATAAAGATTCTCTTTTCACCACTTGATCCCTTTCTAATTGTTTTTCTTTTTTTTAAAAAAAATATTTTTATTGATTTCAAAGAGGAAGGGAGAGGGAGCGCGAGATAGAAACATCAATGATGAGAGAGAATCATTGATCAGCTGCCTCCTACACGCTCCCCAATGGGGATTAAGCCTTCGCAACCTGGCATGTGCCCTGACCTGGAATCGAACTATGATCTCCTGGTTCACAGGTTGATGCTCAACCACTGAGCCACACTGGCTTGGCACTAATTACTATTTTAAAGTGCCCACTAGTTGCCAGGTGTGTGCTCTACTAGCTGCTGTGGGAATAGGCACATAAATCAAACCTGGTCATGTCTTCAAGGAGCTTACTCAAATCTAGTCTGTTTGGAAAATGACAAGCAAATTCAGAGAAAATAAGTGGTCAGGCAAGACCTGGTGGGAGAATTTTAATCGGGTCTTGATTGATTTGAGACTGGAATAGATGAGGAGACAGAGAAGGAAGGAGAGGCATTCCAGATGTTCCAGAAGCAAAATGCCAGGGCACAGAAAATGGGCCCAGGAAACACTATTAGGACCTTCCACAGGGAAGACGTCTGAGGGAGAGTGATGAGCAATACGGTATCAAGGGTAGTCCTCTCCACCTCCCTTGTCCTGTCTTCTCTTTTGGTGGCAGGTCACGGGTTTTTACATTTTCAAAGTGATGACCTGCAGGTCCCATGGATGCCCCAGAGCATAACGCTGGTCCCCAACAGGTGTCACTTCCATTTCTGTGTGAGACTCTAAGAGACCTCCTTCCTTAAGGCCAGCCCATATCCATTTCTGCTCCATCTTTGCTGGATGGACTGCGGTTTACTTCCTCATCTAGGTAATTTTCAGTGAGAGGTTTCTTAAAATAAATAGTACTTGGCAGCAGACATACAATTTCAGGAAACTAATAGAAGATGCTAGCTTAAAAGTATTTTGTGTCCCTTTAGCTGAACGGTGCTGGGTACAATGTTTCTTGAGAACACTGGGCCTGAACTGAAGTCTTAATAAGTCTTTAATGAATCTGCTTTTGCAGGCATCAGAAAGGCTCTCTGCATTGGTCACAGTGCAGAGATACACGCCAAATAGTGTTCAGTAGCAGTCAAGATGAATTAGGGAAGAGTAGATGTTAGGAGAAAGAACTCTTCTGTTATAATCCATTTGCTCCACCACCGAGAAAACTTGGTAGTTTTTAGGACAGGAGGACTTTGAAATGCTAGTGTGCTATGAATAGCCAAGGGGAGTATAGTGTACAGCGTTTTCTAAACATATATTTTACCATGAAAATCTCCTCTCCCCAAACCTACAGTGTCTATTTCATTTTTAATCCTCACAGGAGGATATTTTTCCATTGTTTTTTTAGAGAGAGTGGAAGAGAGAGGGAAATACAGAGAGAAACATTGATGTGAGAGAAACATATCGATTGGTTTCCTCCTGCCTGCCCCTACTGGGGATGGAGCCCAAAACCGGGGCATGTGCCATGACCTGGAATTGAATTTCAACCTCCTGGTTCATAGGTTGACGCTCAACCACTGAACCACACCAGCCAGGTGACATTTGTTTTTTAATATTCCCCTTGATTTCTGTTTGGCCTTTCCTGCCAAGAGACAACTTAATTGATAGTGAACCCAGCTTTGTCTTTTTAGACGTGTGTGTGTGTGTGTGTGTGTGTGTGTGTGTGTTTTCCAGTCAAGTTTGGTTGATCTGGCTTTTTCTGAGCAATTGGATGAGGTCAGAATAGGTCAGGAAACAACTAAACTAATGGTCAAAGAAGAGCAGAAAGGTCTTGGACTCAGCATGATGTAATATTTCCTAATGTTATATTATTTATAACTAGAGGCCCGGTGCACGAAATTCATGCATGGGTAGGGTCCCTAGCCCTGGCCAGTGATCAGGGCCGATCAGGGCCTTCCAGCTGCCGGCTGGGGCCTTTCTTCGTTTCACACTGCCCCCTGATGGTCAGCGCGCATCATAGTGAGCGATTGAATTCCCGGTCTCCTGGTCGAACTCCTGAGGGGACACTTTGCATATTAGCCTTTTATATAGATAGAAGATTGTAACACAGTGTTATAGGTACAATAATGCCAAGGGTCCATCTGCATTTTAAATTCATTCCTAGAGGAGGATGCTTTTATATTGCATCTTGTAGAATTAATATGTTTACAGAGGTTGTGATGCTCTTGGTACCTTGTCCACATCTTATTTATCATGCTGATGCTGTGAATGATGGCTGCTAATGGCTCACGGGTGCCCTTTTTCCAGAGAATTGTTCTCAGCCAAATGGGTCCTCCTTGCCTGGGATGTCATATTCCCCACTGCCTCTTGGGGGCAGCCATGGCCAATGACTGAGTGACAGGAATATACAAAGGCCAGCCCTTTGTCTCAAGGTGGTATCACCAGGTGAGAGGATCTGTGTTCCAGAGCTCCCCATGGGTGGGACCAGTCTGAAGCCAATTCCAGCTGAGACCACATTCTCACTCCTTCCCCTGACCCTCCTGCTTCTCTGACTCCTCCTGAGGGCACTCTCCACAACCATGTTCACAAGAACCTCTATCTCAGGCCCTGCTTTAGGGACTTTTACCGAAGACAAAGACATTATTATTACTCCCCCTCCCCCATGGTTGCTACCGAACAGATTGAAAGTGAATGATTCATAGACTCTGCATTGAATGTATAAGGAAACTTGAAGTTTCAGGCAATGAAATCCAGCCATTTTGCGAAATATTTGTATAGCAAACATGAATTCATTTAATATGCTGTGTCTTGTAATTGAATGCCAACTAAAAACATTTAGTTAATTTAAAAACATTTTTTATCTATTTGTAAATGGAAGAATGGAGTTCCTTGGAAAAACTTCCTTAATGTATGGAGTAGTGCATGTTGACTTATTCAAGTCTTGAAACTTCAAAAAGATGCAGATTACCACAAGGAAATCCAAAACTCTCTTGAAATGAGTCTTTGTAGATAGTTAATTCAATGTAAAGACAGAGGGTCATAGATGGAATATGTTAAGTTGATGCACAATAAAGATGAGACCCCACCCTCAACTCCCCTTGCCAAGGGCTAAGGATGACAAGAGTGGATGTGCTTGGTGGAGGGAGTATGTTTATCTAACCAAGTACAAGAGGATTCTCTAGTCCCGTGGTTGGCAAACCACGGCTCGCGAGCCACATGCAGCTCTTTGGCCCCTTGAGTGTGGGTCTTCCACAAAATACCACGTGCGGGCGTGTACGTACAGTGCGATTGAAACTTCGTGGCCCATGCGCAGAAGTCAGTATTTTGTGGAAGAGCCACACTCAAGGGGCCAAAGAGCCGCGTGTGGCTCGCGAGCCACGGTTTGCCAAGCTGCAGTTTGCTGAACACTGTCCTAGTCTAAGATTGCGTATTGAATCCTGTTGACTCAAAGACTGGGACATCCAGCATTGGGGTAGACAGACACACCTGACTGTCTATTTCTCTGGCGTCTCTAAGAAAGCTTGGGTTGGTCACCTTTGGCTTGTATAGGAGACACGAATTTCCGGAAAGGCATAGTCTAAGGAAGATCAGAAAGGGTAGCAGTCTCCTAGAGGCTGCTTAACCCAAGTGGCATGGGAGCCAGATCAGTAGGGAAAGAACAGTCTCAGGTGTCAAGTCCAAGGGCAAGGGCAAAGCTGAAAATAGGGAATGAGTTACAGAGTGAAGGAGCTAAGGAAATTATAATCAGATGGGCAGGGACTGAGGCTGGGGTCCAGGTGTACTTTTATTGGTCACTTTCTTGTGGCAAAAACATAGCCTTTCCAGCTCTCAGGCACAGGCAGCAGGCGAAGCCCAATGTGAGGCTTTGTCAACCCAACTCTGCGTGTCCATTCCAACTTAGAAATCCTAGACAGCGAGAACGCCAGATTCCTTTTATTTTTAAACAAATATCCATCAGCTGGAAACTGCTAAGAGGAGATTTGATTGTTCTTGGCCATCATTATATAACCCTTGGTTCTCCTTGAAAGGAAACAGTATCTGCTTTAATATATTTTCTGAAATGCCATTCTAAGAGGGTAACAGCAGGTGGTCTTTCCCTTGAATTTAGAATATAAAGATGACCTGTGGCTTGAAAAAGCAAACCTTCCAGTGATATATGTAGAGAAAGGAGACTAGATTTGAGGAGCAAAGAGAAAAGGGGCAGAGCAACCATGCTCTGTTATCACGGATGACAAAGGCAGGCATGGTTTCAGGAAGTTAAAACACTCAGCAGCCTCTCCTTCACCTCACTCCTCTTCCTCTCCTCACCTCCTTCCTCTTGCCTTTTCTCTCTCCCTGTTCCCTCCTGCCTCTATAATCCCTTTTCTTCTTTCCTAGAAGGAGCCTACTATTTGGTTTACTTTCTCATCTTTGAAAGGAACAGCATGCCTTGCTGACTGTATTTTTTCTCTCTTTCTTTCTTAAGGAAAAAAGGCAGCTGCAATGTACATTTAATTCTGATAAGAGAAAAGTATAGTGCAATTCTCTTCAGCACAGAGTCTTTTTGTGTGTGATTTTTTTTTCAAAATAAAGTCTCAGAATTGTTGCTGTGCTTGAGGTGTACCTAGAATCCTCTTTAGGGTAATGACGGTGGCATTCCTCAGAGGTGAATTCATTTCCCTTACTCATTTTAAAAACACGTCCTCTGTTTGTCTTTTCACACTGGTCACAATGAGATTTAAAATAGAGACTCACCATCACCTACTTACGGGTTTTGAATAGCACTGCCTTGAAAAGGCCTGGTGGAAATTTGTGTGGAAATTGAAAGTGATGCGTCAGACACAGAAGCTAAGGAGGCAGACACAAATACGAAGTTGGAGGCCAAATTGCCTAAGTATTCTGAGCTTGGAACATGGCGAGACACCTTCCCCGCCATGCTCGCAGTCAGATGCCAGGCCTCACTTCCAGGTGGAAGAGTGAAATGGCTGGGTGGTATGGATCCAAGACTTAGCAGAATCTACCAAACAAAATAGTTTAATAATCCAGAGGCCTTCCTCAGCACTGTGATAGGTTGAATGATTGACCCCATTCTTCACGCGTCCCTCTACCTGTGCCCTTTGGCAGGTGGCTTTAAAGTCCCTGATATCAAGGCAGAGTGAGTGACTTCTCCATCCCTTGACATGAACTTGGCCCCCATTCTCCTAGAGGAATGCCAGTAGAAGGGACATGTCACCTCCAATCCAAAGCCTTAAGGAGAGCTTTGTATGCTTCCACTTGTCCTTGCCATGAGAAGAACATGATATGGTTACCCCACTGGTCCAAGGAAAGAGTGAGAAAAAAGAAATAGAGAGAAGGCAAAATAACTGAGCTGAGTCTGGATCAGCTAAACCCCAAATGATCTGAAGATGCCTGAGTGAGAGTAAAAGTAAGCTACATTAATTGCAAGAGTATTTTTTAACCAGCATTACTGTGGAAATCCTCGACTGACACAGCACTGATCCTGATTGTGGCCTGTTTGAAGGGAGCACATGAATAGTGATGAGAAAATGAGAATATGAGTAGATAATGGTTTTCAATGAGGATAGCCCTGTGTGGACAGTCACAAGAGGGGCTGACATTGCTCTCATTCTGAATATTATACTACTTAATTGGGTCTTGGTCAAGGGTGAAGGTAGTTGCAGAATCCTGCCTTCCTGACCATACTGGAAACCACACGTTCGAGTTCAATGATGACAGCTATTGGCTTCTTTGGGAAGCAACAAACATGCCATGTTTCATTTGAAAGAATATCAGATATTTAAGTAAAAAAAGACCTTTGAGATGATCTATGCCTGACAGAAGTTAAATCACATGCTACTTACAAGGCAAGCCATTCAATGACAGGTCAAGTGCATCAGTTAAAAGGTTAGATTCTCGCTCAGCCAGCGTGGCTCAGTGGTTGAGCGTCAACCTATGAACCAGGAGGTCACGGTTCGATTTCCTGTCGGTGCATATGTGCAGGTTGTGGGAGGCAGCTGATCAATGATTCTCTCTCCTCATTGATGTTTCTATCTCTCTCTCCCTCTCCCTTCCCCTCTGAAATCATTAAAAATATCTTTAGAAAAAGGTTTGATTCTCACTGACATTTACCTTTTAACTTTACCCCTTGTTCCCAACCCTTTCCTCTAAAGCCACATAAAATGGGCCTCTTGACTTTTCCAATGCAGTATTTTAAAACACAGCTGTACATCTTACATCTTTTCCACACCAAACTCCCAGGGTTTCCCCACAATTTTATGTTGACGTACCTGGAGGAAGTGGCAGGGGAAAGACTTACCCACGATCATGTGGTTGCAGACGTCACAGAAAGTGGGCTTCTTGAAGATGTGCTCCTGAAAGGGCATGGGCTTGCAGCCAGCCTGTGGGCGTGGACGTCAGCTCTGGGCGGGAGGGGCTGAGCTGGGCTGACCTCAGCCAGCATGTCCCCTGGCAGCTTCACGTCGCTGTTGGTTCGCTGGAAGAAGTTGTCAGCACTTTTGCTCCGTAGACTCTTGGTCTTGAAAGAAAGTGATCGTTTTAGTTTCTGGAGCTGCAATGCAATGACAGAACAGACGCTCTTATGATCGATCGTGCAGACTCATGCGGGGGGAGGCGGCTGCTCCATGCACTGCACTGTTCCCACCGACACCCTCAGCCCCTGGAGGCTCATAGAGGTCCCTGTGTGGGTGGGCTGATGTCAGTGCCAGAGGGAACTCGGCAGCCAGACTACAGAAGGAGGTTCCTTGTTGCCTTAGCTTCTGCCACTGCTCCTCCTCCCTGCCTCCTTGCGGTCCCTCCAACGTGCTGTCAAAATATCCCATGACATTGGATTTTGATACTACTTGCCTTTAGAATTTGAATTGCCTTTAGAATTTGAATTACAGTACAAACTCTTGGGCTCAAAGGCTGGGTCTGTAATGCCGGGGCCTCTGCTGGCCTTTCTCAGGGTCACTTAGCTACTGTTTGTCTCTTTACACAGCAAAGCAGGCGAGGCCACGGTCAAACCCAGAATCAATCTGGCTTAACCATCCAGAGAACACAAACCAGTAACTCTCAGGCCTGCTTGGGTCTGAAGCACATGGATAAGTAACGTGTGTGTGTGTGTGTGTGTGTGTGTGTGTGTGTGTGTGTAGGACAGAATGTGGAATTATCTATTTTACATTCTCTGCTCTTTCCCTTGCCCTTCTGCTCAGTTTTGACCATTTGGCAAACTAGACTATTTCTTCTTTGCCTCTGGGACTCGTGAAAAAGCTTGGAAAAGTTCTGACTTCCAAAAGTCTGGGGTTGGTCCAGTCCGAACCTCCAATCCAGTCCTCACATCGGAGCTAGAAGGATCTTTTGGAAACAGAGATGTGAGCATGTGTTTAAAATTCTTTACAAAGTTTCATTTCTTCTTAAATGTAAAGAAAAGCTCATTGTCATGGGCTCCAGTGACTGGCACATTCTGGATCCCAAAGTCCACCACGGTCCACCTTGCTCTGTCCAGCCCAGCCACAGTGGCCTTTAAAAAGTCTCTGGTATTTACTATGCATTTTTATCACATACAGTTTTCCCTCTGCTCAGATAAAAGAAATGAACCACCTACATGCAACAGGTCACTTTGCCTTTAAGATAGTTCACATAAGGTGGTTGATCTGGCTCTGCATCAAACCCCCAACTTTCTCTAAGAAGATCAGAAAGATGTGATGACTTTAGTGCTGGGCAGTTGACTTCAAAAACACCACAATTCTCTCCCTTTCCCTTACCCATTCCCCTTTGCAATGTGACTGTATAGCTCCTCCCAGCAAAGGGGGAGCATGTTTCCCCACCTCTTGAATCTTGTTGGTTTGGGGAATTTGATCAGTGGAAAGTGGCAGAAGCGACTTTAAACCAGTTCCAAGCCCAGACCTCGAGGTGCCTTGTATGCTTTGGCCATCCCTTTTGGAACTGTGCCAAACTGCCATATGAACAAACCCAATTCAGCCTGAAGGGTGATATGAGACACATGGTCCAGTCACTTTCCGTCACTCAAGTGAGATCCCAGGGGCAGAGCCACCTGCTTCCCTGCAAGGACTAAAGGAGTCTAAACGAGACCAGAACTGTCCAGCTGAGTCCCGCTCAAATGGTCAACTCACAGAACCATCAACTACAGAGATGGCTACTCTTTTAAACCATTAAGTTGGGTGTCTATTGTGTGCACACGACACCATGCTGTTCTGCTCACTTTCCTAGTATGTGGTGGGAATGTACTTTGTTGCTCATTTGAAGTTGACTGTGGCCATTTGAGGCCAACTTTGCACTTGAAGTTCAGAGGGGAGGCCCTACAGGGTCCTCTAGAGAAGCCCCACTGGGCATCACCAGCCAGAAAGGCCTAGCCAGAGAAGCAGCAACATTATTCATAGAAAGGTCAGAAACAGTGGGCCAGCCAACACTTCCCTTTTGTCTTGTTCCCTCTGCCCTACAGTCCAAACCCACCAGAGCAGGGGTCCTCAAACTACGGCCCACGGGCCACATGCAAATACAAATATTGTATTTGTTCCCGTTTTGTTTTTTTACTTCAAAATAAGATATGTGCAGTGTGCATAGGAATTTGTTCATAGTTTTTTTTTTAAACTATAGTCCGGCCCTCCAGCGGTCTGAGGGACAGTGAACTGGCCCCCTGTTTAAAAAGTTTGAGGACCCCTGCACCAGAGGAATTGGGGCTGTTGAGGAAGCAGGAAGAAGGAGGTGCTCCTGAGTTGACCTATGAATCAGGACCCATGACTGGTTCAATTCCCACTTAGGGCACATGCCTGGTTGTGGGCTCGATTCCCAGTGTGGGGCATGCAGGAGGCAGCCTATCAATGATTCTGTCTTATCAATGATGTTTCTATCTCTTTCTCTCTCCCTTCCTCTCTGAAATCAATAAAAAATTTTATGCATATAAAAAAACTTGTCCAAGGTCACACAGCGTAGGTGAGTAAACACCAAGGTTCAAAATTAAATCTGCCTTCCTCTAACCCCCATGCTGGTGAGTTGGCAGAGATAGATGTAGGGATGGAGAGAGCTACCCCTCTCTCCCAGGGGGATGGAAGTACTGGTGGTCAGTGAGGGTGGGAAGGGATGCAGAGTGGGAAAGAAAATCTGCGATTTGGAAGCTACTTCCTTTATTTTATATATTTGTTAAAAAGAATAAAGGGGCACTCCTTGTTGATCAAAGTGAAGCATCAGGCATCACTGTCTGGTTTCTGCTGCCAATACAGGGAAGGCGATGGGTGACACCTACAAGTGCGCAGTCTGGCCTCCCTTCTGTGCTCACGTGCTTCTTTTCTCCCTTCAAACCCATCCATCACCTGCTGTTCTTTGTTCTCCGAAGTTTAGCATGATGCCAAGAAACCTGTAGCGTTATCCTTGCTCTGAGAGATGTAGCTGGAAATTGTCAGACCTTCAGAGCCTGCCTGCTTCAAAAGCTGGAGAATCGGCCTTGGAAGCCAATGTGACATTTCTTATTCAAGTGGACAGCTTAAGAGAAATGCCCACAAGTTAAACAAAGTCTGAGCAGCGAGCTCAAAGGCACATGCTTTCTTCAATTACCCCTACAAGAGCAGAGGCCAGATGGGAACATACAAAACGCAGAAATAGAAGCAAACTCTGATAATAGCAGATGTCACAAGATGATTAGCTTCTATACACCACTGCCACCTCCCATCCATTCTGTTTATAATAATAATGGTAAAAGGAACAGATAGTCTGGAGTCCTTTACCATGTGCTAGAAATTGCTCTAAATACCTTACTCCCTGCAATCACCCCAGGAAACCTATGACTAGAGAATCATTCATTCCTTTATTAAAATAGTTCATTTAATGAATGGGCTACTACTATGGCTCAGACATAGTCCTTGGCTTTGGGGATATAGCAGTAAAATAAGCAAATTCCTTCTCCTTAAGATTTTAATGTCTAGTGGGTAGAGATAGAAAATAAATAATCAAAGATATATAATAATATGGGTAGGGGTAACAGCCAGAGCTAGGCTTTAGAAAGTGACAAGCAGGGCTTCTGGGACAGGTGACATTGGAGCAGAGACATGAAAGAAGTGAAGGTATGAGCTACTTTGGAGAAGAGCATTCTGGGTAGTGGGAAGACCCAGGGCAAAAGCCCCTACAAGAGAGCAAGGTGGGGTGCTTGAGGAACTCTAAGAGGGCAGTGTGTCTGGAACAGAGTAATGAGGGAGAGAAAGCACAGAGAGGTCAAGGGCGGGCTTCATGCTGGAATTTGCAGGTCATGCCAATGGCTTTGGAACTCATCCTAAGGGTGATGGCTTTGAGCAGGGAAGTGACAGGTCCTGACCCTTATTTCAAAAGGGTTACTCTGGCTACCGTGTGGAAAATAGACTATAGGAGGGCGTGGTGGAAGTAGGGAGACCAGACTCTTGCAATTATCCTGGTGAGAGGTAATTTTGGCTTAGCCTAATATAGTAAGATATGGTTGAATTTGGGGCACAATTTGAAGGTAGAACCAATTGGATTATTGAGGGACTGGATGAAAGTATGAGGAAATGAGAAGAGTCAATAATGATTTCAAGAATTTGGACTTGAGTAACTAGGGTAAATGGGGGCCACTTCCTGAAAGAGGGGACACTGGAGAAGAAGCCAGTGGTGTAGGGAGCGGGGTGGGGATCAGAGTAGAGTTTTGGGTAAGTTTGAGATGCTTGCTTCGAATCCAAGTGTTGCTGCCAAGTAGGCAGTTAAATACATGACTCTGGGATTCAGAGAACAGGTCCAAGCTGCAGTAACACACATGGGAATCACGAGCAAATAGATGGCATTTGAAGACATGAGACTAGATGAGATCACTGCAGAGTGAGTGCGGACACTGAAGAGAAGTGATCTGAGGACAGAGACCTGGACGTCAAGAAGATTAAGAACAAACAGTTAGATGTCAAGAAGATTAAGGACAAACTGAGAAATCTGAGGAGGGGCTAGTGAGGAAGGAGGACAAAAGAGAGGGATGTTTTAGAATCTATGAGAAGAAAATGATTCAAGAAAGAGAGAATGACTGGCAGCTTCCAATGGAGCTTGGATCCCAAGTCATCGGAGGTGGAGGGGTTGGCCGTCGCATTTCGCAAAAGGAATGTCTTTGGGAGATCTTGATAGTACCCTAAACAGGAACTTAACCTATTCGGTGAAGTGGTGGGATGAAAACCTAACTGACCCGATTTTAAGAAAGAATGGTTGGAGGGGAAGTGTGTGTGGGGAAAGCATGGGCAGTTTTGCTATAAAGGGGATGAGTAAAAAGAGGCGGTCATGGAGAGGTTTTCTGGTTTGCACTGTTTAAACATGGAAGATTATTTTAGCATGTTCTTAAGGACTCAGGAGAGAAGTGATGACCTTGAGTAGACTAGAGGTGATGAAGTGCAGCGCCTGGGAGGAAAAGTTGACTTCAATCGGAATGAGGCAGTTTGTCCATCAGGAGAGAGATGCATAAGGAGACAGTTGGAGCTGGATGGATCTTCTCTTTTGATTGTCTCTGTTTTTATCAATGAAATGGAAACAAGTCTGCCTGAAGCCAATTCCAGCATGACAGCAGGGCCCAATCTGAGAATGGCTGATGGCATTTCCCCAAACCTGAATAGGATACATTAAATTGATTGTTTGCTGCCAGACAGCTCAGGGCATCTTAATCTACATGTTATTGCCTCCTACTGGCCAAATACCTGAACTAATTCCCCCAAATCTGACAATGGACTCTATACTAAACCCTGACCCTTTGAAGTGTATATCTCTGCCTCACCTCAGGACAAATTATGTTAATAAAAAGCATGGGGTCCTGAGATGAGGAGATCTTAGTTTCCTTTAAACTAGGCTCCTCTGACCCCCAAATGCCTTTCAAAATTATATTTCGTCTCTGGACTCCTATTTAATCTACGCACAGCCTTCTCCAGATTTCCTGAACCCTTCTAGATGCTGGAACAAGAACCCCAGTACAAGTCTATCTCCCGAGTGAGCAGAAAGGGGAAGTAGACGGAGGAGATGTTGGAAGTTGGAAGAGCTATTTCAGAGAGTAGAGAGCACAGACTAGAGCCATGCCCAGTAGAAGGATGGGAGGGTGGCACAGAGGGTCCATTTCAGGTTATCTCCTCATTTTACAGAGTCAAATGGCTAGTAAGTTGCAGAATGAAGATCCACATACGGGTCTCTCTAACTCCAAAGCCCCTTAAGCCCAAACAGACTTTCAGGAGAAGGTTTTCCACCCTGACCTCTTTTTGGTACAATTCCTCTGCTTCGTGTGCTTTGGAGCCAGCTGGAATTTCAGCAATAATCCATGTGGTTGCCATGTTGAGAAGCACTTCAATGGCAATTAATTGGGGGAGAGCAGAAATCAGGCGTCATTAGAGCAACGGAACACAGAATCACAGCCTGAAGGTGACTGTAGTGGCATGCCTATTGATTTACCCGTCGGTTCTGCAGTGGCCCATAAAGTTAATTAACCAGCATGCGCTTGATCATTACAGTCAGATCTGAGGTCTGCACTCTGTGGGGAAGGGGGGAGGCAGGGTTGAGAGCAAACAAGTCTCTGCCCACACAGGCATAAACCAGGAGACATAGTCCCCATGTCAGTTCAGTTTCCTGTCTGTTGACATTTAACCATGAAGTCGCCTCTATGGACATTTCCTTTGCTATTGAAGACCACACCAACAATACACTGGCTTTTGCTTCAGAATTGAAATGAGGTCATCAGAGAACATTCCATAAGCAAATGTCCAAATGTCTCATCCTGGATGCTCATATGTGACCTACATCTTTGATTTTAAGAGGAACGTGCTTTTCCTTTTCACATTTTAGATTTTTTTTTTAAATAGGGCTGTGCCTTTGGTCAAAATGCTCACTCTTTTCTTTGTTTTCCTGAAAAGTTATTATTAAATCAATTGATGACAAGGAAATAAGTTATTTGTCATGCTGCAGCAAGCTGAACAGTCTCTGCGAATTGCCTCTGAAACCCAGCTCCCTTCACACTCCATCAGCCACGCAGATTCACTTCTTCTATTCCTAGTTAGGCTGTGGTTTGTTAGAGCTCTTCCCACACTCGCCCTAAATATTTCACCCAGGGCTCTGCAGGGAGGGAGTGAATATTGGGGTCTTTAAACATGTAATACCTGTGATGAGGACTAACTTTCTTGCCAACATTTTTACCCACCAATAGCCTCATTTTCTTTGAGGCAAGCACAGTATATTCCAGCTCCTGATTTGATTTAGTTTGGATAGAGATGTCAAGTCAGAAATCATCTTCTTGCATCTACCTCGCTCTGTCAAAAACCAGTGGTTAATGAATATATCAGTAAAGCAACAGCTCTGCCACCAATGCGTTGTGTGGCTTCAGCAGGTCCCTGAAGCTCCTTGATTTGGGTTCCGTCAGTTAATGGAGAGGATGAGTTCAGTGGCTGCTAAGTTCCCTCAAGCTCTGGCAATTCAGCACAACAAGGGAATACAAAAGACTTTCAACAGTCCCTACTTACAGGAAGTTGAAGATCTAATCTGGGGACAAATAGCAATGCTTAAAACTATCTGAGGGTGACACCAGACCCTATATTTGTATTATCAAGTGATGAGTAGAGTGTTTTGATTGCTGTCTGCTCTACTTTGTCAGAAAAGGGAACAATCAATGGGGGCTGAAATAGAGACATTCTTTCAAACCTTGAAGGATGAGCCAACTTTAAAACATGTAATTCAACTGTTTAAGTGCTTTGATGGCCCTCTCACTTCTAGGTTAATACCAGGTTCCTTCTGTGGGATATAAGACCCTTCCTGATGGATGGGGGCACCCACCTGCCCATCATTATGTCTAGTCACCCCTCCTTGACCCCAGGCACACAGATACACTAAGACCAGCCCCCAGATTTTCAATGATTTTCAAAAGGCTTTCAGTACCCTTTTCTGCCTAGAAGATGCCTGATGCAATCTATGTGGGAAAATGCTGATTGTCCTTAAGTGCTTAACTCTTTTTGGCATCCTGCTTAAACTTCCTTGCTGGTGATTTGAGACCTTCTCTTCCATGTGAACCCAGAGTTGTCTACTCCATGCAAAGTAGACAAAAGTGATTATCTAAGATGGAAGCAGACTGTTTGCAACTCTGCTAAACACCTTACAATAGTTTTTCATTACACTTAAAATAACCTCTAACATCCTGTCAATGGCCTATAAGGCCCTACATGATCTGACCGTTCTTACCACCATCACTTACCTACATCACTTACTCTGTTTCTGCCCCTCTAGTCTCCTTGCTGTTCCACAAACACAGCAGAAACACTGCTGTGTCAGAGCCTTGGCTTCTGTTGTTCTGTCTTCCTGAAATGCTCTTTTCTCTTCAAAGTTTGCTAACTTCTCACTTCCATCAGCCTCTACTCCAAGGTCATTTCACAAAGGACTTTCCCTAACCCCAATGCTCCATCTCCCCTACCATCTTCAGAGCACTAATTACTATTTTTTTTAAAACTTTTTATTTTGAAAACTTTTTAACCCAAAGAAAATTGACAAGAATATTTCCAGGAATGATGATAATACCTTTCACCTAGATTTACCAATTATTAACATTTTGCAAAATTTGCTTTTTATTGTTCTCTCTAAAATATAGATATTATTGCAATTGTTCTTGTCATTGCTATTGTTATCATTGCTGAACTATTTGGGAATAAGTAGCAGTCATTATGACCCTTTATTTCTAAATACTTCACTGGGTATCTCCCCAAAACAAAAGTATTTTGTTATGTAAATACAATATAACAAATTAGTCTTGCAACACTACTATCTAATATGCAACTCATTCAAATTTTGAAAATTACACATATTTTGAAAAAATATTCTTCGCAGCATTAAAAGGTCTGCTTCTAATATACAATATGCATTGCTTTTAATTTTCATGTATTTTTAAGTCTCATTTAATTTGGAATAGTGTCTCAGCTATTTTTTCTCTTTTGGGACATTTTTTATTTTAAAGAGTACAGAACAATTGTCTTGTACCATGTCCCCCAATCTGGGTTCGTCTGATGTTTCTTCATAATTAGATTCAGGTTACATGTTTTTGGTAGAAATATCACAAAAGTGATGCTTTGAACTTGGTATGTCATATCAGAAGGCGTATGATATTTTTTCCTGACTTTGTATTTTATATCATGTACTCATTTACTTGCTTGTTGATTATCTGCCTCCCACGCTGGAATGCAGGCTCCATGAGGACTGAGGTGTTTCACAGGCTCACACACTTCTCAGCACAGTCACATGAGCCCCGGGAGCACTGGGAAGCTTCTGCTCTACTCCTCACCTATCCAAGGTGGGACGTGATTGAGTCCTAGAGCTCTTGTTTGTCAAGTTCCCTATTCATTCAGAAGTGGGAGACGTGTGTGATAGGTGGAGAGGAAAAGCAAGGTGGAGGCAGAGTGTAAGCACAGACCACTGTTCACTTTCCCAATGCAGGTTCTCAACCCAAGGGTTGGCCCGAGCTGGGGTGTTTGTGGATCGAAGCAAGGAGGAGGTTTGGTGGTGGGAATGAGGGGAACAGCAGCAAAAAACAAACAAACAAAAAACAATTGTCAGACTAACATTTTGCTTCAGATGGACTAAACTTTTTATTGATTTCAGAGAAGAAGGGAGAGGGATAGAGAGATAGAAACATCAATGATGATAGAGAATCATTGATCGGCTGCCTCTTGCACTCCCCACACTGGGGATCAAGCCTACAACCCGGACATGTCCCTGACTGGGAATCGAACCATGATATCCTAGGTTGACTCTCAACCACTGAGCCACGCCAGCCGGGCTGAACTAAACTTTCAATACTTGACAATGAGATTCTTATGATCAACAGCTATGACATATGCCCACATGTTGTTAAGATGCAATGAAAAAATTCTAACCAACCCTGTTAGAAGAGTGTGAGAGGAGAAAAATAAGGCTGATAGCTGAGGGCACCACACCGAGTTCAGGCCCTTAATAAACTGGTTTCCTTATCTCTACGTAAGAATGATAATTAGGGGCAGGAGCAGAACTTGAACCCAAGCTTCTGAGTTCACATCTGCAGACCTTTCCCGTAGCCTAAGTCTGATATTTTGTATGATAGTAACTCATAATATTTGTGTCTTGAAAAAATGTGGCTAATAAAGTCAACTTGTATGCTGAATCCTTTGTGTGTCTCCTACACTATGCATGATCCTTGACTGTTCATTTTCAAAGCACTGCAGAATGCTTAGATTTATAGGAATCTAGTGAATGGGTTTCGATTAAAGGCTGCTTGGAGAATCAGAGCAGTAAGTAGTACCCAGACTCTGTTTAGGGACTCGTCAGGCCTTGCTCTGGTTTTAACAACCTATCTCATGAAGGTAAGATAAGGGCAGTTTCCTTTGCCAAATGAACAACAAAACTCTGCTTCTTCTAGATAAGAAAACAAACCCAGACTCAGAGTATACCAAATGAAAGACTACAGATTTTAAACATTAGCTCCTAGGTGTTGGAAAATTATTCTGAACTTTCAATTTAGTAAGCTCTGGATTGCTTTTCGATGAAAGAGCAACCCAGTGATGAATTGCACGGTTTATTTCTTTTTTCCAACTTTTCACTTTAAAATAGTTTTACTCACGCAGAAAATTTGTAAAATACCCACTTTTCCCTAATGCTAAGTCTTACATAACCATAGTAAATCAGTAGCAACCAGGAAATAAACATTGATATAAAACTATTAACTAATGTGCAATTCTTATCAGAATTTTGCCAGTTGTCTCATAATGTCTTTTTTTTTCTGGTCCAGGATCCAGTCCAGGATTGCACATTGCATTTGGTTATATTTCCTAAGTCTCTTCAATCCATATCATTCTTTCTTTGTCTTTCATAACCTGGACCCTTTTGGAGAATACTAGCAAGTCTTTTTTTTTATCACATAGACTTTTCTTTTACTTAAAAATATTTTTATTGATTTTAGAGAGAGAGGAAGGGAGGGGGAGAAAGAAAAACATCAATGAGAGAGAAACATCAATTGGCTGCATCCTGCACTCCCCCTACTAGGGCTGGAGCCTGCAACCCGGGCATGTGCCCTGACTGGGAATAGAACCTGTAACCTCTCAGTCTGTTGGACGATGCTCAATCACTGAACCACACCAGCCAGGGCTATTTTATTTTGAAAATATATTTAAAAATTTTTAAATTACAATTGATGTACAATATTATATATTTCAAGAGTACAACCCAGTGATTAGACATTTATATAATTTAAAAAGTTGATCCCCCTGATAAATCTAGTGTCTATCTGATACCATATACAGTTAT
The DNA here is from genome assembly GCF_000147115.1 of Myotis lucifugus. NCBI lineage: Eukaryota > Metazoa > Chordata > Mammalia > Chiroptera > Vespertilionidae > Myotis > Myotis lucifugus. The sequence goes on along the minus strand of NW_005871243.1, from coordinate 1,209,910 downwards.
TAAAATATTATTGACTATATTCCCTATGCTGTTCTTTACATCCCCATGACTATTCTGCAACTTCCAGTTTGTACTTCTTAATCCCTCCACCTTTTTACCCATCTCCCCAACCCCCTCCATCTGGCAACTGTCAAAATGTTCTCTGTATCTGTAAGTCGGTTTCTGTTTTGCTTGTTCATTTATTTTGCTTTTTAGATTCCACAGTTACAAGTGAAATCATCTGATATATGTCATTCTCTGTCTGACTTATTTCACTCAGCACAATACCCTCTAGGTCTATCCATGTTGTTGCAGATGGCAGGATTTCATTTTTTTCATGGCTGAATCATATTCCATGGTATATATGCATCACTTTATCCTCTCATCTACTGATGGGCACTTAGGTAGCTTCCATATCTTGGCTATTGTAAACAATGCTGCAATGAACATATGGATGTGTATGTCTTTTTGATTTAGTGTTTTGGGTTCCTTCAGATAAGTGCCCAGAAATGGAGTTGCTGGATCCTTTTTTGTCTGTTGTTATTTAGCCTTTGTTTTAAAGTTTAATTTGTTTGGTATAAGTATTGCTATCAAGTGTTGTTTTTTTTTGTATCTTTGTTTCCATTTTAATGAAACACCTTTTTTCATCCTTTTACTTTCATTCTCTGTGTGTCTTTCTATCTGAAGTGAGTCTCCAGTAGACAGCATATGTAAAAGTCTTGTTTTGTTATTTATTCAGCAACCGTATGTCTTTTGATTGGAGCATTTAATCCTGGCTGGGGCCACTTAGCAAGATGCACGGGGCATGCTGAGGCCAGGTGCAGCTTATTTGGGATTTGTGAACCTTGAGTGATTTTAGGAAAGTCAAAAGCATGAGCCAAGATTGGCTGTTTCTATGGAAAAGCCACGCACTGAAAACTGCTTGTGTTTGGCTGGCCAGTTGGATGGGGCGGGGTCTCAGACACTAGGGTGGGGCTAACAGTGTTGCCCATGTTGCTGGAGTCTCAGTATATGGCTCCCACCGGCTTTGCTGGGGGAGAGCTCTGCAAAGGAACTGCAGCCGCTGCCAGCACTACTGTGGGGGAAAGCTGCCCCTCCGGGCCTGAAACTAGGCACCTCAGCTTCTTCCTAGATGTCCCTGGTGCCTTGTGAGCTGCTGCCCCATCGCTGGAGCTTGGAGTGAGTTTGGGTAAGTTTGGGAGTGAGCACAGGCCCATTAAGAGGAGCAGCCCCCTGCAGCTTTTCACAGTCATAACTTATGGGGACTTTTTCTTCCCAGCCCTAGAACCCTGGGCTTGGGGCCTGTTGTGGGGCTGGAACCCCTGGCTCAGCGGTTCTCAACCTGTGGGTCGCGAACAATGAAAATACATCCTGCATATCAGATATTTACATTACGATTCATAACAGTAGCAAAATTACAGTTATGAAATAGCAACGAAAATAATTTTATGGTTGGGGGTCACCACAACATGAGGAACTGTATTAAAGGGTCGAGGCATTAGGAAGGTTGAGAACCACTGCCTGGCTCTTCAGGGGGAACCTCCACAGCTGAGATATCTCTCCTGATTTTTATCTGCCACACCTGTGAGTGGAGCCAGTCTGTATTGCACAATGGTGATGTTCTATTTCCATTAGTCCTTCTGTATTTATTTATTTTTGTTTATCATGCCATTGAAGTCAAATCCACGAAAACATCTCTGAGTCCAATATCCAGAAGCTTGGTACTTATGTTTTCTTCTATGTATTCCATCTGCCTCTTTGCCTCTCCCACCAGTCTCTATGTGGCTTCTTTAGATCCTTAGTTGGAGGATTTCTGTTCAACTAGGACTCCATGGTCGGCAAACTGCGGCTCTCGAGCCACATGCGCCTCTGTGGCCCCTTGAGTGTGGCTCTTCCTCAAAATACCACAAAATACCACGTGCGGGTGTGCACGTACAGTGCGATTGAAACTTCGTGGCCCATGCACAGAAGTCGGTATTTTGTGGAAGAGTCACACTCAAGGGGCCAAAGAGCCGCATGTGTCTCGTGAGCCGCAGTTTGCCGACCACCTAGTAATTTACTAGGTGGTTCTAAATGATGGTTGTTCTATAGCAAGCATGTCAAACTCAAAGGCTAACATGGGCCAAATAAACAAGGTTTAAGTTTATTTGGGCCGCAAAAAACCAAAAGCTTCAATGTTCATAGAAACGTAGGTTTATTTCGATAGAGACATGCTGAACACAAAGGGATAAAATAAATGAGTAATCGTTAACATGAAATAATAGAACATTTTAATAAAAATTAATATTTTTTCTTGAACATTAACTTACCAGACACTGGATAAATGGACAAATTAATAAGCATAACACAAATAAACCTATTTTTCTTGTTCTCCAAAAGCAAAATATTTCCTGTTGTGCACGCCAAACAATTCAGTCCAAGACTAATGACGTGGCAATTGGCTGCTAAAATTTTTGCTGCTAGTATTAGTGGAGAGAAATGGTGCGCCTGCGCGGAAGGCATGGAAGGGAAATGAATGCAACATGATTATAGTAATCAGTCATTAGCGAACGTTGTAGTTCGTTGTTAATAATTATGTATAACAGGATATTGTAAAAATTAAGTTACGAAATTTTTATTAAAACATTTCTTACATACAGTTATATTGGCTGGGTCGCAAAAATATTTGTTGTGGGCTGCGAGTTTGACATGCTTGTTCTATAGCTTAGCTGTAATTTTGACGTGGTTGTGGGAGGTTCTGAGTACTGTCTTTACCTATGCTGCCATCTGGAGCAGAAGATCTACTAGCCAGTGTTTTGTAGAATGTTATTTAATTTGGGTTTTTCTGACGTTTCCTCACTGTTAGATTGAAGTTATGTATTTCTGGTAAGAATAGGACAAAAGTGATGCCTTCTTCTCAGTGCAGCAATATGATGTCAATATGTCCCATTACGTGTGATATTGACTTTGGTCTCTCGGTTGAGGTAATATTTGCCAGGTTGTTCCATTGTAAAATGACTAGTATTCTCTTTGTAATGAACAAATTTCATGGAGGGGAAATACTTTGAGACTATGCAAATATCCTGTTTGTCATCAAACATTTGCCTTCTAATTTTAACCTCCATTGATGATTCTTGCCTAAAAAACTTATTACCCGGTGTTTGCCCAATGTTGATGTTCTATTTCCATTAGTCCTTCTGTATTTATTTGTTTTTGTTTATCATGCCATTGAAGTCAAATCCACGAAAACATCTCTGAGACCAATATCCAGAAGCTTGGTACTTATGTTTTCTTCTATGTATTCCATGTGGCTGACATGGGCAGAAACTAATGCTTAAAACTTAATCACTTTTTCTAGTAAGTTATAGATCTTTTTATTGATATGTAAATGTTGTGTAGATTTATAAAAACTCTGTCATTTGTGTGGTATTTTTCTCAGTTTGTCATTCAACTTTGACTTTATTCACTGACTATGTTATTAGGAGATATCTGTAACACTTTTAACAATAAAGGTAAATTAAAAAAATGGGGAAATGTAAAAGTAAAAAAAGTTAGTCAATGATATGGAGGCATGTTTGAGAAGCTCTCATGGAATACCAAGTAAAATGAAAATCATTAGAGAAGATACTATTAGAGAAGATATGAAGAAAAAATTGGCTCCCGAAGACTTCAGAATGAGTGACTAGAGCAGAAACACTCAGATAAGAGAGTTCCTGGGCCAAATGAGGAACGAAGATCAGATCTGTCAGGAGGGAACCACGCTGTGTCGGGTCAGCCCACTGAAAAGAAACATCTCTTTTCCTGCCAGTGGATTAGAGTGTCCTGTCAGAACCCTCACGTGTCAGTGGGGAGCAGGGCATCCAAGCACACAGGCAGGAAGATGGGCCATCCACGGAGAAAGAAACCCGAGCTTCACTTCAAACTTCTCTTCTAGCATATGAAACAATGTCAGAGGAAGCTATGACCCCAGTGTTCTTAACCCAGACAAATTACCATTCATGAGCAAAGAAAACAAAAGATTGGAAACTATGGAAAACATGAAGCTTAAAAGGACTTGGGCTTGGAATAATTTAAACATGGCTGAATTAAAAATGACTGCTATAAACAGTTCACAAAGAAAATTCACCTGTTATAAATACTTAATGAAACAGATGACACATAATTTAGAAGCGTCTTAACAGTAATAAAAATACCATGACTTGTAGTAACAAAACGCAAGCAGTGGAGGCAGGTGGGGAGGGGGGAGTGAGGATGGGGGTGGGGTGGGGGGAGATGGAGGAGAAAGTCAGGCTGTGCTCCTTTCCTCATTTCATATGGAGGACAAGTAACAAGGACAACAACAACAATGGCACCTGGATTAGTTATAACTGACATTGGAGTCCTTACTATGTGTTACATATAATTTAGAACCTTAGATGTATCATCTCTTTCAGGCTGCAATCCACCCTATCAGATAGATCCTATTTTTATTACCCTCATTTAGGATATAGGAGGAGATGGATGTGCTATTCCATTCCAAATATTAATCATTAGGAGCACATAGTTGCAATGTGTTAGTCAAATTTTAAAAGTAGATATATATTTAAAAAATTGGATTGTCTTCAGTTTATTGGGGAAAAAAAGTTCAGATAGCAGAGTAGTTTTTTTAAAAAGAAAATAAAAGAGTAAGAGCATGAAAGCCTCCAGAAGCAGAAAATAAAATGACAGAGATAAAAAATCAAACATATGACAGTAAATGTTAACAGTTATATTCCTCATTAAATAAATTGAAAATGTAGATTAGAAGATGCCTACTAAAACCCAAATAACTCCTGGAGATTAAATAAAAGAATGAGCAAAGAGTGACAAATGCTGGCAAAGGAGATAATGTTGCACAGAATAGAATTTAAGTTAAAAGAAGTTCGTGGGGCGGAGTGGGAAGTTAGTCAATGGTGAATGGTGCAATCATAATGAAGTTTAAACTGTTATGCACCAGATAACAGAACATTAAGAATATGTAAGAGGAAACGTTTAAACTGTAAAAATGAAAAAGAAAGAAATGAATCAGTAATGAAATACTTTAACTGGTTTCCTTCAATCCATGACAAATCTAACATCGTAAAAGAAAGTATAAAATATCTGAACAGTTGAATTTATAACGTATTTCTAATCATCAGTATCAAGCTCTTTACACTTCAGTAAATACATATTCTTTTCAAGGGCCTATAAGACACCCACCAAAAATTATCTGATAAGCAACCACAAAGGAATCCTCAATGAGTTCCACAAAATAGATGATTAGACAGGCTACACACAATGAGCACAGAGCTGTAAAATAAGAATTTAATAACCAAAAGGCAAATAACATAAAAACACCTAACTAATTGGAAATTAACCCCCCCTTCTCATTAGCTTGCAAGTGCACACACACACCTACTTCTGTTTTACAGTGCTCAGAAAATAATGATGGGAATAATAATCATAAAAATTGAAGAGATATAATCATGGTTGTATTCAGGAATGATTGCAAAGCCATAAAAGCTTTCATCATAAATGACAGAATGAAATTTGATGAACTATGAGTACAACTAAAAATTATAGAACAAAGCAAGTACAAGTAAATCAGGGGACAGTGCTGAATAAATAAACACAAAAATTAAAGAAAATCATAGATAAATCCAAGAACTAGTTTTTTGAAAAAAAAAATTAAAAATAGAAAAAAGTCTAACCAAGAAGAATGAAAAACATCTCCACTAAAATATGCAAAATTTTGAATGATAAAGGAGGTATAATCACAAATGCAAGTGATTTGAGATCCTTTACTCATATACTTGAAAATTTGTATTAAAAGGATGACTTTCTAAGAAAATATACATTGCTCAGATTAGTTTAGAAATGTCAGAATAGCTGATTAGCTCAAAGAAATTCCTTTAAAATAATTATCTGCAAAAGGTGGCTGGACCCAATGTTCAATGGGCAAGTTCCCCCAAAATGTAAAGGACACATAAATTCTATGCATAGATACAAATGGATGTATCTATTCATAGAATTTCCAAATTCTGTGTTCCAAATGCATGCTGTTGTTCAATCTAAGATAAACACCAATGCTAGAAGTCAATGACGAGAAGGTGCCCCAAAGTATAGAAACATCCACATTCTACAAACCTATTCCATTTTTGAACATGGAGAAAAACATTCTAAATACAATACTAGGAAATCAAATAAATCTATGTATTGAAATAATGACATTCTATGGCCAAAGGTTTTTTTCTAGGAACAAAGATTACTATTTACATTGTTCTGTTTTTCTTTCCCCATGGCAGACTCTGCTAGCCATATACCCAACTTCCTTTTTCTTTACTTCTCTTTTTCTTACAAAACCTCCATTATGTTTGGAATAGCACTGTGTCTAGCTTTCCTTACAGCTGGAAATGACCCTATGACACAGTTCTGGCCAGTGAAATGGACATGCAATGTAGATTTCTCCAGAGAGTTGATTTCTTAATCAAATAGAGAAGACTTAGGTGGTCCTGCCTTTCTCTTTTCCTTCTTTTCTTGGACATTAGACATGCTGTCTAAAGCTACAGCAGCCATCCTGCTAACTCAAGACAATAAACAAGAGGACATAAGCCAACTGGGGAAGGTGGCCAAGGAGGGAAAAGGAAGATTCATATGGCTTTGCTTGTTTAACAAACCCATACTTGTTTAAATTATTGTTAAACTAGAGGCCCGATGCACGAAGATTTGTGCAAGAATAGGCCTTCCTTCCCCTGGCTGCCGGCACCGCTTTGCTCTGGCCCAGAGCCGCCTTTCTGCCTCCGCTCCAGCCTAGAACTGCCTTTCTGCCTTCATGTGCTACTCAGAGGCCCAGAGTGGCTGGGGTGGGGTGGAATGCCCATCTGCCCCCATCTTTGTTGCCTCAATTTACATATTCCCTTCTTATTGGCTGTGGGTGCCGCCATCTTTGTCGTGAAGTGACAGTCAATTTGCATATCCTGTCTTTATTAGATAGGTTTTTTGGTTACTTTTAGCCAAAATTATCTTTAACTGGTACAGCATACCAGTGGTTATATGCAGATTTTTAAGAGTCAAAATATTATTGCAGGAAAGTAAATCACTGCAAAATTGTGAAATATGAAGAGACTGACACTCAGAGAGGTTAAGTGTTTGCCCACTGTCATGCTAACAGTAAGTGGTGAAGTCAGGAATCAAAATCCAGGTCTCTAAAATTTATGATTGTACCCCGTCCGTGTTGCCTCATCGCAGGATGTGCATGCTGCTTGCTGTCACATCCCTTGGCCTACTGGAGATTCAGGGACCTCTCACTACTGCCCCTCAGAGATCACAACCTAGAGGAACACTCTTTCCTAGGCTTAACTCCCATGGCCTCACTTCCTATGATGGGGTTCAACTTTGTTGTAAAAATATTGCCTATCTTACTTGGATACTTCTATACGAGCCACTTTATAGCATTCCCTACCAGCACCCTTCGGTCTTGGTCATTCTCTCAACCAGAGATGGGACTGTATTTTGTGTGTTTGAGGAATGATAAGGAGCTTGGCTGTTCGATGACTTGAATAGACTGAGAGAGGAGGAAGCAAAGGATAAAGATAGTTATGATGCAGAGCCTAGATCAGGGGTGGGCAAACTTTTTGACTCGAGGGCCACAATGGGTTCTTAAACTGGACCGGAGGGCCGGAAAAAAGTATGGATGGAGTGTTTGTGTGAACTAATATAAATTCAAAGTAAACATCATTACATAAAAGGGTACGGTCTTTTTTTTTTTTTTAGTTTTATTCATTTCAAACAGGCCGGATATGGCCCGTGGGCCGTAGTTTGCCCACGGCTGGCCTAGATCCTGTAGGACCTCAGAGGCCTTGGTAAGGATTTTGGATTCATTTTCCGTTGAAGATGTGAAGTCATTGTCTGACTTTGAGTGAGCTGTGTATTAATAAAGGATTGCACTGGCTTATGTGTGGAGAAAGGACCACATCTATAGGCAGATGGCGGCTTGAGCAGGGCCATGGCAATGCAAATGGTAAAAAATAGCGTGTTTTGGACATATTGCGAAGTACAGTCAACAAGATTTCATAGTGGGTTGGATGTAGGGTGTGAGAAGTGAGTAACCAAGGGTGAGTCCAAGGCTTTTGGTCTGAGCAGTTGCCACTGGAGAAGCGGCCACTCACTGAGACGATGGACGGTGGGAAGAAGCGTGTTTGATGAAAGAGGGGACAAATATCAGTCAATTGTTTTCGATGGGTTAATCTTGTGATGACTTTAGGTATCCATGTGAAGATGTGGTGTAAAGACACTTTAAATCCTCTAAATTTACAGTCCTAAACAGCACACCAAACTGTTTTTATAAGCCAGAGGCCAGATTGCAAGGCACCAGAGTGAACCGTATGAATTATGAGATACGTTTGAAGATGAAGACAAAGATCAATCAGGAATTACAAACAGCCCGAGTGTCTAGCTTTTCAATCTCAGTTTGCTGCTGAACCCATCATGATGTTACCAAGAAGATGGGTATGTTTGTTTGGTTGGTTAATTATCTCAGCCTGAGATATGTACCAATTCTATTTTAATGCAGATAATAGAACTGCTCCCCTTGAAGATTTTCTCCAAAACAAACAAAAATATATAAACATGGTTGTTATACAGCATGGTAATGTAACCAGTCACAAAGGGCTCTGGGGAACTGATTGCCCAAATGGTCACGCTGCCTGGGTTTGAATCCTGGTTTTGATTCCTAGTAGCTCTATTAACCTCTTCATGAATGGAAAACATAGGCTGCAGAGATCATTCAATCAGACAATCTCCATAAAGCTCTTAAAGAGTCTGGGACATAGTTGCAACCCAAGAAATATTAGCTGTTATTTCTTAAATTCACAGAAGCATGCAATACAGACACACAACCCACTGACCCCATATCTTTACAGCCAGGCACTGATAAACACACAGTAGTAAATCTACATCTGTGGTACGTGCACACATATGCTCTAGAAACATGCCTTAAATTTTCTCATTCCCTCACTGCCTGTCTTGTCTGCCTTTGACTTGATGACATTTTCTTGTCATGCTTTTCAAGAATGGAAAGATTATTTTTCTTTTTCTTCCAAGAGCTGGCTGTTACTACGGATGCCTGCCATGGCTCATGGCTGGCTGTCCTGAATGAATGACAAATACTCTCAGTAAATAATTCTTCTCTAAAAATAGACCACCACGATGATCTTTAGCTTTAATTCTCAGTTCCACACACCTTGGGAAGAAAAATTCCATTCTTCTGAGAGATTTACTGCTATTCTATCCCAAGCAATGTGACTTGGTGAAAATGAACAAATATCCTCTCCCATTTTGCAAAAAGCCCTAGTTTTGCCCCATCTGTTTATTGGATTTATATAAAGTAGAAATGTGGCAGATTTCTTCTATCAGTTGAATATTCATCTGTTTGGCTTTGGGGAGCCTTTGACCTGGAGTACTCTATCTGGATAATTCAATGCATGACTTGCTTGCTCTGTCTTCCTCCAGATGCACATGAATGAATTGAGTGGGTACAGGATACCTTCAAAGTCAAAGTCACTGTGTAGAGGAGTAGAGGAGCTAGATTACTCTTAGCACTATACTAGTAAGCCAACTAAACTTTTGATGGACACACCCTGCAAGAGTTCACTTGGCTTTCTGGGGCAAGGCCTACTCAGTTCACATCATCTATACTGCTGCAATGCATGTTTTTGGCAATACAGTGGGGCCTCGACTAACGAGTTTTTTGAGATACCAGCTGTCTCTCGGCCGATTTTTTTGCTTTGGGTTGACATAGTAATTTGAGTTAATGAGCTGAGTTAACGAGCTCCTTAACGAGCTCGGTCTCGGAACGAATTAAACTCGTAAGTCAAGGCCCCACTGTAAATAAAAAAAATACAACAACACTTGAACACTGTATATTGGAAAAATGAACACTGTTGGCACAATGCTAATGGAGCCTAAGCATGAATTCTATTTATCTCTTTACAACCTTAATATCCATAAACCAATTAAATTTGGAGTTGGGCCACCCTGCTCCCCTGATTTGGATTGGAAAGAGGCAATCAATCAAGATTTTAAGAGAAGCCTCTGAGATCTTGCTCTAAAGCCTATGTTGCCAGTTTGGCTCAAACAAAGTAATAAAAAAAGAGATCTTAATACCAAATCATTAACAGCTCCTCTAAAGCTGTCTTGGCACACTTACCCTGGATCTTCCACTGGGGAACCCAAAATCTGGAAGGCTACTGAAATATGTCAAATCTATATTTATATCCTAGACATCACTCAGTAAAATCAGGGGCAATGGATTTTGCAAATTTCACGCTGGTGACTTTGATATCATTCCCTGGACAGAGGTAGCTCCTCTCTACATTACTGCTGTTTTAATCTTTGTAGTAGTCATCATCATTATCATTATTATTATTTCTATTATTATTTCCAACCGTAGTATGTGAAGAAAGGAAGAAAGGAAACTATAATATTTTGCACTGATACACACACACACACACACACACACACACAATCATTTAGGTACCTACAATGGCAAGTATTAAAACACCCACAGTCAACCTGGCTTAAGCAATCAGGATATTACCTCAGATAACATGAGGTGTAATGTAGGCAGACACTGGAGATGGATAAGTCAGTAGCAGAATGACATCATGAAGGACTCAAGTTCTTTTCATCAATTTACTTTGCCTTCCTCATTCCAGCCTTGAAGCTGGCTTCCTTCATGCTCTGAAAAGGCTACCTGTTTGCAAATATTCAGTGATGGCACCTTCCCTTAGTCTGTTCTCATCAGCGTGGAGACCCTTTCTCAGACTTCTCATCAGAATTTCCTTCTCTCATTGGCCAAAATTGTAACACACATTCTTCCTCAACCAATCACTGGTGAGGTAAATGAAACCACCACGAGGATTTACCTCTTTGGTACTGACGTTGAGAACAATGTTTCCTAAAGAACATCGCTATATAGAGAAGGGTGGAAACCCCAGAGCAGTGTTGGCATTTTATAAGACAGAAGAAAGGAGTACATGGCTCTGGGATTGGCAACCAACAGAAAATATAAATATACAGAGACCCTGGTGGAGAATGACTGGAATAGTGGTAGGCGAAGGAGGAGGAGTTGGAGGAGGTAGAAGGGGAGGCGAAGTGAAAGAAGAAGATAAGAAGGACTTAGGGAGCAAGAGTATGTAATTCCCTCCCCTGGAGTGTGGGCAGGGCCCATGACTATGATGGGATAGTCACTCCCTTCGTTAGGTCCTATAACATGAGAAAGGTGTGGGAAGATCACTCTGGTGATTACTGTGTTATATTAAACGCCATCCTAGCAGACTGGAGTGAGAGCATCCTGTTGGCCTTTAAGAAGTATGTTCTCATGTCATCAGGGGAGGGTGGCCACGTGGCAAGGACCTGAGGTGGCCTCTAGTTACTGAGAGCATTCCTGGCCTGCAGTTAGCAAGAAAATGGAGACCTCAGCTATGTAGCTGCAAAGAACTGAATTTTTCCAACAGCCTGTGACCTTGGAAGAGGACCCCAAGCCTCAGATGCGATAGCAGGGCAGGCTGACACCTCAATTTCATTCTGGTAATTGTCTAGCCAAATGGGCCCTCTGGCTTGTTCCTAGATTTCCGACCCACAGAAACTGTGAGATAATACGTATGTGTAGTTCTAAGGTGGTAAATTTGTGGCAGTTTGTTATGCAGCAATAGAAACTAATACACCGACTGTAGACTATTGGATGAGTGAGAAATAAACGTATTCTTTGTGTCAAACCATTAAGCTTTGGCGGTTCATAGCAGCTAGTGTTACCTTAACTAAATACAGTGGCATTAATAAGGATGCTCATAGAAAGGCAGTAAATGCCCCATCAGTTGTGCAGGGACTGTCTCCTCTGGAAATCTTGTCCTAGCGATGGTCTTCTGAGGCTGGCCCACAGCACTGCTGTACCTGATAATGAAATGGAATTCCGAATAGCAATGACATATTAGTTGTCACCTCCAAATTACAGCACTTTTCATTTATGGGATCTGGCTTGCTCCAATTAATTAGAATCTGGGCCAGATACATAAAGCATGATACCTCTGAGAACCATCAGGACTGTCTGTCACATTTAGGCAGTAGAAAAGGCATTGTATTTCTGGCAGGATCTAAGGGGTTTTTATTTTTATTTTTTTAGTGTATGTGTGTGTTTTTAAATAAAGCAAGCATACTAATATCTAGTCTACTCAAATAGGGGACTAGGATTCCAGCCTTTTTCAGCCTTAAAATGTCATATAACTTTTAGAATAGATTCCCTGGCTTTCATGTAAGTGAACATATAGTTAATACCAGATACTGTGATGGTAATCCATATATACTTTCTCATTTAATGCTTACTATACCCTGAGAAGAAAGTATGAATGAAAAAGGGGCTATGTACAAGTTTAGTGACCCAAAGTGACCCTTCCTCTCTCCCTCCTTCCTAATATATTTTCATAGATGGTACTAGAATATTATGAAGCTTAAACTGACAGGTGGCATTTTAATCCCACTATTGGAAATGAGGTCAAAGCTTATGCTCTCTCCATGGGCCTCTGTCTGTCTCCCAGCTGCTGTCCAGAGCCGAGGAACCAGGTACAGGAGCCGTGAGGGTTAGATTCAGGCTCTCGCCGCAGCTGCCCGACCAGGCTGTGGACAAACTTATGAATGAAGTTTCAATGAAGAACCAGAAGGGGTCCTGCCATGAAGCTAGATGGCTTGGCATTTTGCTCTTGGATCCTGACAGACAAGTTTAAAATACCTCCCATCTTCAACCCCATGATTTATTACAAATCAGAGGATCAGTTTTTTTGACTTCCTGCTATCTGCAAAGGTCACGTTATGGGTAGTCTATGATAGGAACATTGCCAAAATAATTCTAATCACAAGAACAAACAAACCGATCACAGATGAAACAATGTAAATTGCTTTCTGAGACAAATTCATAAAACCCTTAACATTCTAGAACACTGGGATCATCAGAACCAGATGGATGCTATTCCTTCTGGAAGAAAGACCACTCACAATGATTAAGAAGCAGCACGTTTGAGGGGCTGCAGTGGGCTGAGGTGTGGTTCGACATGAAGCCTCTTGGCTTTTACTCCTGTTCTTTCTTCTATTCATCAGAAGAACCATAAATTGCATGTTCAATCCTCACCGAGGAGTATGTTTTTATTGATTTTTAGAGAGAGAGGAAGATCGATGTGAGAAACATCAATCGGTTGCCTCCCATATGCACCCCTACCGGGGATCGAACCCACCACTTATTGGTATATGGGATGATGCTCCCACCAACTGAACCGCCCAGCGAGGGCAACTGCACACTTTAATTTTGTAAGGTGGATTTTTTTCCCCTTTTGCCACCCCCCCTTTTTTTTTTTGCTTTGTGCAACTTATTCATGAGATACTTATTTTGATCATTTCACTTATAGGCTATCTACCTGAGTAGAAGAGATAAAGTCCAATATAGCAGTTAGAAAAAAATTCACTCCATAGAAACTGAAAATAATGAAACCTCATACCTAGGAATTTATCTCTTAGAATGTTATTTGGAAGGTCGTGTCCACTGGGGATGATCACTAGCAAACTGATCAACATATTAAGCATCCGGTAAAAATATATTAATGAAACAAATGAAACCAGCAACTTCAGCTTAATCACATTGCCTTTTGAATAAGAATGGAAGAATATCAAACCTATCAGGGCAACTCAGCAACTGACTTCTAGAAAATGCAGCCAAGAACTAGGAAATGTAAGCAAAACTTCTGAGAAATCACTACCAGATGAATCATTAAGTAAAAGTTAAAAAACAATAACATAATACCCCCCACCCCCAAATCCTCTATTTAATTGCCCGATATTAGGTTCAATTTCTATTTTGCTTTAAGGAACACGAAATTCCAACTAGTTGGATAATTTATTTTCCAATACAAAAGCAAATCACAAGGAGCAAATTAGAAGCCTCAAAGAATCCTGCAGAGAGAGATGGCCTTTGTGTAGGGAGAGTTAGAAAAATGTTGGAATCATACAGCAGTATGGAGTCATTAGCACAAGGGAAAAAACGACAACATGCTAAAGTTCAATAACTGGTGTTTAAAAGGGCGATTCTGAGTAATCAGGAAAAGGAAATTACAAAAACAATATAATTGCTTTGAAATTTACAAAGCATTTGCAGTTCTGTTGTATAGGAATGAAATTCCATGCGACATATTCTGCCTTTCACAGTAGGGAAATAGAAACCAGATTATAGAACAGTTTGCAAGCAGAATTCCCAACAGGGAAATGCTTGGAACATAAAATGACATGTTCTCTCTTATCAGGAAGGCTTGCCTCTCCAGGATGCCTCCTCTCTTGAGCACCCTTGCCTGATGAGGTTTCCCGGGACTTCTTTGCGATGGAGAGAACTCATTTCCCCCAAAATATGGAACTCCAAGAAAATGTTTCAGGAGGAAAAGTAGCAGCTAACTTTGCAAAGTAGTAATAATGTGTTATCAGAAAATTATTTTAGCAATTTCCAATCACGAATCTCATTTAAAAGACTCATTGCATTTGTGCCATGTGATTTTTGTCATTTTTCCAAGGAACTTCTCAAATTTCTTAATGAAACTTGGTAGGAAAATATTGTTCCACGAACAGAGATCCAATTTGCAATTGACTTTTCATATGTACACCCAAGTCATATATACCCCACTTAATGAAACTTTGGTTCAATATCTGCTGAAAAGATATAGTTAAAGAAACCAGTTCTAAAAATCTCATTAAGCTTATTAAACTCCAGGGTGAGCACTTCCATTGTACTTTTAGAAAAAAGATTAATCCAGGGAGAAGGAAACAGACCTCTGCCAAAATGATGATCAGTGAGGTTTTTCTATTATAAGAAATAACAAGAGGCCCAGTGCACGAAATTCATGCACTCATTGGGGGGGGGGGGTGTCCCTCAGCCCAGATTGTGACAGGGTGCAGGCCAGGCCGAGGGACCCCGCTGGTGCACAATTGGGGCTGGGGAGGGACATGGGAGGTTGGCCAGCTGGGGAAGGGTCACGGGAGGGCTCCAGGGCATATCCGGCCAGTCTCCCTCAGTCCTGATCAGCCAGACCTCAGCAGCATGCTAACCTATCAGTCGGAGCATCTGCCCCCTGGTGGTCAGTGCACGTCATAGCAAGCGGGTAAGTGGCCTTAGCATATCGTTAGCATATTACTCTTTGATTGGCTGAATGGCCAACTGGATGACCTGATACTTAGCATATTAGGCTTTTATTATATAGGATAACTATTATTTACCAGCATGACCCCCTGTCTGGAGGAAATTATTCCAATCCAAGGCCTTGCTTGTTGACCCACACCTGGTTTTACATTTTGTGGAGAGATGACTTATGCCAATGGAACCCCAAAAATCAAAGTCTTTTCTTGGACAAGTTTGGTCTTTGTTGCCATCTTCTTGCCACATGAGGAGATTACTGTGTAGATTACTGTGACTCACAACCAATCCTTCCAACTAAGGGTTGTCTGACAACCTATGGACCAAACAACATTGCAGAGAAGAGCTTCAGTAAAACACGGTGTTCACAGTCTGAATTCTTGATGACTTTGTTTCTACCTCATTCCATCCTGCTCCTTATTTTCTTTACTGCTAACATCGGCTCTTAAATGCTCTCTTGACTTCCTTACCTCACCCTTTGAGATTTTCCTGTCTCCATGGTTTTCTCATCTTGCTGGTCAATTATTCTGGTCACTGACTATATCTGTAGTCTCCGGCCAGATAAGGGCCCTCTTGGTTGAACCCAGCGTCCACCCCCAATCAATCTCTGTGAAGTGACTCTCTGAAGAGGAACTGGGCAATTTTACTTGTCTTTGAAAGTTCTGTCCTGTGTGCTCTTTTCTCTTCCTTCCCATTTTCTCTCTGCCATTTTCTTAAGACTGAATTGCTCACCTCCCTGGCTCTAGGTTCTCTCTATGACAATCCATCCTTTGCTTCAATATTACAACATTAATGGTTCCTCTTATCTTCACCCTTCAAAGTGCAAATGTGAGCACTGCTGTTTAACTCTCCTGACTCCCAATCCAGATCTAAGGAACTCATGTTATATAAACAGAGAACTACAAACAAGGGTGTTCGCAGGATAGGAGCACCTAGCAATCCTGCCAGAGAGAGTGATGAGGAGGCAAGGTTGAAGGAAGGTCTCTAGCTGTCCTACAATAACTCATCCAGAGAGGTTAGAAAGATTTAAATGAAAGAGATAATTTTATAGCAAAATAGAAGCTAACCAACCTGACTTGAGCAAACTTAAAAAAAATAGAATAAAAAAGTGAAAAGTTTTCCAATCTTTTTTAAAAAATGGGTGCTAGGTTTATGTATTATTGACAGGTTTTCTCTACCCCAAACATTCGAAGAGGAGATGGGTTCTATAAACTGTTCCACAGAAAAAACAAAAACATCCATGGAATCTTCACAAATCATTTTTAAAACTTGGCATATTCTTAAAAATAAAATCTGACCAAGGACACAAAGTTACAGTCAGAGAACAATCTCCCTTATGTATATAGATGTAAAAATAATAAAGCATTGGCCATCAAAACCCAGCAGTTTATTAAAAGAAAATCCCCATGGCCAAGTAGGACCTTTTCCAGGAATGTAAGAAGAGTTTAATATTAGGCTATCTATTAATATAATCCATCACATAAAGAGGCCAAAGGCTCCCCAAATCACATGATTACCTTGATACTTGCCAAGAAGTCATTTGAAACAATTCCACTTCCATTCCTGATGGAAATTCTTAGTAAGCTAAGGAACATTACCCTTCTTGCACACAAGAAAGACAGTCTTAATTTAATTGCCACATGAATGGGACATTGGGACTTGGTGTAGAAGGGGGGCTTAAGGAATGATTTAGTTGGAAATGGGTTTGTCTTGTAGTTAAATTTGCAAAGCCCCACCTTATATTTCTCAGGCTGTATATCTACATTTGCAGTGGTTTCCAGCGTGGCTTGAAATATAATAGAGCTGAGACCACTCCTTAGCATTAAAACTGCACAATGTACACTTATAGACAATGTACACTTACAGCAAAACATTGGTCCTATCCTACTCCCCCAAAAAAGGGAGAGAATGAGAAAAGAAAAATTATTATTGGAGATATTATGACAATCTCCTATAATAGCTAACATTTACTTACTCTGTATCAGGTGCTATGGTAAGCACTTAGCACACACTAATTAACTTAACCCAAGTGACAGCGCTTCAGAGGGCATGCTTATGCTCACTTTGCAGAAAGAACAGTGACGCTCAGGAGAGTCAAGGACAGAGAAGCGTGTTAAATGGCATCCCAAAGTGGCACAATGGGATTTCAAGATGGCTGTGTCTGATTCCAGACCCCATGCTCTGAGCCGGTAAGCAACACTGTACTTCTTTACTAATGAATAAGAAATATAATCTAAAGTATCTTAGATTATAAGGTTAATATAAAGCAAATTTCCTATGTCAGCTATAACCAGTTAAGAAAATATAAGCGGTGGTTCTTAAGAGTAACCCAGAGTATACATACCCAGGCAAGAGCTAACAGAGAAGTAGGCAGGAATTATTTGAAGAACATTACCAAGCATATGTGAATGGCATAAAAGACATTTTAGTCACGAAAGATATATACTATGTCCTTGGACGAGAAATCTCATTATTTGTAAAGATTTCACTAAAATTATCTTAAAAGTATAATGCAATTACTTTCAAAATATAATTTTTATAACTTGAAGGAAAAACAAAAAGGCGAGTGCAGCTAAATAAATAAATAATAAAACTCCTAGGAGGGTACTTGTATTATCAATTGTCAGTCTATTCTAAAGCTACAATAATTAGCCCTGGCCGGTTTGGCTCAATGGGTAGAGCATTGGCTCATAGACTGAAGGGTCACAGGTTCGATTCTGGTCAAAGGTACGTACTTTGGTTGTAGGCTTGATCCTCGGCCTGTGTGGGCTGGTGTGTATGGGTGCCAACAAATCAATGTGTCTCTCTCACACCCATGTTTCTCTCTCTCTCTGTCTCTCCCCCTCCCTTCTACTCTCCCTGAAAATTAATAGAGAAAATATCCTTAGGTGAGCATTAACAGCAACAACAAAAAGCTATAATAATTAAAACATTTAAATAGTAATGCAAAAGTACAGTATAGTAATAAATGCAAAATCGTTAGAATATAACAGATGACTCTAAAAGAGAACCCAATACATATTGTCATTTATTACATAAGAAATGTAACATTTCAAAAAAAGAGAATACATTATTCAACAAATAGTTATAGAAATACTTATTAACCATTTGGGGGAAAATTGTATTTCTTCTGTACCCCATATCAACATAAATTCCAGATGGAGTAAAGTGATAAAAGTAAAAAAAAGTATATGTTAAGGATCTAGAAAAACATATGGGTTAATATTTAATCTGCTCCCAGGGTGGGGGAGACTTTTCTAAATATAAATGGAAAGAAGGAACTGTAGATGAATTTGTGACATTTAACAACATAAAAAAAGAAATCTTCTATGTTGAAAATGTAATAAAATTGAAAACAAATTATAAGTTGGAAAAATGTTAGCAACATATATGGAAGATTGTGGTTTTAATATTTATAAAGAATTCTAAAAAATCAATAGGAAACGGATGAATACTTTATTTAAAATGTACAAGGACATGAATAAAGAATTCACAAAAGAAAAAAGACAAATAATTTGAAAAATATGTAAAACAATCCTCTCTAGTGAATAAATGCAATTCAAACAATAAGAAAATTAAATGCATCTTTGTCCTTCAAATTTACTGACTCAGCAAGAAAACAAACAACCCAATTTAAAAATGGGCGAAGGCTTGAATGGATATTTCTCCAAAGAAGATACACAAATGGCCAATAAGCACATGCAAGGATGCTCAGCTTCACTAATATTAGGGAAATTCAAGTCAAAATCAAAATGAGATATCATTTCACACCCATTAAGATCTAAAAAATAGAAAAAAATAAGTGTTGGAGAGGATGTGGAGAAATTGGAACCCTTTGCAATGCTGGTAGGAATCTAAAATGGGGCTGCCATTGTGACAAACAGTATGATGATTCCTCAAAAAGTTAAGCAATTACCATGTAATCCAGCCATCCCACTTCCTGCTATATATTCAAGCAGAGACTTGAACAGATATTTGTGCACCCAAATTCATAGCAGCATTATTCACATAGCCAAAAGGGGGAAGCAACCCAGTGTCTATTAACAGATGAGTGGATAAACAAAAGTGGATAAACAATTGTGGTATAGACACACAATTGAATATTATTCAGCTTTAAGAAAGAAGGAAATTCTGACACATAACACAACATAGATGGACCTTGAAGATTTATGTTAAGTGAAATAAGCCAGTCACAAAGGAACAGATATTACATGACTTCTCTCACATGAAGAACCTAGAGTGGTCAAATTCATAGAGACAGACAATAGAACAGTGGTGGCCAGGGGCTTGAGTGAGAGGATGGAGAATTAATATTTAATGGGTACAGAGTTTCAGTTTGGCAAGAAGTTCTGGAGACAGATGGTGGTGACGATTGCACACAATGTGACTATATTTCATGCCACAGAACAGTCCACTGAAGGAATGGTTAAAATGGTATGCTTTATGTTATGTATATTTTACCATGAATAGAAATAAATGTAGGGGGTTGGAATTGGATGCCTACATGAATTGGAGATCGAAAAAGAGAAAGGAATGAACTAAAAACAAACTTCTCACCAACTCAGGTAGATGATAAAGAAATCTAAGCATAGCTAGAAAATGAATGAATGAATGAATGAATGAATAATTTCCCTGGGAATTCATAATCACAGACCTGGGGCTCAAATTTTGACCTGGGAAGCCCCCACATGCAAAAGTAATGCAATTATGTTCTCAGTTAATGAGACCCCAAATGCAAAAGTAATGAAATTCTGTTCTCAGCTAATGGCAGAAGAAAACACACTAGTGTGGAATATATTATTGGAAGAACTTCTAGTATAAACATGTCCTTGCACTCCAAATGGATTTTTAGATTTATTGCAATGCCATCAAAATCCTAGCAGGTGTTTTTGTGGAAATTGATTAGCTGATTCTAAAATGCACATAGAAATGCCAAAGGCCCAAAGAAACCAAAACCATTTTTGAAAAAGCAGAGCAAAGCTGGAGGACTTAATCTGCCGGATAACAAAACTTTTTCATAAAGCCTTTACATCAAGACAGGATTGCCTTGGTACAAGGATAGACAAATAGACCAATGAGGCATTACAGAAACCTCCACATAAATTGGATATGCAGTCACTTGATTTATGGCAAAGTTGGTGGTGCAGTGCAATAATGAATCTTGACCCCTACCTAACACCATACCAAGAAAACAATTCTAAATGGATTAGAGAGCTATGTTGTTAGAATTCTGTCAATAACTTGGTAGGAGAAAAGACATTCATTGAAATAAGGGACGCTGAAATGTGAATTTTTCCTTAGTATTCCATGTTCTCTGTCAAGCACTTAGAAAATAAATTAGGTTGTGGTTTTTCTGGAATAGTTAGTGGAAAGATAGATGGGAGAGGTTCATGGCTTTCAAACTCTTTCAACTCAACTAATTGGATGAAAAAAAAAACCATATGAACTACATTGCCACTTGTGCTTACAGGAATTCTCTCTGAAGAAACTGCATTGGGGTATCCAAAGTTCAAGATAGGGTTTTTAGACACGAGTATTGCCAGTAACTAGATGTGTGATCTTAGGTAAATCACCACCTCCCTCTGGGCCTGAATTTACTCGAGACAAAATAAAGGGGGATATTTAAATAAACTTCGAAGGTATAGACATTTTACTGATCTGGTATAAGCTAACAGTCTGTTCCCCGGATGATGCACATGTCCATTACTTGCACAATTTTGAATGTTCTGGTTGTTTATGGATTTTCAAAAGATCATTCATGAACCTCCAAAGAATATATTGACCCTTGAACACCTGGAACATGTGATAATGGGTTTATAAAAGGAGGGATTGCCTTTTAGAGATGTGACCTGAAATTGTTATAGATGAAATAAGTTGATGTCTGGAATTTGCTTAGCATTATCCAGTGTGTGTGTGTGTGTGTGTGTGTGTGTGTGTGTGTGTGTGTGGGAAGGGTTAATAGATGAAACAAGATGATAAACTGATAATTGATGAAGCCAGGTGATTAGGTACATGATGTTTCTTCATACTGTTTTCTTTAATTTTGTGCATGTTGATATTCTCCACCATAAAATAAATGTACATAATAAAATTATCCATCATTTAAAAATTACCTGGAATAGATGATCTTTAGTGTTTCCAATTCTGATATCCCATGATTTAGCAGCGCAAAGCATCTGCCAAGAAATGCACTTCTGGAAACATTTTATGTGCTCAGGGCATTGAATCATCATCATTCCTCTTCTATTGAACTCTCTGGACTAAAGGGTTTGTCGTGGGCCTCATTTTCCGGATGATTCTGTGATATTCCATTTAATTACTTCCACAAATATACTTTCAGGGAAAGGGCAGCAAAACCAAAATCTAGAACCTGGACAAGAATTGGTTTGTAATCATAGCATGTGATACTGTGGCTCAATTCATTTTCAAATATTTCTTAAGACAAGAAGGCCAAAATAACTGCTGTAAATGACTTTTAGTGGCATGGAAAATACTGGGTTAGGATGTTAGGTGAAATGGGAGATGTGCTGTGGTTGAGAACTCACACTCCCGACCAATGCCACCTGAGTCCCTGTCCTTGCTGTGTCACTCAACTACGAGCTCTTGAGGGTAAGTCACCTTTCTGAGCCTCCACTTCCCTACCCATGAAATGGGAATACCAGTGCAATTGCCTTCAGAGGGTAATCCTGGATAGTCACGTTGTGCCCGACATGTAGCAAGCATTGAGTAGATGCGCACCCTTGTTCTCTCAATTGGGCAAATATAAAAGAGATGAAAAAGGACATACGATATAGGTCAAACATTATCAGTAGCTGCCTGTGGGTTTTGGCCAATAGGCGATCTTATTCTTTTTTTATTTTTGCTTGGACTTTGCAAATTTCTACAAAAAGTGTTTGTTACTGTTATCATCAGAGAGAAAGGTTTCCTTAAACAGTTATTTTAAAAATGTTTCTTGAGAAAGTTGAATGCCCAGGCTTGTCCCACTTGGTGCTCAGACAAACAAAGCACTTCAGAGGAGTAAGATGGAATGATTGCTACTGCTGTGCTCACATTTTCCTCACCAGGCTCTCATCTGTCGGAAGATTCTTGCAAATGCCAGGGAGCCTTCGGATGTGGCGTGCCTGGTGTAGAATGAACGGAGGCTGCCTCTGCCCCCGTTTCTCGCCATCCTGCCTCCTCACCACACATTCCTCCACACCATGGGACCCTTAGAGACTATCACAAAGGCTGTGCCAAGGAGAATTCGTTCGGGTGCACTGTTTTGTATTCAATTTCCTGGGGTTCAGGTCCCTCCCCCACCCACCCCCTAATGCATAGCCCATCTCCACTGATTAAGAGCACCTAAGCCATGACAGCAAATTTAGGAATGTGTAAACAGACTTCAGGCGTGTTTGAGAAACACTGACGTGTACAAATCCGAAACCATAAGCCAGATAAATTGGTGGTTAATTATGGCTATTACATAGGTCGTTTTTGTGTTGCCAAAGAATTTACATTAGGATATCTATAAATAGCAAGCCCATGTGGTGTGCTTGAACCCGGCTGCTGTGTATCTAAATGCTAAGCACTTTCCAGAACTCACCTACTGCAGAGCAACAGGCCCGATTCAAAAAGTTTAATGCCGTCCTGGCCGGGTGGCTGAGTTGGTTGGAGCATGATCCCGTGCCCCCAAAGAGTTCGGACTTGATTCCCAGTCAGGGCATATACCTACCTAGGGTGTGGGTTCGATCCCCAGTTGGGGTGCCTACAGGAAGCAATGGATTGATGTTTCTCTCCTTTCCTGTCTCTAAAATTCAATAAATGCCAGCTTCGCTCTTGAGTATAGCTACATTCATTTTCAGGATTCTAGATCACCTTTGAAATGGCCACTAACCCATATCACTTAGGTGACTGATGGTCAAGGACGGACAATGAGACACCCGGACACTTCTGGGTGGAGAAGAGTGGTCCGTGTGTGAGGGTTGTGAGGCTGTCCTGGAGCGGGTCATCTGGGGCCAGAAGGATGCCACCTCCTTTTCTCAGGTGGGAGTATACCAGGGTGGCCTTCAGCTCATCTCACCTGTTCCTCACCATGACTCTGCAAAGTGAGGCTTTGCCCTTATTTCCAAGTGTTTTAGAAAAATGGACACACATGCCCCAGGTCAGACATCTAGCAGAAAAATCTACATAAAAACAAGAAGCATGCAGAGCTCTCTGTCTTGGATTACCTCCTAACTTCGGGGGCTGGGATATGTACGGTGCCCAGCGATGCTTAAACTGAAAGCCACTTAGCTGTGATTTTGCTCCTTTCATGGGTCAGTGGCTTCCAGGGGTGTGTGGGGAGGCAGAGAAGGGGGGTTCCTTGGCTTCCTCAGACCTGCCCTCCAAACTGGCACCCCTGTTTCCTTCACTCTTACACAACGACCCCCCCCCCCCCAATATGCTGGGGGAACTCACTGGGAGACCTGTATAAAGAGCCAGGAACCTTGCACTTCTAAAAAATCCATCCAACTACCAATTCTATCTTACAGTTCTCACTCCAAATGGCATCTCCCTGCCAGCGGCGGCATTTCCCTGGATCCTCTTCCAAGATTGCCAAACAGGTGCCTGGCACCCACGAGAGTTTCAGAGCAGCAGCGACAGGAGAGGTGCCGCGGGTCGGTTCTGTGTACGTGTTCGCGTAACTCAGAGAAGCAAATGAAAGTTCCGCGAGTGTTAACTTCCACCAGAGGAGCATCCCCGTTCCCGCCACCACAGCCTTTCCCACCGCCCAGTGTTCCTGAAACCCGCGGCATCCGAAGTGCGGGCTGAGCTCTGGTAAGCGGAGGGTCTCGGAGACGCTCGGGATCCAGACAACCCTTTGCTGGCCCGCAAACGCCCTCCTGGCTTTTCTGGAGGAATAGCCCTGGGCTGTCCCCTCCGCCCCCAGGAGCCGCCTAATACCCACAGGCGTTTGAGGCACAAACAGGCAAAGAACAATTAAGCTATTAGCATTCAAGAGCGCGATCTCTGACCCCGGGGTCCAGGTGAATTGCGTGAGCTCGCGGGGCAGAAGCCCAGCGAAGCCCGCGGGGTGTGAGGGCGAGGAGGCTGGATCCACAGGAACGTGGTCCAGCACCCTGAGCGGCGAGTCGAGCCAGACACTCAGGTCTCAAGGGAGGACCAGTGCTTGAAACCTGGTGGACTTAGGGGGCCCGTCTCAGCCCCCCGCGCCAGTTCAGAGGAAACCAAGGTGGACAGATAGGGGCACAAAAGGAGAGTTTGGTTCTCCCGGGGCAATGCGCGCGGTACCTTGGATTCCTGGCTGCCGGTGGATGCCGGAGAGGGCGGCTGCTCGGCGCTCGCTGCCTCCTCGGGCAGCCTGTCCACGCCGTCCTGGCGGGCGCCGCTCGGGGGGATCATCGCGGCGGCGCGGGCACGGTGCGGGGCTCCCGGAGGAACAGCGGGGCTCGCCTTCCTCCGGTGCGCCCTCCCCGCCGCGCGCTGGGTGGCTCAGCTCGGGGTTCCAGGGACTCCCATCCTCGCCGAGGCTCCGATGCGCCCTCCACCGGCCTCACCCCCGCCCTGCCCACGTCCCCCGCGCTCCCGTGGGGAGAGGAGAGCGCGCCCCGCCCCGCCCCGCCGAGCCCACAGCCACCTCGCTGGGGACCCAAAGGTGGCGACTGCCCCCGGCAGCGGGCGAGCGGGCTCCGATTCAGGCTCGATCACCCCGGAGAAGCGGGAGGCGGGGAGACGGCTCCGGGCGGGGCTGCGGGGCCAGGGCCAGTAGCAAGGGCAGGCAGGGGCGCCCGGGTGAGAGCCAATGCTGGGGGCTGGGCGTGCGCCCGCCGGGTCGGGGTGATTCTTTCGCGGGGGGTGGGAGGGGGTCAGGGAAATTCCGACCAAACCCGGGAATGCATAGAAAACCCGAGAGTGACTCAGCCAGGAGGAACCACCTGCAACAACTCCCTCATTCCTCACGCTGAGAAGCAGCCACTCAAAGGGAGGCAGTGACTTAGCCAAGTTATTTTTAGGGTTCGGTGACGGAGATCAGGGACCAAAGCTGGGGTTCCCTGGCTTGAGAGCACCAGGCTTCCCGCCATTCAGCGTGGGACTGAAGAGAGAATGAAATGCGCCTGTGGCCTCACTTGGTTGTGCTTTCTGGAGCTAAAGCCCCTTAGGCTTTTCATCTCACTGGATGCCCAGAGCCACACTCTTGGGCTAGGGTGGGTACTACTACTTCCATTTTATAGATGAGACGACTGAGGTTTTAGTGGGGCTAGAATTAGAACCCATTTTGGCTTCAAAATCCATGCTCTTTAGACTGTGGAGCTTCCAATCTCGGCCAGATCTTCATCGCTGTAGAGCAACTGGGTGTTGCCCTATAGAAATGAGTTCAGGGCTGTTCACAGATAGGCAGGCCATTCTGCCTGAACAGACTTTATGGAAACATAGACTTGGCCCCATTGGATAAAGTGGCAGAAGGATCCAGGATTTTTTAAAAAATATATATATTTTTATTGATTTTACAGAGAGGAAGGGAGAGAGACAGAGTTAAAACATCAATCAACTGCCTCCTGCAGGACCCCTACTGGGGATGTAGCCCACAGCCAAGGTACATGCCCTGCGTCTGGAATTGAACGTGGGACCCTTCAGTCTGCAGGCCGATGCTCTATCCACTGAGCCAAACCAGTTAGGGTGGATCCAGTATTTTTTGAAGATACAATCTCTACATAGGGAAAGGAAATAGATCTAGATTTTTAAAACACTTAAAAATATGCAAAAGTCCTTAATTTCCTAATAGAAAATAGTAAACTTAAGTTTAGATTTGGTCTATTAGCTGTGAATGTGTGCAAGGCCAGCCTCATGCTTGCAGCGTGTGACGTGACCCAGACTCCTGCACTTGGTTCAGTGCTCTTCTGTTGCTTCCTGAAATTTTTAATAAGTTTTGAACAAGGGGCGCTGCATTTATATTTTGCCTTGGACCCTGTGAATTACGTATCTGGTTCTGCGTGTTCGCTTTAGCTCATGCCCTTTGGAAAGAACTTATTGCTTTTTCCATCCATTGAAAACTCCTGTTCTGAGTGACAGCCTCTCACTGGACATTTGGCACTCAGAGAGCTCTAGATACCACGGTATCCCGTCGCCTCTCATTTGATCAGGCCAGGATGGCTAACCCAATAACCATGGCTTTATCCTCCTCAGAACACAATTCCTGATTGTTCCACAGAGACAATTTCTGACAGCTAACGTCACAACAGCAGCAAACAGAGCACACAATGACAGAGCAGCACTGTCAACACAACTTTCTCAAGCATCTCTTCTGTACCAGGCATTGTGCTAGAAACGAACAGCAGAGAGAAAACATAGATTAAGTCTGTTCTCCTGGAACTTAGAGCCCAGTGAGAGAGATAGGAATTAATTAATGCACACACACACACACACACACACAGGCACACACACACGCACGCATTTCCCATGAACTGTGATAAGGAAAAGTATAGGACTTGAATGAATATATACAGATATGAAGCCTGATCTAATGCGAGGAAGTGAAATCCCCAGGGTCTATGGGCAATTCCAGCCTTGATGGCTTACAACATGGGCTTACAACAAGGAATTTTTCATCCTTGGATTTTATTTTACTTTTGTAAGAACTGAAGAGCAGCTGTAAGAGGGAAAGGGATTTATGTGAAAGAAACACAGGAGCAAAGTCTTGATCAGTTCTGGAAACTACAGGTAGTTCCAGTTTCCTAAGAGAGGTAGCTATTATTCATCAGACCAAGGATTTCTGTTACTAGTTAACACGTCTTATTGTCTTATTCTTCAAAACACATCTCCAAACATTTTTTTTACTCTTGAAAAATCTCCTTCCTTGACCCCGTTAATCTGATTTAAAGTCCCAAACCATGTTCTCATGGCAACCTCTCCTAAGTAATCAATGGTGAAGCTGCCTGTCCTCCCGCTGGGCTCCGAGCTGCACGAGGGCAGGGACCATGTCGTGTTCATCTTGTTTCCTCAGCCCCTGGCACAGTGTTTGTTAATGAGATGTGAAAGGAGATTGCCCTGGTAGCCCCCTGAGCCTTAACGTAGCCTCGGCATCAGTTACTCCGAGTGCCCTCCGTGCACTGAATGGAGAAAGACACTGGATGTTTCTACAAAGCAGTGAGATTTAAAATTACACAAGCTCCTTGATAGTAAGGATTTTGTCTTGATTGGATTGAGAGGATCTTAGACTGAGAGTCATGGCTGTCTGTGAATGTGCGGTTCATTGGTTTGC
The DNA here is from genome assembly GCF_000147115.1 of Myotis lucifugus. NCBI lineage: Eukaryota > Metazoa > Chordata > Mammalia > Chiroptera > Vespertilionidae > Myotis > Myotis lucifugus. The sequence continues at coordinate 1,182,497 of NW_005871243.1, read as the reverse complement.
ATGAAAGTAAAGGGTCACAGCTCATCTCTGGAAATAGGCGTGGAAGTGGACAGGGCGCTGCGTTGTCTGAGTCTGTGGGTGGAGGGCTGATGGCAGAAATGGATGGCACTCTATTTGAGTAGGATGCCTTGAGGCTTGGGTCATATGCACTGCTGCTTTGGGACTAGATGGCGATGCTGAATCTAAGTCCTGGAGGGATGAGTGTCCTCCCACGTTGTCATGAAAACCAACCCTGACCTGGTACTAAGGGGGCATTGATATACTGATAGTAACGCCCAGAGGACAGACAGTGGAGAGGACTGTTGTCCTTCATGTATTGGAGGTCAGTGGATGGGAGGCCAGCAAAGTGATTCCCAGGGGACACCTGATAAAACACACCTATGAGCAGAAGTGTACTTTTTCATGGCCCCCTGTGAGATCCCCCTCAGGACTCCCACTTATACTGGGGGTGAGACCTCACAGAAGACTGGAGGTCCTGCATGAGCAGCTGGAGTGATGTTTTAGCGATGATGGTCGAGCTTACTTCTACCATAGGCTGGTGAAGCTTGGGGAAATTCAAGTTGCAAAGAATTATCCTAAGTCTCCAGTTTGTATCAGGACCCTGTGATTTTTGTAGCTTCCTTTTATGGTCCATTTATTTCACTTTGGTTGCTGGTTAAATATCAAGTATGTGGCGTGCAGAAATTTATCTTCACAAACTTGAATTGGAAACTCCCACTCCTGGTTCATTTACTCATTCATTCATTTGCAAAAAGGGCAAAGCCTTCCTCCTGGTCGCATACACCTGCGTTCGCAGTAACGCTGCTCAACAGAACAGTGCATCATGCTTTCAACCTTCTCTCATTGCTTTGCTCCAAATCCGGATAAGAGTTGCTCATCACTTTTGGTTCTTTGTTTTAGTAATTAGCATTTAACTTTACATACCCTCTCCTATGAGTTCAGGGTAATAGTTTAAGAGGCACAAGATCCAGCCCGCCCTGGCCTTTTTGCCCCTCAAAAATGCCAGGTCTGTTCGCTCTCCCAGCTTTGATGCGTGTGGCCATTCCCTGCATCTGAGCATCCCACCGTGATTCCCATGGCCAGCTCGTGGTGTTGGGCCTCAGTGCCTACCATCTGAAAACATCCTGTTTTTCTTTTCTTCTTTGGTGTCTTTTATTCCCAAACATCAACTTGGCAAGGCACCATGCTATTAGACCCATTTTGTAGATGAAGTCATCGGAAATCTGAGAAGCTGTATGACTTCCCTAATGGGATATGGTAAGTGCAGAGTAGAGAGTACAGCCTCTAGGTTCAGACTCTAAACCTCAGGCTCCTCTCAGTGTAAGCAGACGTTGTATAAGAGGTCTGTACAGCCCTGGTTGGTTTGGCTCAGTGAACGTCAGCCTGCGGCGGACTGAAGGGTCGGTTCCTGGTCAGGGCACATGCCTGGGTTGTGGGCTCGATCCCCAGTGGGGGGCATGCAGGAGGCAGCCGATCTATGATTCTCTCTCATCATGGATGTTTCTCTCTCTCTCTCCCTCTCCCTTCCTCTCTGAAATCAATAACAATATATTTTTTAAAAGTCTGTACAGCATGATTTGAGGGCACAGGCAGGGGAAGGATGAAGTCCACCAAGTGGAAAGGATGTTGGAGAAGGTTCCAGTGGAATTGGAAGGTGACTACAATTTTCCCTGGAAGAAATCTTGAGCAGATTATACAGTATCAGCAGAGACATAGAAGTGTGCTCGTGCAGGGGATGTTCAGGTTTGGTTCTTAGAACACCATGGTTTCTTGTTTTTCTTTAAATTGACTTTTAGAGAGAGAGGAAGGGAGAGGGAGATAGAGAGGAAAAAAAATCAATGTGAGAGTGAAACAATAATCGCTGCCTCCTGCATGCCCCCTACGAGGGAATCGAGTAGGTGTCCTGACCCGGAATCAAACAGGCAACCTTTCGGTGCATGGGACAACGCCCAACCAACTGAGCCACATCAGCCAGGGCTGTTTTCTTTTCTTTGTAACTTTTACTGATAAGTAAACAATGCTTAAACAAACAAACAACAACAGCAACAAAGGGAAATCCTGGAGCTGGAGAAATTCTTTGAGTAATAATTTTAGGTAAGTTTACAAATGGCTGTTGAGGAGAGCTGGATCTCTGTCAGCCTGGGAAAGACAGTTTTGGTTAGTAACAGAGGGAGGGGGAAAAGCATCATAAGGATTCCTGGAGGTTTAAATGGGTCACGGATTATGAAAGGGCCAGCATGCAGAGAGTCTAACACATAGACTCTTCATTCCTGGCAGCCAGGCACGGAGAGCTCTGGTTCCCTGAGAGGCAGGGACCCATTCTGTGTAGAGGGCCCCAACATTCAAAGACATGTGTCACCTGCCCATTTACAATCTCTAAAGGATTATGAGCTTTCAACTTGCTCATCATTATGTACCTTAAACGACATCCCTGAAAGTGAGTAGTAAGACTTTCAAAACAGAGAACAGGAACTCGAGCCAAAACGGGGAATAGCTCCTGCTCTTTATCTAAAAAGCTTTGCACTTACTTTGAAATGTGTTCCAAAAGCTTGGAGAGTCGTGCCGGGGGCCAGTGAATCTCAAAAATTCTCTTTCCACTGTTTTCCAGGGAGGGTTCATCGCTGCTTTGTCCTGCTTTCTGTAACCCTCTGTGTTCCTCCAATGACTTGGCAGCCCTGGGCCATCCATTAGGCCCTTGACAAGGGGCCTGGAAAAGATGACTCAGGCCTTAAGCCTCAAATGCCATGTTCTTCCCTCCATGGCTGAGGACAACTTACCCAGAAAGCCTGGACTTAGGAAACATACCTGTTTCATCTGTCTTTATTATTGCAGAGTTGGCCGGAAAATGGGGATTTTCTCTCTTCCGTTCACAATGATAACTTACCAGGGTATATAGTGGGAGACAGTATCAATGCGGTTGCTATTCAGACAGACCAGAGGTGCTTGTTGATGGCATCTTTGTCCCCTGTTTTCTCCCTGAAATGCAAGCTGCCACAATGCCCAAGTCTACCAAGCAGTGGTCTAATACTTTGAGGAAGCCATCTAGTGAGTCACCATGGAGTGTTGCTTCTACCTTCTGTGTGGTGGTAGTGGTGGGGGGCGGGGGGGGGTAAGGAGTTATTATTCAGCTTAAGATAGTTGAGAACATTACAAAATAAGTAGAGATGTCTAAATAATTGAAGTCCTTATTTTATCAACAGCTGCTGAGACCTACTAGGTACCAGGTACTTTAGAAGTCTAGGAATATAGAGAGAAATATGCAGATTCTCTGAACCAAAAGAAAATCCAGCTTAACAAGGCAGACTCAGGGACAAATAGTAATCACTGAGGAGCTAGGGGAAGATTCACCTAAGGGAAAAACGTTTAAAAAAATTTCAGAGAGGGAGAGAGATATAGAAACATCAATAATGAGAGAGAATCATTGATCAGCTACCTCCTGCATGCCCCCTACTGGAGATCAAGCTGAAACCTGGGCATGTGCCCTGACCAGGCATTGAACCCTGACCTCCTGGTTTATAGGTTGAGGCTCAACACTGAGTCACACTGGCCAGGCACCAAAGGAAAACGATTAATATTGACAGGTCAGTAGCAGTTTTCCAGAAGGAGAAGAAGAAGGTCATTCTGGGCATCTTAAGAGAAGCATACCTCTCTGCTTATATTTCCCGAGTTTGTTTATTTTATTATTGTTATTTTGGGGGTAGTGAAGGGACCTGGAATTGTCATCATCATTGCTTGCAAATTCCCTTTCTCATTTTAATTCATTTTATTAATTGTCCTGAAAATAACCCAATTCCCACTCAAAATTCCCTTCATTCCATGACACCCCCTATAATGTTTTACAAATATATGTCTTACACATGTAGGAATATTTGTATGGATCTGTGGAAAATATTTGAAGTTCATTAGTGTGTTTTAAATTGCATAAAACATTGTGCTGTAGCATATTTCCTCCTAACTTATTTCAGGAAAACAGAGTGTTTAAACTACATTAAAAGTAAACTATGCAGAGATCATTGAAAATGGATGAAGACGTGTGCTGTGGAATGTATTCTCTTTTGTTGCTGTGGAGAATTGGACTGTCCGAGTCTGCCGTGATGTCTTTAATCCACTGGGTGGTGATGGATTGGCAGGTTGTTTTCAGTTTTCGCCTGTCATGACCAATGCTGCTTTGGCTATTCTCAAACATGACTTTTGGTGCTCATGCATAAGCATGGATTACGACTGCCGGTTGTTTTTTTTCCTGCAATGGACACTGCATTAGTTCTAATGTTATCTCTGTGGCTTTATCTGCATTTCCCTGATGACCACCAACGTTGAGCGCGTTCAGGTGATTTAACTCCTCTGAAAACAAAAATCGAACTTTTTAGATGATCTGAGTGGTTAATCTACTTCTGAGTACATGAACAATTTTGATTTTTACTGCATTTGTTTTCTTGTAATACTGAGAACTCCCAGATTCCTGCATCTATCTTAAACATCCGTACGAACCTGGAGCAGCCATTCCTCTGTTTACATAGTTTTTTCCCCCCCTATTTTCTACTGTTTCTTCTTTCTTCTTGGGACTTACTTTCCCCTGATTCCACATCACACAGTCCCAAACTTTTGGAGTTCGAAACGATCTTAGGAAGGTAATCTGTCCATGAGGAAAGTGAGCAGGTGGTTCACCTCTCCAAGGTCATCCAACCCTCTAGCGCAGTCTTCCCACTCAGTGACATCCCTGTTTTTGTTTTTAAACATTCTCTTCTTTTTTTTAAAATATATTTTATTGATTTTTTACAGAGAGGAAGGGAGAGAGATAGAGAGTTAGAAACATCAATGAGAGAGAAACATCGATCAGCTGCCTCCTGCACACCTCCTCCTGGGGATGTGCCCGCAACCCAGGTACATGCCCTTCACCGGAATCGAACCTGGGACCTTTCAGTCCGCAGGCCGACGCTCTATCCACTGAGCCAAACCAGTTACGGCTAAACATTCTCTTCTTAATAGCCAGCCTTTACCTCCTCAACCTTCAGGCTTCCATTATCTATAATAATAAAAGCGTAATATGCTCATTAGACCAGACATCCTTCCGGATGACCTTCCGGACAAAGCCAGGGCTGCGAGGGAAGCCGGTGCCGGCAGCAGGGGGATGGAAAGCCTACTCTTGCATGAATTTCATGCGTCAGGCCTCTAGTAAGAAATAAAGGAAAGAAGGACCATGACACAAAGCATCTGCTGAGAAGGGGGAAAGTTAAGAAAGGCTGCTTTTTGTGGGTTTTGGGAGAAAAAAAATTTAAAACTACATATGGTTCTTGCTTCAAAAAATTTCCACACAGTCCCAGACTATACTAGTATAGAGTATCATATAATAGTGTTTGGTCCCAGACAACTTGATAGGTGATCCCTCAGTGTTGTCAACCTCTGTCTTCGATGAGGGTCCTACTACCTTGACTATCGTGGCCTGTCCAAAACTGCGGTCTGAGCCATACTATCTCAATCACAGGACACATTCAACAAGGGTCAAACGCTCTAGCCAACTTCAACAAGCATGTACTGAGCGCTGATTGCGTGCCAGCCACTGTGTTATGTGCTTTGACGTGCCTTGTCTTGCTCAGGTCTGGGAGGTAATATTATACTTTGCAGATGAGGAACCTGTGGCCCAGAGAGCTGACACATCTTGCCCAAGAGCACAGAGCTATTAAGTGAAGGCATTCTGATTACAGAGCCACACTCTTGTGCGTTATACCGCCTCCAAATTGAACACCCTACTAGGATTCAAAATACAAGTGTGAGATTCAGAAGTGTCCTTTTTAAAAAATATTTTTATTGATTTCAGAGAGGAAGGGAGAGGGCGAGAGAGATAGAAACATCATTTATGAGAGAAAATCATCGATTGGCTGCCTCCTGCAAGCCCCACGCTGGGATGGAGCCCGCAACCTGGGCATGTGCCTTGACCGGGAATTGAGCTGTGACCTCCTGGTTCATAGGTCAACGCTCAACCATTGAGCTATGCTGGCCAGGCATTCAAAAGTATCCTTAGGACTTAGGTACCGTATCTTTTATTTCTAGGCACATGTAATTCAAACAGAGGGCATAAATCAGTTCAAACAAATGGAGGAACTGATGCTCTGAACATAAACAAGGCTCTTATTGAAAGCTCCCTCATTAATTGTCTTTGTGATTGGAAATTTGGTTTTGTAGCCCTTGCGTATGGTCTTAGAGACATTCATGTTTCAAGTTCGGATAGAACTTAGACTAAGGATATGACAATGCTGTTGCCCACCAGGAAACTGCTATTTGTAAATGCATTACTAAAGGTTCTTTTGATAATTGTATTTGGAGGATCAACCTGCTATCTTGAGCAAAGTTTTGCATTTCAAGATTACTACAATGAAGGGGAGCACTGAGGGTCGGTGGAGCCCAGTTCAAAGCTGTGAAATATTAGCATATCACTAATTTTAAAAAGGGGAAAACATTCAAAATGTAAAGATTATACAGTAATTTGCAGCTACTTTAAATTGACATCAATTTCTGACTTCAGTGGGACTGTAAACACTCATGTCTATTAGATGTTACTTGAAGTTACTTAAAATTAAATCTACATTATTGAAAAGGGAACATTCACATAGTTTCCTAATTGTGTTCCATTAGGACAGAATTTTAATTTTTAGAAAATTAATTCTGTTAGCCTTGATGTTTCAGATAGAGAAGTGGAAAGAATCGAACCACTTAGCACTTAATTTTTTCAGAAGGCCATTAGCAAACCCACATCTTCTTCCTGTGATGTAGTCAAGTATGATTTTCCTCCTCATGGGAGATGAATCAGGAAGATATCATGTTCCACTGAAGTCACAGAAAACAGAAAATTCAGCTGCTCAGACTTTGTTGTGCAGAGGCAATGGTTAAGAAAAAAAGTTGAATTTAGGAAAAAGAAAACCTACAGAAACATAGCATTTCACCAAATAGCATTTAATATGAAATATCCAAATAAACTGAAAAAAAACCCCAAAACAACAACACCCCACTGTTTACTTTTAGAACATGTCCCAGGAAATGTTATGGCTCTCATAGTTACAGCACATATAGCATCCCATTGGGCCACTTCTGAGCTCTGGAAAAATGAAATTCTGGACATAAGGATGCAATCATACTATTAGTCACCAGCTAGTGTTGGCACTATAAGTATTTTTCATGCATCATCTATTTAATACTCTCAGCAACCTAGGAGACAATGACTATGATTATCTCCATGTTACAGACGAGGAGACCAAAGTTTAAAGAGGTGAAGTGAATTATCCAGAGCCACAGAGTGTAGCTGTTAGATTTTGCTCTATAACAAACCATGTTCCAATTGCTTAGGACAGCAACCACTCTTCCTCTTTGAAATCTGTAGCAATCAGGGTGGGCTCAGCTGGGCAGTTCCACGCCTAGTCTCTCTAGCCTCATTGACACGACTGAGGTCAGCTGCTAGCTCTCGCAGTCCCTTCCTTACCCAACAGCAGGCGAATGGCTGTGCACATGATGGTCTCAGTGTTCCCAGCACCCAAAGAGAGGACAAGCCACATGCTCAAGTGCTTGTCAAGCTTCTGCTTGTGTCACAAAGCAAATGACATGGCAAAGCCAGATGCAATGAGTAAAGACATGAACTCTACCTACTGATTGGGAAGGGCAGTAGAAAGATCTGGGCCAGTTCCCATTGGGAAGGGCAGCAGAAAGATTTGGGCTGCTTTTTAAAATCCACCATAGTAAGTGACAGAGCCAGGCTTTGAACACTGATTCCAAAGCCCTTGTCCCCAATTCTGATTCTATAGTGCCCCTCAAAACTAGATCCCTATAGTTTTCAAGGATACGGTCCCATTCTTTGGTGGGACCTTTGCCTTCTCTTTGTGTTATAAGCCCATGCTCTCTTCCCGCTCCTACAAAAATCAGTTCTCTCTGTGCACCTAGGTTGTATACATTCATTCACTGAAACATGTATCCCATTATAATGAAGCATTTATCGTAATACAGTGTCCACTCTCTAGACCAGGCAGGGATTATGTCTGATTATTAGCTATAGCCCTGATGGTTTTCATTTTTCCATGTTCCCTTTCAGTCCTTATCCGTATACATAGGTAGTTTTTTCCTGTTTTCAATCATAGTCAAGAACGTTTTTAACATTTTCACTTCGTGTTATACCTTGAAAAATATGTCAATCATCTGACTTTTAAAGGTTCAGGTAACAACAGTGAGGTAGGGCACCAGTGTTTTCACCTACAGTAAGTTACATAGTTCCTGATGTTTACATATGGTTGCAAGTTTTTATATATATGCATCTTTTGTTTAGCACAGTAATCTTGGGAGATTATAATAATAAAATATGAATGATTATAAATAACATTTTGAGAGCTGACTATGTGCCCAGCCTGGTCTAAACATTATTATCCCTATTTGACTCCCATGGGAACCAAGTGGCTTACTCAGTCTCACAAGTCCAGTAAAATGCTGAAGTGAGCCTAACAGTCCAGATCTTCCAGCTGTCGCTCCTTTCTTTTTTCCACTTTACCACCCGCTTCCAGAAAACCACAATTGGGTCCCAGTCCCTTTGCGGCATACATTTCCATTGGGCATGTGTGTGCTGCCAGGTGGCTTTCTGTTTCATTGATTCATGTGCATGCTTTTAAATTTGCTTTGGCTTGGGCACAACCTCTCATGTTGGCAGGATCGGCTGGTATAACCTGTAGGCATTTATTGTAGACATTTATCGTCTCGAAGCTCCTATATAAACCTGATCCCAGTTTTTAAATATATTTTATTGATTTTTTACAGAGAGAAAGGGAGATACAGAGTTAGAAACATCCATGAGAGAAACATCGATCAGCTGCCTCCTGCACATCTCCTACTGGGGATGTGCCCGCAACCAAGGTACATGCCCTTGACCTGAATTGAACCTGGGACCTTTCTGTCCGCAGGCCAACGCTCTATCCACTGAGCCAAACCGGTTTCGGCCTGACCCCAGTTTTTAAACAGCGAGCAGGGAAAACAAGCAGGACAGCAGAAAATCCAAGAGGAACTTCTACCCTTCACTTTCAAGATGAATGCGTTCTCTGTCGGTGTCATTTCTGTGAGTACATATTTCTTTTCCCTGGAGCACAGGGAATCCAAGTATTGCCAGCTCAGATGTTCTTTCATATGCAGTCATTTGATCTGGCATTATTAAAACCGCACAAATCCAAGCATTTGCCGCTTTTGATGAAAAGGTTCTAGATAGGGATTTAGAGTTGAGCCAGCAGTTACCATAAAGCCAGAGATAATGGCTGTGGCATGGCAAAATAACGCGGCAGATCTACTCACTGCCTTAGGTCTGCTTCCTTTTGGTCAAATCAGGACCTTCAGGGAGATGTTCTTTATTTAACTATTCTACCTGCATCCTTTCTGCATTATGATTCTGTTGCTGTTTCCTGATGCATTCACCCACCTACAACTACCTACTTTGTCAATTGTATAGTTGGAATTTTAAAAATTCCGTATCATCACAAAGATATTTCCAGGAGAGCATCCTATGTGTCCATTTTTCTTGCTAAAACAACCACATCAAAGTGCTACTAGAGTTCTTAAAACCTTTTCTGTGTGGGTGCCTGAATTCTGTTATGTATTCACTGAACACATAAATATTAGACTTGCTAAAATTATAAACACGGTGACTAATGCCTAGAGGAAGATATAGAAAATAGCCTAAATGCAAAAAGTAGACAGAACTTCTAAAACTGAAACCAAATGCTGACAAGTATTCAGCCTTGTAATTCCCATTTTATGATCCTCGGAGCGTGTCAGTTTTAGAGTTTATCTTTTGTTTGTAGGACCAGGAGATCAAAAGGGATTGTACTATGAAGTTCATTAGGCATTTTAAGCTTATCAATTTGGAAAAAACATACATGACATAATTGTGTTCTAGCAATAGAACACAATATATTGAGATGACACATTTTTAGGTAAGAATGTTCTTAATATCGTTAATAAGCAATTAATTTATGTTTCAAACATGTTAGTTTTTATATATTCTTTGGGTTTAAACTCACCAGAAATTCTGTAATCCAGGCACTAGGAATTCCATTCTAAAGCTTAGGAAGTTCAGATTTAGTGAGCAACTGAAACATTGTTCTCAGAGTTGATATCAAAGAGCAACTCAATTTTCTACTACTAATTAGAATACAGAAAACAACCACTTGCTTAGCTGGCTGATCATATTTCATTTTCTTGGGTATATTTTTCAAGATTTTCCTCCTTCTCTCCCTCTCTCCCTGCTCCGCTTCTTTTATCCTTCCTTCTTGTTTGCATAAGCACAAATAAGATATAAAACATAAATATTAATTACAAACACTCATGCACAAATGATTCAGTTAAAAATAGAATACTATCCACACCTTCACCGTCTCCCCATCAACCTACAGCTATGGCTTCATGGGGAGTTTCCTAGGACCAATTAACAGAGGAAATAAGTGGTGTGTCTTAGTCTGTTTGGGATGCTGTAAAATACCAGAGACCAGGTGGCTTGAAAACAGACATTTATTCCTCACGGTTCCGGAGCTGGTTTCTGAGAGGGCTCTGACCTAATTGGCTTTGCTCCATGGTGATGTGACAGCTCCTGTGATCTCATGTTCTCCCTGTGTTGGAATTTGGAACTTTTAGAGATAAGAGGAAATGCTGGATGTGTTGGGACAAAAAAGGTGAGCTAATGGGTGTGTCTGTTTGAGTCCCTGATGGGTTTAGGCATAGGTGTGAGTCTCCATCCTCATAGAACTTATCCTATATAATATGCTAATTAGACCGAACAGCAGAAGGTCATCCAGATGAAGCCAGTCACTGCAAGGGCCGAGCCCCTTGCACGAATTTCGTGCATCGGGCCTCTAGTAATCTAATAAAGACACTGTACGGGAAAGAAAGCAACTTTATTTCATTATCCTTTCAGCTGTTTTATATACATTTGCTCAAGTAATTCTCCTAACAGTTCAATGAAGAAGTTGTTTTACCTCCACGGATGAAGGAAGTGAGGCTCAGAAAGGTTAATGGAAAATTTTAGCCTCTTTCCCAAAGTCTTACCACCAGAGCGTACCGAACCCTAGTTATAATGAGGCTCACTTGCCCAGCAGTAAGCCGAGATTTATTGAGCACATACTATAAGCCAGGCATTGTTTTCAGAACTTCACATACATTTACTAATTTATTCCTTCCTAAAGCCCTGTGAGGTAGGTATAAGTATTAAAATCATTTTACAGCTAAGGAAATTAGGCACAGAAAGGTAGAGTTCCCAAGTGGTCTCATAGGCAAGAAGTGGTGGGCCAGGGTTCGAGTCCATTCAGTTGAAGTCCAGAGCTCACGTGCCTATCCATCATTCCACAGTGTCACGTCTAGCCCCAGTTGAAGGCTGTTCTTGATCTTGTGGGTCAACTCCAAGAAACACATGAGAGAAGCCAACTGACACCTGGAGAAGTGGTCTGCGTGGTGCTGGCCAAAGGGTCTGCCTCCTGCCAAGTCAGATGCTGGGCAATCCTGCGTATGGTTGTTCCTAGCGTTTGCTTACATAGGGGAGGGATGTTCTCTGGTTCTGGAGGGAGCAGCAACAGCTGAGGCCCTCACTTTGCATCAGAACCTTGCACAAAATAGAACATTGCCTCCAGCTCTCCCAGAAAGACCTCACCCTCTAAGCTTATTTTTCAGAATCTGGCTAGAGCAGATTTTGTGCCTTGCTTCCACCTCCACCCCTAAAAGCCACTGAGATATGGAAATGTTGAATTTTTCTCTGAATCTCAACTACCCCCATTCCTACATAGAGTATTTTATTTCAAGCAACATGAGACAGTTCAATTAAGGAAGGTAGTTAGAGCAGAGAAAAAGAGAAGGATGAAAGGAGTGATATAGCAAAATGTTAAAATGAATAGTATTGTTATTTCTCAGATGGCATAGTTGTCTACCTGAAAAGCACAAGAGAACCAACTTGAAGACTATTAAAACTCATTAGAGAGTACAACTGGGTGGTTGGTTAGAAAATTAAAGTGGAAATGGCAGTAGCTTTCCTCTCTACTTGTAATAAATGAGAAATATAATGCAAACAAGGTCTCATTTAAACAAGAATACTTTTTAAAAATCTTAAGAAATAGGCTTTATAAAATTATGCAGAACATATGCAGCATGTCCCCAAAAAATGTATACACACTTTGAATCATAATTAATTCCAATGGTTAAATCTGAAAAGAAAGAATCATTAATTGAGCTATCAACTGCTAAGTGTGCATATATTTTTTGGGACACCCTATATATAATAAATGAAATAAAATAATAACAAAAGCTACTACATGCCTGATGCACACACTAGGCTCTTAATCCATAATTGTCAAACCAGTAAATGGAAAGCAAAACTCAAGATTTTTAAAAATATATTTTAATGAATTCAGAGAGGAAGGGAGAGGGAGAGAGAAATAGAAACATCGATGATGAGAGAGAATCATGGATCGGCTGCCTTCAGCAGACCCTCTGGGGATTGAACCCACAACCCGGGCATGTTCCCTGACAGGGAATCGAACTATGACCTCTTAGCTCATAGGTCGCTGCAGCCAGGCAAAACTTGAGATTTTAACAGATGGTCAGAGGTATCTTGTTTCTGGATGGGAAGGCCTATTACCAAATAGATATTGAGTGCCACCAAGATAATTATCAATTTTATTTCCCTTAGTCTTATGCTTGAGATTTGGGCAAGTTTGAACCCGGACAAGTCAATGAACTCTCCCATGTTTTCATTTCCTCATCTTTAGAATTTAACTCATCCCATGAAGTGGTCAAAATGGCTTAATAAGTTGTCTTTGAAAGATGTTTTTATAATGTGACAGGTTATACACGGACCCTTTGGAAGGAGAAGTCAGACCTGTCAGTAGACTCATGCTACTGAAAGGGCTCACTTGGACAGGGTCAACACTGACAGCTTATTATTTAACGACGGGGACCCGGGCACTTCTCGGGCATGGCAGGCAGGTTCCACATCCGAGCAGGCAGCCACGAAGCCAGGTTTCAGGCTCAGGCTCTTGACACTGCTCAGAGTGACCTGAATATGACATGTCACTCAATTTGAGGACTCAATTTGAGGACTGCCTCTAGGATCTTTGTGCTCTGAGGTAAGGACTTCTTCAGCCTCTACAGAATCAACTGCAGACTACTCTCCAGCTGACTTGCCTACCATAAACGTCAAAAGGGGATTATGATCCCCACCAAGTTACTGGGTTTAGCAGAAAGCTTAGGGGAGTATAATTATGTGGGCAGAAATTTTTAACCTGAAACAGGAGAAAAATGGGCAGAAGAATTTGATAGTCTCATGCAGGGGTTCTGATTGGGGTTTACATGGCACCTAAACGATGCTCACCCCACCTCCTGTCCTAATTTGTGGCCTTTGAGATTGCTGAGGTGAACACTTCATTGGAATCTGTTGTGAAAAAGCAGCCACCCCTGAAAACACACACACACACACACACACACACACACACACACACACACACACGGAGCACATCAAATGCAGGAGTGTTCCAAATTAGTCTTGAAGCTCAAAGCTCATCATGTAAATCGCCTTGGTAGGACCACCTAGCAGTGATTCTCAACCTTCCTCATGCCGCGACCCTTTAATACAGTTCCTCATGTTGTGGTGACCCCCAACCATCAAATTATTTTCGTTGCTACTTCATAACTGTAATGTTGCTACTGTTATGAATCATAATGTAAATATCTGATATGCAGGATGTATTCTCATTGTTCGCGACCCACAGGTTGAGAACCGCTGAAGGGAGCTTTCTTTGGCAAGTCTATTTTTAGCTCAGAGCCTGAGAACAACAAAGACCCAGCAAAAACACGGCTCCTGCTTGACAAATGATGGAATGCACATACACTGGGGTGGGCTTGCCTTCCGTTTTCTCCAGCACCGGCTTGTAAGGGTGAAGATGGAACCTAAGGATTAAGGGTGTCAGGAAAAGACCGTGTCACCTTGTGTCTTTCATGCTTGTGATCCCAGTTTTTCTTCATTTTTTTCTTTTTCTGGCAGATTTTTCTATCTGAAGGGATTGAACAGGAGTGGGCAACTTCTTAGCTGCAGCACTTTCTTTCAAGCACAGCACACCCACCCCGACCTCTATCTGCATTGCAGCTGCCCTGTTCTGTGCCTTAGCTGCTCTCCTCTTCAGCAGGTGACGGGCAACGGCTTCTCCAGGCCCTTAACCCTTCCCGTGACCACCTCTCCTCCTACCTTCTATCCCCATCAAAGGAAAGAAAGGAAGAAAAAGAAAAGAATGTAGCACACCAACTCTAGCTTGCACCGTTAAAGTCAACTCCCAGATGGTTTCTCTTTCTATTGTTCTGCCCATTCTTCTGAAAACTGCTGAAGGGATATTTCCAAAACAAGCTGATCATGAGTCCCTTGCAAGTTTATAGGCTCCAGGAAGGAAGCAATCATCTTTGTGACCCTGGCTCTGGAGCCAGTCCCTGGCTCATAGGGGCTGCTGAACAAATGTTTGCTTGATTGGGATAGACCTGAACATCTGTCATTCATTAACGTGCATGACAAAGCTTTCTCCTGAGAGTCAGTGGAACTCTGTGTGTGAGCACCCCCTCACACACACCCCTCCCCAAACATCCACAGGCTGTATGACTTCCCAGTGAGTCCATAAAACGCTTTGTTCTACAAATGTTTCCCAGGCAAGGAGTTTAATTACCTACCAAGTCTTAAAACAAGTGGGAAGAAGCAAGCTGGGAAGCTGTTGAGTTCTGTGTGAAAGCTTTTCACCAACCTGTGAAAGATGCTAAACAGCCCATTCCTCAAAGGTGTGCTTTTAAGAGTTGTTCTTAAATTGCTGTTATTAGACATTTCATGACAAATAAAACAGCAATTTCACATAGTTCAATATAATATTTACTGAGAACCTACTATGTGCCAGGCTTGCAAAGAATATCATGGAGAGTAGGCAGACTCAGTCCCTGCCTTTATAGGCTTTATAAGACTCACATATAACATGTGCACTGGGCTTTGTGAACAATAAATGTCAGGTGCTATAGAAATAAATGATGGAGGGGGTAGAGAAGGGAGCCTTGTGGCAGAATCTGCTACTTTTTTTTTTGCCAAAATTTAAATTCTCCTCCTTTTCCTGGGAAGACAGCTAGAATATATTTCCCAGTCTCCCTTGCATGGCCATATGACTGACATTTAGATAATGGAATGCGAATAGATGTGATAAGTGTCAATTTTCGGTTTGACCCATAAAATCTTCCATATGGGCTCCTCCATAGTCTTGCCCTACTCCAGCTGACCAGGAAGGATATAATCATGGTAACCTTAAAAGCCATGTGCTGAAGAGGTTGGATACCACCTCAGTCTTTGTCCTTGAATTTTCCCGCCTTGGACTGCTACACGAGTGAAACACACACTTCTATTATGTTTGAGTTATTTTTGTGTTGCAATCTATTTGTTACAGCAGCTAGCTTTACCCTAACTAATACAGAGGAGGCCTGGTGGAAGCAGCACTTGAACTGAGACCTGAAATCTGAGTTAACTTTGTCAAAGCAATGCTTGAAAGGGAAAGTTTGCACTTAGAAAGGAAAGCTGAGACTTACAGGATCTTTTAATCATGTTAAGAATATGATTAAATAAGATATGAGGATCTATATATATAAAAGGCTAATATGCAAAGGGTCCCCTTGGGAGTTCGACTGGGAGAACGGGAGTTCGATCACTTGCTATGATGTGCACTGACCACCAGGGGGTGGCGCGGAACATGGCAGGTGACTCACAGCGGCGGGGTGCTGAGGGAGTGAGGAAAGGAGGAGGCAGGGAGGCGTAGCGAGGTGGGAAACCTGATCGGCCCTGATTGCTGGCCAGGCCTAGGGACCCTACCCATGCATGAATTTCATGCACTGGGTCTCTAGTCTTATATAAAACATGAAAAGAAAATATGGGGCTTTTTTTTTTTTCTGGGGGAAATCAAAGAATTTTTGAAGAATTAGAACCAGGGAATGACCTGATTACATAGAGCGATATGTAAGCCCTTTGGGTAAGATTTCCCTCAGTGGCTGTGGTCCTTCACGCTTGCTCTTGCCCATTTTTCCCTAACCCTGGAAAATGAGTGTGCTTTGTGAAAATCAAACACAGTTAAATTACTTTCTCCTCCTGCACCAGATCCTCCTCTCTCAGACCTTGCAGCCTGGGATTTGTGAGATTTTAGAGCAAAAAATAAGGTTTATAAGCCTTTTGAGTAGGAGTTACTTCTCCAGACACAGAGGAGCAAGCCTAAGAAGGCAGAGATAGGAAGATTACCTTTGCTGTTTCTCTCGCAGTCTTCTTCATAGAGCATATTTCCCCACTTTAAATGCCTAGTACAGGGAGACACTGTGTATTTATTCATCTATTTATATAACAAATATTTGGTGAGTGTCTACTCTGTGCCAAGAACAATTTTAGGCGCTAGAAACGATATATCAATGAATATGACTGGCAAAGTTTATGCTTTGTGAATCTTAATGTATGAGATGGACAATAAAAAAAATCATGTAATCATGCAAGTCAGTATAAATTTTATGGAAAACAATAAAACTAGGAAGCAACCCAAGAGGGACTGCTATTTTATATAGATTTGCAGGGAAGACTTTTCTGTGGAATTAACACTTGACCCAGGACTTGAATGAAATGAGAAAGTAAGCCCTAATACTACCTGGAGGGACAGTCTTCCAAGATGAGGGAGAAGCAAACATGAAATTCCCTAGGATTGGAGTGTATTGGCATACAATGATTAAAGAGGTAAAGGAAGGTATTTAAATAGAAAATATCAATAACAAGATAGAAATCATATTAAGGAACAAATGGACTTTCTTTTTTTCTTTCTTTTTTTTAAAAATATATTTTATTGATTTTTTACAGAGAGGAAGGGAGAGGGACAGAGAGTTAGAAACATCGATGAGAGAGAAACATCAATCAGCTGCCTCCTGCGCACTCCCCACTGGGGATGTGCCCGCAACCAAGGTACATGCCCTTGACTGGAATCGAACCTGGGACCCTTGAGTCCGCAGGCCGACGCTCTATCCACTGAGCCAAACCGGTCAGGGCAGAAATGGACTTTCTTGAGTTGAAAAGTAGACTAAATGAAATAAAAAATTTACTAGAGGGGCTTCATTGTAGTTTAAACTGGCAGAAGAAAGAACCAGCAGAATTGAAGCTAGATCAAGAGAATTCATATGACCTGAAGAAAGAGAGAAACGTAATGAAGAACAGAGTCTCCGAGAAATGTTGGAGTGTTAAGTGTGTTAACATTCATGTAATGAAAATACCAGAAAGAGAGGAAAGGGAGAGAGAAAGGAGCAGAAAAATATTGACCAAACCATCGATGAAAACCTCTCAAATTTATTGACAAACACTAACCTACACATCCAGGAAGCTCAATAAACTTCAAGTAGAATTAATGTGCAAAGAGATCCACAAATAAACTCATCATAGCAAAAATGCTAAAAGGCAAAGACAAGGAGAAAATCTGGAGAACCAGCAGGAGGAACATGACTGATCTTTGACAAGGGAACCCCGGTAAGATTAACATCTTATTTCTCAGCAGAAATAATGGAGGCCAGAAGGCGGTAGAATAACATTTAAATGCTGGAGGAAAAAAACAGTCCACTGAGACTCCTATATCCAGCAAAGCTATTTTTGAAAAATAGAGGTGAAATAAAGACATTTTGAGATAAACATAAACTGAGAGAATTTGTTTCTAGCCAACGCATCTTAGAAGAAGTTCTGAAGAAAGTTCTGATTAAAAGCAAGTAACTCCAGATAGCAATTTAAAACAGTGATCATTGATAAAGGTAACTATGTAGCTGTAAAAGATAGTATAAATGCATATTTTCTTCTCTTTCCTCTTATTTAAATTTTTTTTGGTAAAACAATATATGTATAATGTAGTATATTTTCCAATAGCAGCACAAATGAGGTAGGTGGAAGCAAAGCTGTATTGGACTAAAGTAACAGCTCCAGGTGGTAACTCAGATTTACAGAAACAAGTGAAGGAAGTCAGAAAAGAAAATAAGAACATTAATATTTGCCTAATACCTAGATAATCCCCAGTACCATTGCATGTGATTCTCAGGCATCTTTGATATATTTCAGAAGCTTTTCTTTCACCTCCTTCCCACCTATGATGGATAATTTTATGTGTCAACTTGGCTGGGCCACGGTACTTGGATATTTGGCCAATTATTCTGTTTCTATGAATGTACTTTTATATATGAGATTAACATTTAAATAGGTAAACTTGGAGTAAAGCTGATTATCCTCCATAATGTGGGTTGGCCTCATTCAGACAGCTGGAGGCCTTAATAGAAAAAGAGTGGCTCTTCTGAGCAAAAGGAAATGCTGTTAGTAGATCACCTTTGCACTTGAACTGCAGCTCTTTTCCGAGTCTCCAGCCTGCTGGCCTACCCTGAAGATTTTGGACTTTTCAAGTCTCTATAACTGCCTGAGCCAATTCCTTAAAATCTCTCTCTCTCTCTCTCTCTCTCTCTCTCTCTCTCTTCCTCAAAAAAGTATATACATACTTTGAATGATTATAATGGCAGTGTTTATTAAAATTTATTTTCAAAATTGAGATATCATACACACACACACACACACACACACACACACACACTGAGTGGCCAGATTATTATGACTACCTGACGTTTGTAGGCAAATTAGCTATAATTTCGCACTGAAGTTGCTAGAGGGCCAGACTATTATAAATAGGGAAGCAGTTTGTTTACCACGACAGTAGACATGATTTTTTTTCTGAAGATATGGGTAAATAACACAATTAACAGCCTTTGAACATGGGCTATATATATATATATATATTCTATATAAAATCACGTTGTTTACCCATATCTTCAGATCCTTTTGGTTATGTTTCTCTGAAGAACTCTAATACACTAGTTAAGAACAAAATAATTGAAAGTTAAAAATAAAATTTTAGGGCACTCCAGTTTAATATTCTGCAATAACTTTACCTTTAACATATTAATGCCTATAAAAATTGACAAAATGCCCCAAAATATTTCTCCTATTCCAATTTAGAGTATATGATAAAGAATTTCTTAATATCAGCTCTTTTGTTTTACTATACATATTTTACACCTTTAAATTTGCTTGTTTCTATGAAAAATTTTAGCATTAAGTCTGCAAATAGAAAAATCCCCAAGTTTATTTGTAAATCATTTTAATTTTTAAAGTCACCTTTTACTAGAGAAGTTGCAGAATCTGTGACCACAAAAAGGCCAAGAGACAGAAAAATTACCACCCAAAATTCAGCTAGGGGAAAATTATGTTGACAACCATTGTTCTAAACATAATGCCATTTATTAATGCGTGATCTCTACTCTCTTTCCATCTCTTTTCGCTTTGGTCCAACAAATCTTCTCTTTCCAAAACAAATTTATGCCTGAAATACAAGAAATAATTATTGAAAACACACAGAACTCATAATTTTAAAAATGCAATGTGAATAATAGTGATACTCTAGTTCATTCCATTGTGCCCACTGCGATTCAGTACCCTTGAGGACTGTAAGCCATCTGAAAATAATAAAATAATCTCAGACATCTAGCCCAAATATCGAAACCTATTTATCTAGCCAACTCACATATACTCAGTTGTTCCACAAAGTAGTTTCAGAAAACAATAGCTTATTATGAAAAGGTGGGAATTGTACATTCTCGCTCAACTAAACTCTGCTATCTTTGAAAATTATCTCTTTAAATTCAATTAGCTATCAATGTAATTCATATAATTCTGTAGTTTCAAGATCAAGATTTAAGTGATACTATAACTGATTAGTTGATGATTAAAGTTTTAGGTAAAATAACCTTTGAGGCATAATTTACATACAATAAAATTCATACATTTGAAGTGCACAGGTTGATAACTTGCGACAAATATTAACCTTATGTAACCAGCACTGCAATGAGCATATAGAATAGTTCACCTCCCCAGAAAGTTCTTTCATGTCCCTTTGCAGTCTACTGTATAAACTTGTGACATACAATTACTTTTACAAATGTAATGGGTAACCCACATTCTACCCAATGCCGCACCACGTTCCACCATTTTGCTGGTAACCTGGCCCTTCCTCAGTTCTTCCTCTCCAAAGTCCTTTGACTTTGGTTCAGTTTCCATTGCTACATAGTCCCTCTATGTTTCACAGAAACATCTACTTGCCTTTGAAGGCATAATTCCTTTTACTATGACAAACTTATTTCCTTTGCTTCCTTCTCATCCTCCTTAAACGTCCTTGGCGGCTGAATCATCACTGAAGCAAAACCCACTTAATCTGGTAGAAAATCTAACCTTCAGGCCTTTCCATTACCTTTGCAGACCAGTTGACATTGTCTCCTGACACCCTAGACAAGGCTGGTGATTGAGAGTGTGTGGCACTGACATAATGACTGGATATTTACCTCCCAGCCATGGTGGTCTCCACATTGATCCCCATCGTGCTCCCCCTGGTGGAGGGAGAGGGAGGAGAAGGCCCTCTCTGTCCTCTTAAGCTTCCTATGGACTCGACCCTCAGCTCCCTCCACCATTAATCAGGTTAGTGCTGTACTGAGGGTCAAATAATGTCCTGGTTGACCATGGGTTCAGCTCTGGAAGCATTCATCTCTTCCCTAAGAGTGTCCAAAAGTTCCTGCTGTATTATCCTGGCCCTCATCTTGGCCTAACCTTGCAAAAAGGCAGTGTTTTCCTTTATACCAGCTTTCGGAAAGCCATTACCACCCACAAGGTTTTCAGTCCAAGATTATAATTTCATAAAATGATCTTTGAATTGCTTCCCTTGAGGCTCCCTTGTTTAATCTCCCCACCCATATCTAAACTTGGCCCTGTAATCAATCAAATGTGCACTGACTGTTGACTAAAGCAGTCCTTTGAGAAACTTCATCTTGGGCGGGGGTGGAGCCCATTCTGCTGGTCCCGGCCAAGGGCATTCTCTGAGGCCTGGATCAGTCAAGCAGTGCAGCCAGGTTGCCCGGAGAAATGGGCTCACCCCTTGCTCCCAGGCCCCTTTCTTGGGCCTCTCCTCAGAGTGGGTGGGTTGAGCTGTCACCTCCATCAAGATAACCAGTGGCCATGTTTAATCTGATGCAGGAGGAATATGCCTGTTCGGACCTGGTATAGTCCCGAGCTCTTTGGGCGACTCGAGGTATCTTAGGTTAAGCTTCTTAGAAGCAGAGATGGAGGCAGGGATTTTTGACTTAATGAAAGAGTGTTTTTCAAAAATCAATCAATCTATCAATGGTAGAGAGAGACTAAGGTGGTAAGATAGGAAATGGGGAGGAGCTGAGCAAGGGTGTGGTGTCAGGAGAAGTCTGTCCTTGGCCTGACCCACTGGGGTGATGGGCAGCAGCCGTGAGGCAGAGGGTAGTGCAGTGGTCATATCTTGAGGCAAGGGGGCAGCCTTCTGTGCCCCTGTGCCAGTTGTTCATCAGCTCTGGGCTGTTCCTGAGCAAGGAGAGTATGACACACCACAAGGTTTTGGTCAAGGGCACTTCTCCTGTGTGGGGACATCACTCACAGACATTTGGGAATGGGTGTGTCAGCCTGCCACAGAGGGTCTGGGAAGCATCGCCGCATCCAGCACACATAGGCACTCTGACCCTGCAGAAGTACAGCCATGAAGAATACGACTGGGGAAGGCATAGGGACACTCGAGCTGAGTGAACAGGCCAAGCCTGCCTGCTGTGTTCTTTGAGTTTTCAGCACCGAGCAGTGTGGGCAGGGACAGGGGGCTGGCCTCCTCATTTTGGGTGGCTAAGCAGTTAGAAGGCCAACTGCCCAGCTGTGCCCTCCCTCCCACCTCTTTCCCGCTTGTGGGGATGCTGTGTGGGTGTTCTCCAGGGTTCCTCCTCTGAGCTGGGCAGGAGGAGGTGCTGGCTGGAGGTCTAGCATTTAAGCACATCTCTGGTGAGAAGCACAGGCAACAGTAGGTGATTGTTTACCGGAAGGAAAGGCTACACCAAATGATCTGTTTGAAATACATTGCTTTTCCGGTCAGCTGGAGCTGAAGCGTGCTGTGAATAAGCTGCTGGAAGCAGGTCTGCTCCTTGCTTTTCAATGGTTTTGTGGTCTAGGCTACCGGATGAACTGCTGGAATCAGACCATGTGATGCATTCCCCATGCTCCTCGCTGGGGCCCTGAGAGAGGAAACTGACATTTATCACGTGATTGCTTTGTGGGCTAAATTCATATGAGTCTGATTGTGTAGATAAGGAAACAGAATGAGCATGTTTAGATGGCTTATCCAAGGACAGACAGCTAAGAAAACCAGTCAAGGTTCGCATCCAGGCCCAAAGCCCTGAGATTTCTACTAAACCATCCTGCGTTCTATTATAAATTAAGAAAATTAAAAAAAAAAACACACCAAACTAACTCAGCTTACTCCCCAGATGTCTGCTCATTGAAGAAACTATGTTTTTTCAGCCAAAACACATTGTATGCAAAGCCTGAGCATAAGGCAGAAATTGGCAAATGTTTTTGTAAAGGGCCAAATAGTAAATATTTTAGTCTTTTCAAACCTTACAGTCTCTATCCAAACTACTCAACTCGGCTGTTATAGCATGAAAGCAGCCATATTGCAGAAAATATTAACACACGGGATGGCTGTATTCCAATGAAATTTAAGGACACTGAAATTTGAATTTTCTATAATTTTCACTTGTCACAACATATTTCTTGTTTCACTTCTCAACCATTAAAAAAAAGACGTAAGAACTATTCTTAGCTCCTGAGCTATATCAGAAGAGAAGGGCAGGATTTAGTTTGGCCTTTGGGCCATAAGATGTTCTCTCTCTCTCTCTCTCTCTCTCTCTCTCTCTCTCTCACTGCTTGGTGGTACTTACAACATGAAACTTTTTGAATGTAGAGAGGAAGTTTTCTCATGCTGAATTTTTCATCTGACTATAGCACATAGTAGTGAAATAGCCGTGTGTTAGACTATGTAGAGAAGATATAAAACATGAGCTCCAGCCGACCAGAAAAAAATCACAAGTAATGAATTCACACATAGCCTTGGATAACAGTTAAGGTTGGATAAAATACCTAAACCTTTCTGAGTGCCTGCGTCCTTGCCTTTAAAAAAGAATTATACTAAGAGCTTTTTCATGGAGTGATTATGGAGGTTCAGGGAGTTGATGCACTTAGCCCAGTGTCTGCTATATGTAATTACTTAATTGTATGTAATTGCTGAATTACACATAATTGTCTCATAGCCACAATATATATCAAGCACAGCACTGGTGAATGCAAGCTCTTCAAAGGCAAAGAAACAATTCAGGGAAATGTTATGATTTTCTCAAGGTCATGTGTTCAGCAAGAGCGCTGGAACACAGAGCTCTCTAGGTCTTCAAAACCCAAAGGTACAGTTTTATCAGAACAAGAAGAATGAAACCAGGTATCTGTTTTGGTACTAAGGTCTTAATGAAAACTGGAAGGTCATGGTCCTCCCTTAGATTTTTTTTAAAGACATAAAATAAACATTTGAATATTTGACGACAGTACAATGACTAGGGGGTATCTTTTGCTCATCTTCGATGAAATTGATTTGTAACTCCCTGCATGGCTAAACCACTGATCTCATTTGAACTATATGCAATTTGGGAGGGTTGGAGCAGTTCCGTTTCGCCAGAAGATGATTAAGACAAACTCCAAGAATATTGTGAACTTTATCGGGAAAATCAATTCCTCTAACAAGGAAGTGGATCACTATTGATTTTCCCCCCTCTCGTAATTGGACTAGGAGCCCCGACAGCTTTTCATAAGTGGCGACAGAATGCTTTCAGCAAATGCATTTTCCACTTTGCGGTGGCGTCTACCAGGCGCTCAGAAGCCTGTGGCACTCTCGTTTTCCCATTTGTCCCCTCTGCTGAAGGTTAACATGGAAACTTTTGGCCATCTGCTGCTCACAGTGACAAAATGTTCATTAGGCTTTTTGTTGCTGTAAATGGACAATCTCTGTGTTCCTTTAATATGTAGATACTTGGGGGTGGAGAGAGATGGGACTCACAGAGCAGCTGATACACAGTGAGAAAAAGGCGAAGATGTAACCAAGGCGATTAGTGAAGCAGCCAGGCCCTACACTTTCAATCCAAGATGCCTACATGAATGTGCTCCATAGCTTATGAGTATGAGAGAGCCGGCAACCCTCCTAGAGAGAGGAGGGCACCTGAGTATATGCCTGAGGCCTCTGGGTGGGTGGCTTCTCTAACCGGGTGGGCTCTGTCATGACAGGTGCTAGGAGAACTTAGGACACTGCTGGGCATGTGAAGTTGGGAGAGAGGTGGAGGATAAATAGCATCTCTGATTCTCTCTTCTCTGACATCAGCCCTTCCCCCACTCTCCACCCCCCCGCCCCCCCATCCCCCTGCTGAGAGCCTGCCTACAACTCATTTCCCTTCCCCCCAAATTATTATTTAAATTGAGCATCTTGACTTTGATTTAATAGATTTAGTTGCTGAGATTTTAAGAAATATTTATCATTTAATTCTTCCTCTAGTTTTTAAACATTTAGTCTTTTTTCTTCTTTCCTGTTTTCTTTCTTCTTTTCTGTTACTATGCAGGTCAAGGTTAACGTAACAGGCTTGGGTTGCTTCAACCCTGCGTATTCCCAGGAAAGCTTGTTTTCAGGGCTGGCAGGTGGCTGGCTCCTGGGGGAACGAGCTCTGAGCTCTTGGGATATTCTGCCTGATGAAAGTTTTCTTGTATGCATGAGGCCTGGGGCCATGGGATACCAGGACTACCAATAGGATTTATGGTGAATGCCTTGTTTTGTATACTCATTAGATAGCTAAGGTCATCTATGCAGGTGCTACAAGCTGCATCCTCCCTCAAACCCTCATTCCCCCTCTCCCCCCAGTCCCTAGATACCAAAGCTCTGCCAAGCTTCTCTGGATAGATATTTTATGTGATTTTCATTTTTTCTTCCCTCCTTGAATATTCTTGTACATATCTCTCAATATACATATATTGTGGCTGGTATTGCAATTGTGTTGTCAGATATATGTATGTCAAATGGGAAATGGGGAAATGTCAATAGTTTTTTGTAAGCGCACATGCAATTTACACTTTTCAGCAAAAGTGAGAATTGTTGTTGCATATCCTAACCAACATTTCCTATCATATCTAAAAAATTTTCCCACTGACACCAAGTGAAATTGTATCTTGTGCTTTTAATGTACATTTCCTTAAGAAATAATGAAGTTGAAACTTTCTTACCATATGCACATTGGCCCCTAGAATTTCCTCATCTGTTCATATCTTCTGTACATTTTTCTTTTTGAGTTGTCTGGTTTTTTTCTTACATGTCTTCGAATTATGCTAATATTCTTTTACCAATTTTTGAATTGGCAAATACATTCTGACTCTTTTATTATTGTTGGAGGAGGTCATCAAGAGGGTATGACCTACAGCTGGACCTGGGCAATTGGCGGTTCCTCATCCCCTCCCCTGCCCTTAGAATGTAGCTCCAGCCACCATTAGCTCCCTAGGAACTGTTTCAAGGTCGGAACCTTGAGAGAGTAGGTGTTGACACTGCCCGGAAGGAATACGTGGCTGAACCACGTGTAGGCCTCTATATAAACTTCTAAGATTCTGGCCTGCGGTTTGGAGATCCATTCGTCTGGCCACCACAGGAGACAAGCCTCCTAAGTAAGTTCCCGTCCTTGTTAAACCTGCCACCTGCTAACCTGGAGGGGCCAGCCTCTATTTGGTCTTCCTTGTCCTCCATGTACGGGGGCCACCGAGTATAAAGAAGTTCTTATTTTTGAAGTAGTTGATTTTAGCTTTTTTAAAATTGTGGTTTGCTGTGGGTTTGTGTGTGTTTTTAATCTTTTTAATCTTAAAATCTTTTCTACCCAGAGACCTCTATAAGTTTAACTTGTTTTAATATATATGTAAGCTACTTGGAATTGCATTTTTGACGATGATAACATCCATTTATAGTATATTTATAGTTACAATGATATTTTGGGGGTATTTGTAAATGCTTTAAAATTACACTTTTTCTAGGTGATAACTGTATAAAAATGTGATATTATTGTTATAGGTAACCAGTCTTGCTAAAATCTCTTATTTGAGTTTGAGTCACATCTACATCTCATGTCATCTGCCATGGTGTCGGGATTGTGTCTTCTGATCACTTATTTTGTTTGTTTCTTTTTTTAAAAAAATATATTTTATTGATTTTTTACAGAGAGGAAGGGAGAGGGATAGAGAGTTAGAAACATCAATGAGAGAAACATCGATCAGCTGCCTCCTGCACACTCCCCACTGGAGATGTGCCCGCAACTAAGGTACATGCCCTTGATCGGAATCGAACCTGGGACCCTTGAGTCCGCAGCCCGATGCTCTATCCACTGAGCCAAACTGGTTAGGGCTATCTTTTTTTTTGTCTTTTTCTTTATGACGCTGGCGAGGACTGTGAGTAAAATACCAAGTATCAGAGGTGATGGCAGTTATCCTAGCCTTGTTCCTAATCTTAGTGGAAATGCTTTTGCTATTTCAACATAAAAGAAGATATTTGCCCTATTAAAAATAGATGGTGTGTTGGTTTGCTAGGGCTGTCATAAGACATTACCACGAACTGGGTGGCTCAAATAGCAGAAATTTATTTTCTCTGAGGCCAGAAGTTGAAGATCGGGGTGTTGGCAGGGTTTTCTTCTTTTGTTTGTTTGTTTTTTGTTTGTTAATTTTCTGCTGAGGCCTCTCTCCTTGGCTGTCTTCTCACTGTGTCCCTATGTGGTCTTTCTCTGGTGTCTCCTTTTGTGTCCATGTTTCCTCATCTGGATCAGGTCCACCCTAAGGGCCTCATTTTAATGTCATCACCTCTTTAAAGGCCATATTTCCAAACAGTCACATTCTGAGGTACTGGGAGTTAGGGCTTCAGTGTGGATCTTGGGGGACATAATTCAGCCCATAGCTTATGATTCCTTTTATTCTTATATTCAAAAAAATTTAAATCATGACTATATGTTTAATTTCAGAAATGCTTTCCTTGCACAGGAGAGGGTCTGCATTTTTTAAAATCTCTAATACATTGCTAATGACACCAGTAAAGTTCCAATTTTCATACTTCTTTTCTAAAGTGAGCTTTCATTCTTAGGTCTATTCCTAACAGAAATACATAATGTATGTATTAGAAACTGTACAAAAATGTTCATAAAAGCACTATTCTTAAAAGCCCCAAACTAGTAACTACCCAAACACCAATCAACTATTAACAATTGTGACATATTTCCATAACGAGATATTATACAGCAACGAAAATGGAGGATCTGCAACAATATGCAACAACACTAGTAATTCTTACAAACAAAATGTTATAGAAGAAAATAGACATAAAAATATGTAAGGCATGGTTCAATATTTTAAAGTGCAAAAACAGCCGATATGAATCTGTGCTATTGGAAATTAGGAGTGTTACATTGAATAGGTGTGGAGTATTGCCAGGAAAAAACACAGGGGGGGGGGGTTCCTGGGTGCTGGCAGTATTCTGTTTCTTTATCTGGGTGCTAGCTGGATGGGTGTGTTCATTTATGAAAATTTGATAAGCTGTACATATACTTTTGATACATACAGACATTTTTTGGTATTCATGCATATGTTCAATAGAAAGTTTTAAAATGGTAGAATTTGCAAATTGTTTTCCATTTTCAAATTTTCACTGTTGAGTTGTGACTATATTTTCATTTTTCAAGTATAAAGCAACAGACTTGATATCTTTGATGCTATACAGATTGTGAGTCTTTCTTTATAAAAGGCCACATTTCCCCTATAATCTTTGTAATGAGGTGATCTCTCACCCTACAAGCAACCCGCAGGAAATCCTGTACCTTTAATATGAATTTTTTTACGGATAGTTTATTTTGTCGCTGAGGCTCTGCAAGAGTTTGCTGCCACACAGCTGTGCTCAGTCAAAGAGAACGTGCCTTATCTGCTCTGTAAACACAGACAAAACCAACACAGCTGATGTCCAAATGTGACAGAAGGTGTTGTAAGAAATTTAAATCTAAAAATATGAAAAAATGGGGCACTGCATGTGAAATTCTTCCTATGGCTGATTGAGGACAAAAAAAATAAATGATTTTGTGTTTGAACTAATTTTTAAATGAGGCCGTGCATATTTTGACTAGCTGATTTTGGATTCAGGAGGTGGTTTTGGTGCAGAGGTATTCTGGCCCTTTGCTGTCAGCTGTCCCCAGGGCTTTCCCCCAGTTGTCCTATCTTGGCCCCCCAGGCCGATTCCTGTGGTCACAGCCACCTTGCTGACTCCCCCAAGTCTCATCTGTGTTCTATTCAACACGGAGAAGACTGAGAAGCTATGCACGATAAAGCAATATCAATGTGTATAATTATGTGGCCGTTCACGTTTGGATCTATTTTTCAATATGAATTTCGTTTGAGTGTGGATATGGTGTAAGAAGAGGTCCAAAGAGTATTCTTTGTTTCCTATGTATACTCAAAGTGATACAGCACCATTTAGCGAAAGGCTTACCTCCCCTGTTGCCCTGGAGTGTCATCTCTTATGTAAATCAAGTGACTATATGTATTTGGGCCTGTTTATCGACTCTGATTTTAGTTTTATTTGTCATAGTTTTATCCTTATATCACTACTATGCTGTCCTACTTATATCTTCATGATGTGTTATAATTTTTTATATCTTTATTTTTCTTAAATATTTTGTTGGATATACTCGATCTTTAGCATTTCCATTTAAATTTTAGGAACTGTGTCAATGAGTATGAAAAACATGCTTAGAATTTGATTGGATTGCATTGAAGTGTTAGATCAACTTAGGGGACATTTGAAATATTTGTAATACTGAGTTTTTTAATACATAAATATAGTATACGTTGGTCTTATTTAAATTATCTCAATATTGTTTTGTAGTTGAATATAGAGATTTTTCCAAAATTTTGCTAAATCATATTTGATAGTTTTGGGCCTATTTTAAAAGATATCGAAATTTAAAATTTGTTATTGGTATATAGTAATACAATTGATATTTTATAATGACCCATATCCAACAATTATAATAGTTTGTTTATAGATTCTTTTAGATATTTTAGGTAAATTATTATGTCATCTATGAGTAGTGACAGCTTATTTTTATTTTGTTATCCTTATGCTTTTTTCTTGCCTTATTCCAACGCTGGCATCCAAACATTTTAAAAGAAGTGGTGACATGCGCACCTTGCCTTGTTCCCAACCTGAGGTAGAAAGTTTTCAATATTTCGCCATTGAGTACGATACTTGCTATTAACAAGCATCCTGTTGCTCCACATCTCACCTGGGATTGGTTGTGTATTGTTTTGGATTTTAGCCATTTTAAAGGTATGTGCTGATATGCTGATATTGCCATGATGCTTTTAATTTGCACTCTCCTAATGATATTATGTTGAGTACCATTTCATGTGCTTATTGGCCTTCTATATATCTTCTTTGGTGAGATGTCTAATAATATTGTCTCAGTTCTTTCTTTTATCTATATTTTTATTGATTTCAGAAAGGAAGGGAGAGGGAGAGAGATAGAAACATCATTGATGAGAGAATCATTGATTGGTCGCCTCTGGCAACTGAAGACTTGCTTTTGTTGCTAAATAATATTCCATTGTGTGAATGCACTATTGTATGAGTGTATTATTTTATCTTTTAATGAGATTGGCAATATTTCCAATTTTTTACTATTACAAACAATGTTGTGAAGTACAGTCTTCTAATTGTACCCTAATGCACACCTCTATGCAGAAGTCCTTAATCCTTGGATCCATGGATAATAATGGAATATTATGTGCAATTTTATGCCAATAAATTCAATAATTTAGAGGAAATGAACAAATTCCTTAAAAGATACATAGATCCAAAGCTCACTCAAGATGAAACGAGTAACATTCTAGTAAATACTCTTATATCAAAGAAATTGAATTTGTAGTTAAAAATCTTCCCACAGAGAAAACTACTGAACCCAGGGATTCACATTTTAGTTCTACAAAACATTTAATGAAGAAATAGTGGCAATTAGACTCAAACTCTTCCAGAAAATTAAACAGAAGGAAATATTTTCTAACACATTTAATGAGGCAAGCCTTACACTGGTATCAAAACCAGACATAGACATCACAATAAAATAAAACTATCAACTTTTATACCCCATGGACATAGACACTGATATTATAAACAGATTTTAGAAATTCAAATCAAATCTATAAAAGTAATGTTATGACCAAATTAGATTTATCCAAGAAATGCAAGGTAAGTTTAACATTAAAATGAAATCAATTGAAAAATAGGCATAAGTCTTCATGACTTTGGTTTATGCAATGATTTCTTGAATATACACTAAAAGCACAAGCAACAAAAGAAAAAAAACAATTAAATTGAACATAATCCAAATTAAAACGTTGTGCTTCTAAGCTCAAGAAAATGAAAAAACAACCACAGAAAGGGGAAAATTTTTGCAAATTATTTGATAAGGGATTTATATCTAGAATATATTTTGAAAAACACTCTTACCATTCAATAATTACCCACTTGAAAATATGCAAAGAATTGAATAGACTCTTTTCCAAAGAATATATATAAATAGCCTATATGCATATGAAAAGAAGCTCAACCTCATTAGCCATCAGGGAAATGCAAATCTAAATCACAGTGTACCACTTCACATTCCCTAGGAAGGCTATAATGAAAATGACAGGTAACAACAAGTGTTGGTAAAAATGTGGAAAGGCTGGAACCCTCAGATAATCTTGGTAGAAATATAAAATACTGTACAGTCCTTTGGAAGACATTAGGAACAGATGTTTGCAGGTTATTTTTATAACGTACATGTACATTGTTTACAAAGTCTGTCACAGAGAGCACAATAGAAAAACAACTACGGACCAAACAGTTGTAAATATCAACACAAATGCCCTAAAGTGCAGCAAATGTATCCCAATGTACTTGCTATGCTTGGTGCTTCAGGAGATGCAGTGATTGACAAGTTCAAGTTCCTGCCCTCAAGTAGAAAAAATTTAAAATAGGGGATCAAAGTAGAACCATGATTTTACAACATAGTAGGGTAAGACAAGGACTATCACAGATGGTCTGTGTATTGCTATAGAGGCTCAAAGGAAGGCACTCGGGTATATTTGGTTTGAGTATATGAATAAGAACTCGGAAGAGCTGCTCTTTGAGTTGAGTGGTGAGCAATCATGGTTAAGAGCCTTGTTCTGCCCAAGTTCAAATCCCAAGCCTGGGACTCAGTTATTATTAGCTGTTTAATTGGCTCAGCCTCCTATCCAGGCTCATCTTTAGAGTCTGGGTGACCTGAAGAACACAGGGTCACATTAGGTTATTCCTGTTGGAAGGGATTGCCTTCCTTGTACACATGCAATAGATTACAAACATGGCCATGTAGCTCCTCCTGTTAAGAAGCAGTCTAGTTCCTTCCCCCTTGAATCTGGGCTGGCCTGTGATTTGCTTTGACTACCATAATGTGGTGAAAATTGCATAGTACTAGCTTCATGCCTAGTCCTCAAGAGGTCTTGCAGTTTCTACTCTCTGTCTTGGGAGCCAAGTGGACGAGCCTGGACTGCGGAAAGATGAGGGGCTGCGGAGAGCAGATCCATCCAGGCCAACATCATACGCATGCCACTCTACCAAGCCAACCCCGGCTGGTGCCAGGAATTTCCAAAATTTTCCACCTTTTTATTTACGAGCAGTGACTGCATTTAAGAATTATTTTATGTTCTTGAAAATGTCTGGCTGTGCGCAGCACACAACGTTGACAGACTTATGTGAGCAGTTCTTCTTAAGACTGTGAGGCATGCCTGGCTGGCATGGCTCAGTGGTTATGAGTGTTGACCCACGAACCAGGAAGTCACGGTTCGATTCTCTCGATTCTTGGTCAGGGCACATGCTCGGATGTGGGCTTGATCCCCAATAGGGAGCATGCAGTAGGTGGCCGATCAATGATTTTCTCTCATCATTGATGTCTCAATCTCTCTCTCCCTCTCCCTCTCCTTTCCTCTCTGAAATCAATAAAAATACATTAAAACAAACAAACAAACAAACAAGACTGTGAGGCATATGAAATCTATTCAAAAGTGAGTTAGATAAACACGGTTACTACACTAATGAGCAGTAGGTGTTAGAGCAAGATACTAGTATTTAGCTTCTAGGGCTTTTGCTCCCTCACCGTGAAAGGAGGCAGAACAGTTGGGTCTCTAGGGTCCCCTTGGGGCTGATGTGCTTTAATTTCAGTCCCTCCTGCTGAGTCACTTCCCAGGTCCATTGGGCACTAGCGTCAGTAGCACTTCTCTGCTAGAACAGAAACTAATTTCTATCTTTAAATTTATACTATTTTATTTAGTTTTAATTAAGCTAGTTACTAATATACCAGTAATTCACCAGTATTCAGAAAATAGAGTATTCAGATATCAAAAAATCAACATACTCCCGTAATTCAGATATAAATGTGAACACTGTTCCCCAGGCATCTTATTTCTAATCATATTTGTATTAAAAAATAGAGTTTTAGTACACATATTGTCCTTCCACTAGATTTTTCTGTGTCAGTATATGCACAGATCTCTGTGTTGACTGGATGCAGGGCTATTTTAGAGATGAACCACATGGTCTATGGTTCACATTTGGGCTATTGCCAGCTTTCACTCTTAGCACCAATGTTGTGACAAACAGGACTGAATTCCTTAAATTTGGAAAATAAATGCTTGAAAAGCAGAGAACCAAGTAGCGCTTTAGTAAGGATAGTTTCCAAGTGATGAAAAATAAATCTATATTTTTATATGCTTCATTTTGGAGTCATGTGTTAGCCATTATTTCCTAAATTCACGCCTGAAGTGGGGCACAGAAAAATTCTGAAGACAATAAACGTGTCTAGACCCCCTACTGAATCTAATTAAAGCGAGGGTCTCCAGGGCAATCTTTAGATGCACAGCCAGCAAAAGCTTGCAGAGGTAGCATTTCTTTAGCATATTTGTTTATTGACCTAATTAGAAGAGTGCAAGACAACAAACCACTTTCCATGTCCCCATTAACTATACATGATGCAATGTCCCCAAACTCTTAAAACACATTTGGAGATGAATGAAATGAGCATCTAGAGAAATCACTTCCTGTTTTATTTCCAGAGAGGCAGCAGAATTTCATTTTAGCCACAAAGGAAGATTTAGAAGTTCGTCAGAAACAACATCAGCGGGAGCTATGCCTGAGGAGAAACCATCAAATCTGACCAGGCCCAGACTGAGTAGCACACTGCTTCACAGACTGTGGCAAGAGGTGTCTTCCCATATCCTGCAGATTTTTTTGGCTATCTTTTATTAGTTTTTCTTGACCCTACAAAAATTTTGTGCAACTCACACCTACCAGGCCAGAGAAATGCCTTGATCAGATCTAACACACACACATCTCTTTTCTTGCCTGTCTCTTTCCTGGAGTGCCAGGCCATGGAGAGTAAAGTCCCTGTGCTATTTTGCTTTGACTGCATCCAGTGCACAGGAGTAATAATATTGTTACTGTTTGCTATGTATCAGGCATTGGACTAAATGATTTGTATGTAGATTGCAGGCTAATCCATTAGACCTTTTTCTCTGTAGGTTTTTCATCCATGGTTGGTTACCTGGGTAACCAGCATTTATGTTCTCTGCCTCCATCTTTGCAGGCCAGCAAGCAGATGTCGTTATCATTAGCTCTTCCCAAAGATTATGATCGGAAAGTTTGTGCTTGATGTCCTAGTTGGTGAGGTAAGAGAGTGGAGTGGTTATGGGGGCAGAAAAGAGTTACATCCCACTTCCCCAGCCCATAATGATTGAAGAGAAGTTAGAGGTCCAAGCTCCCAAAATGCAGATGTTTTAAAAGAACAAAAATCTCTGGCAAACGTGGGTGGAGTGATGGTGCCCTCAGAGGCAAGGTCTATAGTGGCTGAGCCTGTGATATTCACCTGGAGGGAAAGGATGAACATCACAGGCTCTCCTAAATTTGCCAAAGATTCTCTTGCCCCAAGTGCAACCCAGAAATAACAGTCTGGACCAGAAGACACCTATGAGTCTATGACGACAGGGATCTCAATAGAAACTAAGGTAGAAGCATAGAGACTTCCCTTAGTATTGTGAAGTATTTATTGAGCTCCGGTGCCAGGTACAATGTAATGAACTGGGGTTGAGGGATGGCTAACAAGTCACTGCCTTTGAAAGACTGAGGAATACAGAATACAATTTACACTATGGCAAAAACTGCAACAACAAATGAGGGAAGCACCTAGGGCAGTGGTTCTCAACCTTTTGGCCCTTTAAATCCAGTTCCTCATGTTGTGACCCAACCATAAAATTATTTTCGTTGCTACTTCATAACTGTAATGTTGCTACTGTTATGAATCGTAATGTAAGTATCTGTTGTGCAGGATGGTCTTAGGCGACCCCTGTGAAAGGGTCGTTTGACCGCCAAAGGGGTCACGACCCACAGGTTGAGAACCGCTGACCTAGGGGATATTTAATAGGAGAAAGGGGTATTGGGATGCCATTGTAGATATGATGATGACATTGGGTGGATGGTCAACCTCTGTAAGTTTGTGTGTGAGGGAATAAAGGAAGCAAGGGTACATTCAAGACTTCCTCAAGTAGCAAGCAATTTAATGCAGATTATATCACACACATAGCAGTGACTTAGGGAAATTCCAAGGCACCAGATGCAGTGCCAATTGATGTAACAGGAGAAGAACAGAAGTCCTCGGGGGCCCCAGACAGAACCATTGAAATGAAGCGGAATGAATGTGTCTCTATAAAATGAAGTTTTGGGTCCAGGGGTCATACTTGGATAGAGAGAGATTGGCAAGTAAAGTGAAAATAGATAGAATTTTCTAACTTTAAAGATGAAAGTAAGTTAAATGGACAGTTTTCATATGGTATAGCAGCCTTCCTTCTCTGGAGGTGTACTTGGACAGAAGAGACAATATCTGGAGGAATGATTGTAGGGGGATGATACTGATTTCCTGTCAACAGCATAGTTTGGGCCGCCATGCTGAGGGCTTTTCAAATTTTCTTCCAAAATTCAGACAACATCTTCACCCTCACTCACTAGATCTCAAAGAGGGCAACTATCTTCAATCACAACTATTATTCTTTGCTATGTTTTATAGATTTTAACCCGTTTTATTGACCTTCCGAGTTAGATGTTTGAAATCTACTAAAAATGAAAGGCACCACACTGGACAGTGACTGTGTGGTTCTTGAGGGCAGAAGTAGCTTCTGGTCACTGTCTTTGCCCAGCACAGAGCTGTCCCAGGGAGATTCCCAGCAACCAGCCTAGGAGTGAACGGGGCAGGTGTAGGCACACCGCACTCTGTGATAAGTCAGATGACTAGAAAGACATAGGGTTTGCATCACTCGTTTTTAAAACACTGGTCACACTTCTCAGAATGTTTAATAAAGCAGAGAGAGCAGTACTGTCCTCAGCCAGATGAAGAGAACTCCTCATAAATAAAGCTGCCACTTATAAATGCATCTCTTTTCTCACGAATTACCAGCTGAGATGGGCATCCCGCAGGGCAGCTCCCAGGATCTCAGAGGGACTAACATGTCAGGAGAGCTCTCCCTCTAATAATAAACTACTTTAATCACGTTATATTCGCTTTAAGAAAACATGCTGAGACTCACTGAACTGACTCATAGAAAAACTCCCTACAAATCTTAGAATGGCAGCCTTTTCTTCCCTTTCCCAAAATTCTTTCTCAAACCCAAACAAATCATAAGTACATAGGTATACTAGTTTAGGGCCATAAAAATATGTAACCACCTCACGCACCTGGGATGCCCTCATGGAACTGTCCTGGGCAGAGGGAGCTGCTCCATCTCTGAGCTCCCATCACAGTGGTCATGCTTCTGAGATGCACTTCTCACATGGTAGGTGGTGGTTTGGTTAGCGCTGTCTCTCACATTAGCTTGTGAGTCCCTCCAGGGCCAGAGCAAGGTGAAAATGTTCAATAATTACTTGTGGTGGTAGGCAGTTTCCTATGTCTCATTTAACTTAATCCATTCAAGTGCTAAGAGGTCAGCCTTATCCATAGCCATTCTCCAGCTCTCAGTTGTTAGGCAGCTGGAGCAAGGCAAGGAGCAGAAGGGAGATTGAACCCACGCCGATTCCTCGGCAAGACCCCACCTCCAGGCACACACCCAAGGCCCTGATTTACTTCCTTTTATTCTCAGCACCAGCTCAGTGCCAGCCTATGTTCAGAGGTAGTTTGGCAGGAAGGTAAAGTGCTCTGTACTGAATTTCTATGAGAAGTAGGTGGATAGTGAGGAGGTAGGTGTTGGGGTAGGAGAGTTGATAATAGAAAAGTTAGAGGAGCTGCCATGCAGAAGAGGAAATGAAGTGGAACAAGGAACCGGGGAAAGAGGTGTTGGTATCCTTGATGTTGGGAACTGAGTTTAGAAACCCCAGTCTGAGTGGTTGTGTGGCTTTCTGTACCAGCAGTGAAATGGAGTCAAGGACTGTGTTGGGAGATATGACCAAAAATCAAGGGCTGAGGGAGCAGTGACACATGTAAGATGACGGTTCAAGTGGTAGCACCCGAGGTCTAATCTTGATAGGGGAGTAAGTGGAGGCAGACAGGACTTAAGGGAGAGGGGAAAGCTCTAAGAATGACCAGTGCAGTGAGTTGAAGAAAATCTTGAAGCCTTAAGGACTGGAAAACAGGGGTATCAAAACTCAAGGTTTCAAGATTGAGTTGAGGTGATGAAGAAGTCCAGCCTGTGGTCAGGGGATGTGAAGCTGAAGAGAAGTGAAGAGGAGGGCACCGGAGTTGAGTCTTTGGAGGAACTGAGAAGTCAGGCTCTTGCTTGTGTCATCTGGGGGCACACTGAAGTCACCCAGGATGATGACAGGATGTTGTCCGGACATAGAGGGAGAGGGGATGCTGTCAACCAGGTGGCAAACTCTTCAGTAGAGGAAGAGGCTGATCAGAGGTTTGTTCAGAACAACAGGGGCAGCCCTGGCCGGTGTGGCTCAGTTGGCTGAGTGTTGTCCCGTGCACCAAAAGGTCACCAGTGCAATTTCCAGTCAGGGCACATGCCTTGATTGTGATTGTGGGTTTGATCCCCGGTGTTGTCAAGGTGTATATGGGAGGCAACCGATCCATGTTTCTCTCTCTCTATCCCTCCCTCCCTCCGTGCCATCTCCCTTCCTCTCTCCCTAAAATCAATAAAAAAATATTTTTAAAACAAGGAACAAGAGGGACAGAGGTAAATTACCTGAATATATAAAACAAGAGGAATAGATCTTTTACATAAAAATGGCATTGGAGCCGAAACCGGTTTGGCTCAGTGGATAGAGTGTCGGCCTGTGGACTGAAAGGTCCCAGGTTCGATTCTGGTCAAGGGCATGTACGTTGGTTGTGGGCACATCCCCAATAGGAGATGTGCAGGAGGCAGCTGATCGATGTTTCTCTCTCATTGATGTTTCTAGCTCTCTATCCCTCTCCCTTCCTCTCTGTAAAAAATGAATAAAGTATATTTAAAAACAAAAAAACAAGAGGAATAGATCTTTTACATAAAAATGGCATTGGAGAGTAAGATGATGCTGATTTAATATGCAACATAACCTTGCTAAGAGAAGACCTCCCAATGAGATGTTTGGGTGTGACCCACTGAATTTCACTGTAAATCTCTGCTGATAAAAGGCAGTTGAAAGCATGGCCTGATTTTCTTTCTAGTAAATCAGCCCATTGCTTTCTGCTATGCCTGACTTCCATGTAAAAAGTCTCTGATCCATAATTTCTGAGAAGTTTCTCAGAAAAGCTGAGTTTCTTGCACCCGGAAACTCACTTATTGCTTGTTACATGCTTTATACACAAATACAACATCTGTACATAATTGTTCTGCCTTATGCTTTCTGACCCTGGTATCTCTGAGTTCTGAATTCTAATTTAACTAAATTAAATACACACATAAATACATATACATATATCTATATACACACATATAAATGCAGAGAATATGATTTCTTCATTACCCATAATATTTCTTCACTATGCCATTATGATCATTTGGTTCTAAAATAAGAAAGCACTAAGTATCTATGTGAGTGGTTTTCATAGACTTTGAAAACCTCTATCTCATTTAGGGTATCTTTCAAATGCACTCAATCATGTAATTGCATCCACAAATTACCTCTTTTCTTGCTTGATTCTGAGTTGAACTTTTGTGTTACTATGTATGTTCTTCCATAATTAAAAAAAATCACATTCAGGCTCTACAATTCAGCTTATCTAGTTGTTTAAAAATCTTATAAATAGAAAAGACCTTAAAATATAAACCAAGCCTAAAGCTATGGCATTACAAACTGCTCTTTTGGGCTTTACCTAAAGAAATGACAGAGATTTGTGCCTAATTCTATGAACAGGGTTTCTTAATCCAGAAGTACACCCTTTGAAACACACTCTGCTCTCCTCTCCTCCTGCATCAGGATCCTTGTGCCTCACCAATGTCCAGAAACCTCCTGTAACCTGGTCACAATACCTGCATTGTCCCAGGAATATAGCAAATTCTTAAAACACATTGGCACTTCCACATATAATCCAATTTATTTGTTGCAGGCCTTCCTACTTGAACAAAGAGACATATGGAGTGAAAATGTTAACTTTTTTCTTTATAAAATTTTATTGCTTTTAAAAATTTTTAGTTTTCAATTACAATTTACATTCGGTGTTATTTTGTACTAGAGGCCTGATGCACGAAATTTGTGCAAGGGGCTTGGCTCTTGCAGACCTGGCTTCATCCAGAAGGTCATCCAGATGGTCGTTCTGCTGTTCGGCCATTCGGTAGATTTGCATATTACACTTTTATTATAGATTAGTGTCAGGTGTACAGCACAGTGGTTAGACAATGATATCCTCTACAAAGTCATTTCCCAGTATTTCAAGTATTCCTGGCATTATATATATAGCTATTACAGTATTATTGACTATATTCCCTATGCTGTCCTTTCTATCCCTGTGACTATTTTTATAACTACCAAATTTCACTATTTCTTTTTTAAAAATGTTTTTTTTATTGATTTCAGAGAGGAAGGGAGAGGGAGATAGAAACATCAGTTATGAGAGACAATTATTGATCGGCTGCCTCTTGCACCCACACTGGGGATTGAGCCTGCCACCTGGGCATGTGCCCTGACCCACCGGGAATTGAACTGTAACCTTCTGGTTCATAGGTAGATGCTCAACCACTGAGCCATGCAAGCTGAGTGCAATTTGTACTTCTCAATCCCTTTACCTTTTTCACCCATTTCCCCAACTCCTTTCCCCTCTGGCAACCATCATTCAATTTTCTGTATCTGTGAGTCTGTTTCTATTTTTTTTATTTGAAAAAATTAAATATAAAAATATATCTATGTACATACTGTCTTGGAATGTAAAAATCTAGCTTCCTGTTATATTTGCTTATTCTAAAAAAAAGGCATAAATGGCCCCATGTATGCCACATTCCCATAATGTTATGTTACTGGGTTATCAGGTTTGATCTGATCCAGATCCATTCGACTATTCCTACATCAGTGCAATAATGGTTCAATTACTATACCTTTATTGTTAGTTTAAAATTACTGTTTTTTGTTAGATTTCTTAGCATTGAATTGCTATTGCGGGACCCTTCTGTATTATGACTTTCAGAGTCAGGGATGCTGGATAAATGGATGAATTTGGGGGAGAATTTATATCTTTATAATATTGAGTCATCTCAATCATGAGCACAGCATACCTCTTTATTTATTCATGTGTCTCCATGTGTCCTTTATCTCCTACATAACACTGGACAGTTTCTCCACAAAGGTCATGTTTACCTTTTATTAGATACTAGAGGCCCGATGCACAAAATTTGTGCACTTGGGGGGGAGTAGTCCCTCAGCCAGGTCTGCGCCCTCTCACAGTCCAGAAGCCCTTGGGGGATGTCCGACAGATGGACATCCTTAGTGCTGCGGCAGAGGCGGGAGAGGCTCCCGCCAGTGCCTCTGCGCTCGCCAGCCGTGAGCCGGCTCAGGGCTCCTGGCAGAGTGGCACTCACCCTGTGGGAGCGTACTGACCACCAGGGGGCAACTCCTGCATTGAGTGTCTTTCCCTTGGTGGTCAGTGTGTGTCATAGCGACTGGTTGTTCTAGTCGATTTGCATATTAGCCTTTTATTATATAGGATGTTCCCAAAGTATCTTATGCTTCCTGTTCTTATTGTGAACAGAAACTTTAATAGAAGCTTACATTTGGTTATTGTTGGATGATAGAAATGCTGGTTTTTTTTGGTGTGTGAATTGTCTTACATTTAGAAAACCACTTATTGGTTCTTATATGCTATGTAGAGAAACACAACATCTATACATAATAGTTCTCTTTCTTTCCAAGCTTTGTACTTCCCACTCCCATACCTTGCCATCTCCATCTTACTGAATTGAGTAGTGTTCTTTCCAATTGTATTATTTTCTAATTTCCACAATACCTTCCATATTGATGTATCTGATGGTTATTGCTCATGCACTTTATCGTACTTGGTTGTGAGCTCATTTTCAACAGGAATCCTCTCTGTGTAGGTCTCATGTGGTTCCAGCTTGTGGTTTCATTCTTATTGGAAGTTTCTGAGATATTTCTTCTCTGGCCTTTGTGGTTCACATGTTCTGGACACATTTTTATATCAGTTTCCTGCTTTGTGTTTCCATATCTCAAAGGTATTGGAGATTTTCGGTCTCCATTCTCAGATCACAGTTTAGAGATGTTGCTTTCTTGCTGCTTGCTATGTCCCAGGGCCCTCACCGGCCCTTTGGTCCTATCCTTGGGCTGATTATGTGAGCATTTTACAAATGGGAACATACTGCCTTCGTTCCCAGATTTACTTATGCAGGGAGTCAGGGCCTTGACAAGCATATCCCTGCTGCCTCCCTGAAGACATTGGTTTGTTTGTTTAAATAAAGACCCAGCCTCTAACGCCTATATCTGGTTTGGTTACTCTGATCAACCACATGGTCTTCTAGTTTCAGTGACGACTCAAAGTTTTCCCTCTAATTTTCTGGCACTAGCAAAATGTCTTAATGTTGAACTTGGCTTTGCACTTTGAGTTTTAAAAATATATTTCACTAGCATGTTGTGTGTGCATGTGTTTGCGTATTGTTTTGGAGAAAGATTCTCATCAAATATCTGTTTCTTTCAGAAAAGAAAGGAATCTAGTGCAAGGGAAAAGGAAGTCCAAGGGCAGGTGCTTCTTAAGAGCCGTACAGACTTTCTCCTGGGGGTGGACCTGGGGCAGGAAGAGAAAGAGCCCAGGCTATTTAGAGACTTGATGCATAATTTATGTGCAGGGCTATTTTTGCAGGCTGTTGTAAGAGCAAGGAGGATGGGAAGGCATTAGCGAAAATCAAACGAAAGCTGAGCTTTGATTAATCTCACAGTTAGTCCCTAAGCATGAAAGCCTGTGAATTCCATAGTTCTTCTCTCAACAATTAAAGGCCTCACAGAAGTGGGGAGAAAAAAATCAGGTCAAACCCATTTCCCCTACAGATGAGGTCTTCGTCCACGTCAGCATTCTCTCCGGCACCAGTCACCTGTCCTGTGGGGCTGGGGCATCTTGAAAGAGAAATCTGGAGCACTTTGCTCCAAGAGCTGGCTACATGCTTGACCATGGCTACATGCTTATTACATGCAGGGCCATATGTAATGTGTTGGTGATTAATAAAAACATTATTCAGCAAGGTTGAAAAAATAGCCAACAATTTTCCATGATGCAATACATGAGTTTCAAGTGGGCTTCCAAGCAACAGATCCCTGTGGAGTGCCCAGTGTACGCCAGGCACTGGTTTAGGCGCTGGGCATTCGGCAGTAAACACACTCCCTGCCCTCTGAAGCTTATATTCTAGCTGCGGAGGACAGATAGTCAGCAAGTAGACAACACTACGGATAACGTAATTCTAGGAAACGAGTTTCATTAAAACATTATAATTGGGTAACTAGATGGAGAGTTCCTAGATGAGGAGACCAATTTAGATAGAGAAGGCTGCTGAGAGGAGGTGACATTTGACATAAGTGTTGCATTATAAGAAGAAGGGAGGTGGGGAGTAGGAAGGATTTTACCGGAATTCTAAATAAAGACAAATATATACAAATCTGGATTTTAAGGGTGAAGCATGGAATTTATTTACTAAC
Source organism: Myotis lucifugus (assembly GCF_000147115.1). Lineage (NCBI taxonomy): Eukaryota > Metazoa > Chordata > Mammalia > Chiroptera > Vespertilionidae > Myotis > Myotis lucifugus. Next base: position 1,140,279 of record NW_005871243.1, on the reverse strand, counting down.
TAACTGGGGGGAGAGTAGTAGGCAATTAAAAGACTTTACATATGATTTCTTTAAATATAGCTTTCCCTACCCAACTAGAGGGAATACTTAGTTGTATGTCTATTTGATAATTTTTGTGTTTGATTTTTCCAAATCACCTCTGTTTTTCAGGGCCTGGTACTGAGGCTCCAAGAAGTCAAAGCATACACCAGGTCATAAAGCCAGGGCCCTGTTGCACAACTCTGGCAGGCTTCAGTGTTCTCCTAGATGGCAGGCTTCAGTGTTCTCCTAGATGGTGGCTATGGCACTGGGCACAGTTTCCCCTACACCCACCCATGACTGCCGGGCCCTTGCACGTTTTGTAAATGAAGGCGTATTTGCCTTCTCTGTGTGGAGGCCGAAGAAAGCCACCAGCAATCCCCACCACATTTGAAGGAGCCTCACAATTCCAGTGCGGATTGTCCTCACAAGAATAGTTGTCCAAACAAGTAATGCACCGCATGGCAGGCTAAGGACAAAGCAGATCTGTCTCGTTAAAAATTCACTCATGAAAAAATAAGCACTTTAGGGTGAGCTGTGAAATGACCCCGCAGTGTTTGAGAACCAGAACAGTGTTAGAAAGCAATTTGACCATCTCTTTCAATAGTTTTGAAAATATTTAGTTCTTTGAGCTAAGGATTTTTCTCCTGGGAATATAAATTTAAAAAAAAAACCTGTAAGAATGTTACTTACACACGAATCTATCACTTATGACACTATTTATAATGCCCGAAAATAAAACAAATTGAATATTCCCCAACAAGGGCAAATGGTAAATTACCCATGGAACAGTCTCGATGAAATATTGCGCTGACATTTAAATTAATCCTCACAGAGATGCTATAGCTTCGTGAAAAATTGACTAACATGTAACATTTAAGCAAATAAAGCAGAATAGGAAAGATGAGCTAACCTGAATAGCACTCTAAAAATTGTGTCAGCACATTTAGAAGGACTAAAAATGAGTAAGAAAATGTTAAAACTGGCAGCCTGTACCTATGTTGCCATTCCGAGAATTTTCTTTCTATGCATTGCCTTCTATTTTATTTATATAATAAATAAAGTGAATTCTAGCAAATAATTTGTTTGGAGACCTGCTTTCATCTTGGATATTGGATATGGCCCCGAGCAGTCCTATCTTCTGTCTACTGCTCATCCTTGCTCTGAGCTGTGGTAAAGAGGGGAGCAGACAGCTGACAAGAGAATTGTGTGTGTGTGGGGGGGGGGGCGGGGGGCTTCTGTGTGGTCTGGTCCTGCTCAGAATCATGGATGGATGCTGGTGGCGAAGAACTTGAACTCCCACCCATGTCTGGAGGCGTTCCTCCCAGAAGTATAAAAGGAAGATGCTGTCCTGACAAAGGGCTCAGATGCCCCAAGTGGAAAACCTCCCTTGTGTAGCATTTCGAGAAATAAAACTCAGTGCCAGAAGAATGATCACAGCAGATTCAAGGAGCCAACCAAAGGCCAAGGGAGAGATTTGTTTCTTCAGCATAGAGGCACCAAAAGTAATTGCACTTCCTCCTCTTATCTAGTTCATAGTTACTAGTCCCCATGGGGTGAACCATAGAAAACACATAATCCCTAACGCTCCAAATGCTTCACTTGCAATGGTTAGCAGATTTAGTTTCCTAATTATCTTCCCATTGACATGTCCGTGAAAACACACACACACACACACACACACACACACACACACACACACTTCAATGGCACTGGTAATATAGGATATTGTTCAGCAATGGGCTAATTTCTTGTACAAGTTTCCTAAAGGAATTGAGACACACTGGAAGTTCACCCAGTCCTAAACATCTCTAAATGAGCAACATGTCAAGGCAAGAGAGAATGAGACAGGGCTTTTATCTAAGTCCCTAGTATATGCTGCTGAGCAGATGTCCTCACTGAATATCCTCTGGCTTCCCAAGCAGCACTTGGGCCCTTCCTTTGCACTGCTCCCTCTGTCCAACAGTTTCTACTCTTCACTATGCGTTACAGAGAGGACAGCGCTCAGGATGCAATGCAGCTGAGGGTGAAAAGAAAAAGACGAGTGCGGGTAGGAAGCCAGCAGCTGTGTGTGTGTGTGTGTGTGTGTGTGTGTGTGTGTGTGTGTGTAGGAAGACCACTGGGAATAGTGTGAAAAGGGGATACCTTATCTCCCTATGCTGCTTTTTGCATATGACTTAAAAAATTACCTCAAAGTAAATCAACTTTCTGATAGAGTCAATGTATGAGAAGATGGGCCCAGGAATGCTGCCCTAGATGTGGGTGAACTTGATGCTGAGCGTTTGTCAGGAGCTGTGCACAGGACTTGCCCTCCAGTCCTTGTAGGAGACTCGGATTCTGACAGCAGCAGGAAGATGGTGATGGGAACCATGAGGAGCACAGGCAGCCAGAGTGTTGGAAAATGCAGGGCCTGCTTATGGCTCTCTAAATGTGAGGGCACAGAAATACAAAGTTAACATGGGGAGGCTTAGGAAGAGATTCTCCTTCAGACCGGAAGGGAGGATGTTCCCTATGTTTGCAGAGGAAAAGGGAACCAGTGAATGTTACTTACCCAAAGAAAAATTTGGGTAAAGTTTCCTTTTTGTCCTCAATAAAGTATACGATAACATAATTTATGAAATGAGAGGCTAGGAGGGGAAAGTGACCACTAAAACTTGATGAATCAGAATAACCCTAACTTTGTGTTACATGATTGGAACAATGCCTCTAATATATTGAGAAAAAAGGACTTCCCACATAGAATTTTATATCCTGTCCAAAGGCATTTTTACACGTGCCGGGTCTCAGAAAATGAACTTCCCATACACCATTATGGACCAGAGGAGACCCTTGAAAAATCTAGTTTTCTGGATGCCTTGCATGGCACGTGTGTGTGTGTGTGTGTGTGTGTGTGTGTGTGTGTGTGTCTTCTCCTTTTTGTTAATATATTTTATTGATTTTTTACAGAGAGAAGAGGAGAGGGATAGAGAGTTAGAAACATCGATGAGAGAGAAACATCGACCAGCTGCCTCCTGTACCCCCCCTCCCCCACTGGGGATGTGCCCGCAACCAAGGTACATGCCCTTGACCGGAATCGAACCTGGGACCCTTGAGTCCGCAGGCCGACACTCTGTCCACTGAGCCAAACCGGTTATGTCCTGTCTACCATTCTTTACCTTTAGAGTTTATATCCATCAGATGCACCATGTCACCACCACTTTCACTGCATTATTTCCTGCACAATAGCTTTCTGAGAGTCTCAGTTTCTAAAAAGAGGAGATGGGAAAACATTTTAGTTTCTTCAAAAAGCAGCAACCTCTTTGTCTCAGCAATCCCTTGGGGAGAGAAGTATCCCATACGCTTCACCACAGTTTGTGGATGTAGGGCTGATACCACAACATTGTTTGAGCTGGTGAAAAAACTGGGACCCAGGTGTCCATCACTAAGTGACTGGAATTCTGTGTAACAATGAAAAAAGAATGCGGTGAAGGCATAGGACTGATAGGGCAAAGTGTCCATTGTTTATCAATCCCTGAGAAACGAGTTGCACAACAATGAATCCCACCGGGTGGAACTCTTCCATGGGCCCCGCCCTTCTCCACCCTGCCCTAGGGCCCTGGGGCTGACCTGTTCAGCTGACCTCAAATTGCATCCTTGCCCTCTGGTGCTGGTTGGAGCTCAGAGGAGACTGGAGGGAAGGAGCAGAGGGCAGAGTTTTATTTCCCTGGCTCCCTCCCTAAGAGAAGGTGACTCCAGCTCCTAGGGGCAACTGTCTCAGGGTACCTGCTCTGTCTTCAGTCTGGCACCCCTCCCTCAGCCCTAGGGAGGTGATGGCACTGGTGGACTGAATTCTCCCTTCATTCACACTGCCACAACTTGATATCTTACTCTCCTCATTTTATTTTAATTTGAGGGTGCTATCTGTTTCATGCTGTGACCCTAACTGGTATATATAATACAATCCCATTTTAAAAAAAATATTTTATTGATGTTTTACAGAGAGGAAGGAAGAGGGATAGAGAGTTAGAAACATCGATGAGCGAGAAACATCTATCAGCTGCCTCCTGCACGCCCCCTACTGGGGATGTGCCCGCCGCCAAGGTACATGCCCTTGACCGGAATCGAACCTGGGACCCTTGAGTCCGCAGGCCAACACTCTATCCACTGAGCCAAACCAGTTAGGGCACAATCCCATTTTTATAGTAGCGATTTCTATATTGGGCAATTGTCTGGAAAGATAAATCCAGACTGTAAATAGTGGTAAACTCTAGAAAGTGGATTCGGCAGTAGAAAAAGAAGGGATTGTAACTTTCATATTATCTACCTATTCCTATCTTATTTGAATATTGGTAATGAGTTTTTTACATTACATAATATGTACTATACGTTTATTATAATAAGATACTAATTTAAATAGCAAAAAAGTACCCCGTAAACAAAAAGCAAAGGCAAAATCAGTACTTATATTTCTGATCAATAGTCTTGATATTTCTGAATCAGAATCTAGTTACTGAAAAAGGGCTTATTTATTCTAGCTTATTTGATGTTATCTGGTTTACACATAGGCAGTAGTGGGCTTCTGGTTTCATTAAAATATGTGTTTCAAAGCATTTATTGATGTCTTAGGATATAATGGGGGTAACTCTCAAATTTTTGTAGTTACAAAAATTTATTCAAAATTCCCCAATGAAGCTTGATTTAAGTTTTAGTACTTACATATCAGCATCCTTAAGATTTCAGTAACCGATACTTGTATTTCACTTTCTGGAATTTTTTTTAGCATATTCCATTACAGCATGATATCTGAGATTTAAAAGTTATTTTTATGCTGTGCCTGTACTTAATTGGTGGGTTTAAGTTCTCCCCACATGGAAATTTCATTTTATGTCAGGACTTTGGAATCAGAGGTTTTGCTACATCAAAATATAGCACTTCCTTTGGGAGTTGGGGCCAAGATAATAAAGCCAAGTGGGACACAAGTTCAAGTTATTTTCTAGAAAAACCAAAGTATGCAAGAATGTATTTTTTGACTTTCAGAATTTTACTCCCATGAAATCAATGCATGTGGCAAATTAGATGTTATAATTAGTATGCTTTCTACTTAGGACAAAGTTAACTGATAAGAAGGCTATGTAAGACTTTTGAGACAATTTATCCTGAATTTTGTCTCACCTCCACACTTGCTAAGACAAACCTATATGTTCCTGCTGGTAGAACATGATGGAAGGGGGTGTGTCCCACAGGGATGTTAATTTGGGTCCCAGAGAGCAGCATTCAGGTGTACAAGAACACAAAACAACAATGTTTTAAGAACATGTCTCATTCATTTCTTGGAAATTTACCAAGTATATGCACAGCTTTTGATCTGGGGGATATCAAGGCGGGGACAAGGGCTTGTCCCTGAGAAGCGCAAAATCTAATTGAAGTAACACGGCACATCTTGAGGAACAGGTGGTAAACTCTAGAAAGTGGAGAGCAGTGCAGAGACCCCTTTGAAAGAAATAATATTTTAGATCCCTCAGATTGATTTAAAATGCTTTTATTATGTTACCTGCATATGTATAAGCAAGTATACATAAAGTTTTATATACTCCTTAAAATGATGGCTTTGTTCCTATAAAAGCCAAAACCAATTTGCAAATTACTAGTAAATAAAAAGAAAACTTCCTTTTAAGAGGAATTTAATCATTAAATACTTTTTTAACCTTATTGTGAAAGAAGGCTGTCAGGTGGTTTTAAGGGAAAAAAGTGTTATCTGGTGGATACTCTTTGTCAGAAATATTATAGTTTCCCATGAATTCTCTGGGTCTGAAACACTGCACTGCAAACACTATTTGTAAATGGAAGCTTGGTGTGCTCCTCAGAGCTGAGTTCCAGTTTACCAGGCTTTGATTTCTCTAATGTCTCTTCCTCACCTGGAGAAATGAGGTTGCTAGTTCCATTAGGCCGCAGCAGGTCTTTGAGGCCACAGGTTAAAACTCATTAAGGTTCTGAAACAAAATGCTTAGTCTCTTGTTTTCTAATTGCCAATTTCAACTTCTTTATGGTCAGTTACCTGGAGCCTACATTTTATTTCTGGAATGGGCCTTTGAGTCTCTTGTTTTCCAAAAGCTGCGACATCCCTGAGCAAGAAATGCTCTCACGTACAGAACCAGCAAATATGATCTGACAAGTGACTTGTGCAGCCTAGCAGAAAAATCCGAGGTGCCTAATTGTGCTTGCCTGAAACAATTATGGCAACTGCCTGATGTAAACTTCAGTGCATTAAGCAATGAACATGGAGCTGACTCAGTGTATACACTTATGTACTGGTATCTGGAGATACACATATACACTGAGTGGCCAGATTATTATGACCACCCCATCAGTACTTCGTTGGGCCACCTTTTGCCTTCAGTACTGTGGCGACTCTTCTTGGCATTGACTCCACGAGATGTTGAAAGGTGATGTGAGGAATCTGACACCATGCCTGATGAATAGCACTGTCCAGTTCTGTGAGATTTGATGGTTGTGGAACCAGCTCCCTGATGGCTCTTTTAACTTCGTCCCACAGATGCTCAATTGGATTGAGATCTGGTGATTGTGGGGGTCACCTAAGCAAGGTAAAGTCTCCCTCATGTTCTTGAAACCACTCCTGCACAATACGAGCACCGTGGCATGGCGCATTGTCTTGCTGGAAGAAGCCATCAACATGATAGGATGAACTTGATCAGCAGTGATACTTAGGTATGTTGTGCTATTCAGACATTTATAATGATCTGGCCCTCTAGCAACTTCAGCAGGAAATTATAGCTAATTTGCCTACAAATGTTAGGTGGTCATAATAATCTGGCCACTCAGTGTATATGGTGTACGTGTTTAAATGCATATATGCATATATCTATATATTTATAAAATGCTGATGCCAGCATAGGTACACCTGCAACAACAAGTTGAGAAAATTAACTCTTGACAGGATTTATGCTGATTGGTGATTTGGGTTCTTCCCTCATAACTTATTCACCTTTTCAGGCAAAACATGACTGAAACGAGAAGCAACATTTAAGTTTGATGAACAGGGTATATTATACCTGTTCATTAAACTTCAGTGAAAAATTAAAGTAAAATGGAAAATCATACTGCACAGCAAATTTTAAATGATCCCTTACCTATATTAATAACACAGGAAAAAAAGTAAAATACATACTACACCACTGTGGGTTGTGCATGGAACTGTGAGTGGGAAGTGTCTGTGACCTGCCCTGCCCTCACACCTGGCTTCCTGCTTGCCTGTGAGCTCATGTCTCTTCACTTTCCCTTTTGCTCGCACACCCCAAGCACAGTGAGTCGCCTGCAGTCACTCAAATGCTGTGTGTTCTGTTTCATTCAGGGGCCTTTAAGAATACTGTTCCTTGTGTCCTAAGTGCTTTCTAGTCCTTACTTCTTTGTGTGGCTTTATTTGAGTGAGCCTTTATAGTTTAGATTAAAAGGATCTTCTACTCAGGGTCTATGCTCACCTCCTTGCTCTTAACTAACCCTCCCTCCACACACCTGAAGAGAGGTGTTGTTTCTGTGTTGGCCCGTAGCACTCTGGTTGTACTTTTATCATAGCATCTACCCACTGTCTCATACATGCCTGTTTCCTAGTTGGTATCTCCCCAGTCCCCATCTGTAAAATCTGCATGAGCAGGAAATAGGTCACCATTTACCTTCTCAACTGTCAGCCTGAGCTTGGCATCCTTTCAGGGATCAGTGACATTTCCTGAATGATGAAAGAGTCAAGACGTGGATGCCAACACTCTGTTGCCTTGTTCACTCCTTCTAACATTTGGGAGATACAGATAGAAGAAGAGGGAGAAGAAGAAGGGAAAGGGGAGAAGAGGAAAGGAAAAGAAGAGGATACTTCCAGATTTTTCTTCTAATAATTTAATTATTTATTTTAAAAATTTATGTACTAGTATATAGTTGGATTAAATTTTTTTTTAAAAATATTCTATGACTTAAGGGTCTACACATAGGTATTCCCACTGGATAGGCAGTGAATGACCCAAAGATGTTTTATCAACTAATCCCTTCCTTCTTTTCCCAATGGTTTTAAATGTGACTTTATCATATACTGTAGTTCTTTAAATTTTTACCAAATTGATTGAAATTTAGTATAATACTATCATTGTGCACACATGACAGCCAAGGCCAGTTTCATGGATGTGCAATCTATGCAGTTAATAGGACTACATGTTCAAAAGAGGTACCTTTGAGGTTTAACATGAAATACCAAGAGATTAAATTTACTATAACTGAATATGTATAGTTACTCGAAAGCAGACATCATTTTTCGCCCATTATTGTACTAATCATGGTATTGGCTGTCAACATTTAAAAAAAATTTATAACAGAAAAATAATTACTATTAAAAAAACAATTATCCTTTTCTTTTGAAAATTTGAAAAATAAGAACCCCAAACCAGAAAACAACAACCTTAGATTTTATTTGAGCCATGGCCCTCAGAAAATAGTTCCCCTGGGAGGATAATTTATAGGCATCTGATCTAAAGTCAGTCTCGGCTGGGGTCTGCAGAGTAAACAACCGGAATCTTTTTTCCTCTTTCTGCAATGGAAGCTGAGGATAGGGATTCCATCAGTGGCTCAGATAAATCTTCCTTTTCATATTAGCTCTGGCCCTGAAATGTTGCTGTGAATCAATGCTTTGCCTGTCAATTTCTATTTCACTTGCATGAGGGAGCTAGTATCGAAAGAAAATAAAAATGTCAAAGGTTTTTTATTTGTTTGTTTACTTGTTTTTAATGAGAATACTCTTTTGCCACGCCTTTCCTCTTGACTTAAGGATTTCTCATTTGTGGGTTGTCTAAATGTGTGCCCTAGAGCTGATCCAGTGGAAATCTGCCCCGGGAATAGCAGAAAGCAGTTAAGCAGTTCTTCAGAAGGCAATTGGGCCCCAAACCCTGGGCAGGCAAGGATGGGGACCTGTTGGTTCTGGGTGTATGTGCGGCATGCAACCTGTTCCCTGCATATACAGCCCAGGTTTGTTTCTTCTACACAATTCCACAAAAAGATAAATTTCCTTAAGGGGGAAGGGTTTCAATTGAGAGAATTCTTCTGGTCTCAGAAGGCAAAACCCTGTGTTAAGACAGCATATCTTTCCTACCAATCCTCATTTTCAGACTCAAGAGTTCTGTCCTAATTTGCGAAACATACTTTTTTTCTTCAGAGGTCTGCTCTCAATGCACCCTTTGCCCCTGGGGGCAACCTGGACTAGGTAGTTACCTTGCACACAATGGCCACAGTGCAGTCACTAGGGTAGACCTGAGCCTCCAGCACCTAAGCGGTTGGCAGACTTCCTTCCGTCTCTAGAGAAGGGCAGCGCACTGCCCGTCTCCGGTCTCCGGTGCTGTCTGATCTGTGTTTCTCTTTGAGGCTCCTGATTGAGGGAACAGCTGTTCCTCCGGCCCCTCTGGGCTTTGCACACAAACTAAAAAACTGAATAGTTACAGACCGAAGACTCAGCAATAAACAGAGCCAGTGAGTATTTTAACTCGGGAGGCCAACTGTCCTTCGAGTTGGAATAGATAACCTAAAACTCCTAACAAGTTCTCTTGCCTTGGTCCTTCCTGTTATAATATCCTTGACATTAGAAATAGTAGATTTGCACATTATTATGGGAAAGTTATAGCCCTCAGGATTCCATTTTATGATTGCATGATCCCCTTTTAGCCTGTCGTTTCTTTGAATTAATTATAAATCTTTCTTTATTCACAATCTCATTGTGTGAAAAGGTCTATTTCACATTTGCCTCCCCTCAAGGTTGTAAGCTGTTTGAGGACAGGGTCAGACCTGTCTTTTTATTTAGCTCTGAATCCCTAAACCTTAGCAAGTTGCTTTGGACAGAACAGACATTCATTCTTTATTGTCAAATGAATTTATAAAGGAAAACAAGGAAGGAAGGAGGGGAAATCAGCTCTTGAACAGTTACTACATGTAAAGCTCTGAAAAACATAAAAGAAAGTTATCATAAGAATAGATTTATATATAATTCATGAGGGCTTACTTTATTTCTGGCTCACATTTTAAATGATTTACCTGTAATGTATCCATTTGCCTATAGAACACCCTTTGAATAAGGTTCTAGTATTATTCCCATTTTCCAGATGGGGATGCTGAGGCCCTGAGATTGGATATGAAAGAATTGGCGTAGGATCACTGGACATTTCTCTCCAGAGCTTCTGATCTTAAATGCTATAGTTTAGAATTTTAGTCTAAATTCCCTTTCCTGATTTTCTTTTTTTTTTAAATTTATTTTGAAGACAAAAATAAAAAAAAATTAATAAAGGATAATTTGAGGGATCCGCTAAATCTCCAGTCAGGAAAGTGTAAGTGAACTATTGGGACTGAAAGACCAGTTGTGGAGACTCTGCTGGTAGCTTCTGAGTAAGTGGGCCAAAGAGAAGAAAAAGGGGGAAAAAATGATGAAGGTAAGGTAAAAGAAATGAAACAGCCCCCTCTACTTCCAAAGACACATTAATTCCAGGGAAGATTGGAGGTGTGGGCAGAAAAGGATGTAGAGAATGAAGAACGCAAGGCCAGGAACCAAAGGGTCAATGAGAAAAGATCATATAGTCCCAAGGGGGAATGACTGACTCAAAATATAGCCACTGCCAGACCAAGTGAAAGCTTTCTTGCTGGGGTCTGGGTTCTAGGTATCCACTGATACTCCCTGAGCAAGAGGGTGTTTTCAGAGAGTCTCTGGGTCCCAGAGCTTTGAATTCTAATAACGTGCTGTGACTTGAGGTGGGAGGGAATCGCAGGACCATCACCCCAATTTAAAATTCAGGCTCTAATTTTAAGTGTCAGCATGGCGAGCAATTGTAGTCCAGGCCTACAAGGCTGAGGACTCTGAGCCTGTCCCTGCCAGGGCACTGGGGACCCTTGGTTCACAGGGAGGGCACTGAGGCTGCAGCTTAGCGAGGATGGAGGAGTAGGAGCAGTGAGAGACCCAGACCAAGGCTTGAGGGAAAACAAAAATATTCTAGAATCCTTATTTGGGCCAGATGGTAATGGAGACCTCTGATCTAGAATAAGGTTTAGACATTCAAAGGGATATCTAAAAATAGAGAACATGAGGCTAAAGTAGGTTAGTAACCCAAGCGACAACTCTAATGAAGATGTCAGAGCTAATGGGAGAATGCGTGAGAACTGGGCCCAAACTTAAGGGATACAGAAATAGATTTGGAAACTTGACCAGGGTATGGAGCCTGTGGCCAGGAATGATTTTACTAGGAGCCCGAGGCCTCGTCCATGAGTGATGAGAAAGCCATAAGGGCTGATTTGGATCCCATCAGCCATAATTTGGCCATAATAATATTACAAAGGTCTACAGCGGGAAGGCAAGGGCGGGTTGGGGTGAGGGTGGGGGGAAGAGATCAAGCAAAGGACTTGTA
>NW_005871243.1:1108008-1128747 GCF_000147115.1 Myotis lucifugus | reverse complement strand
CAGGGGGAGGTCAATGGGGAAAAAAGGAGACATATGTACTACTATTTGTAATAATTTAAACAAATGCAATAAAATTAAAAATTAAAAAAAAAAGGTCAGGATATAGTACTGGAATTCTGTTTTCACATGGAAACACCCGCATTGTTTACAAAATATGTGTATCTGTATGTGTCTTAGGTTGGGTTTTCTAGAAGAGACTGATAAGGAAATTCAATTGCAAGTGATTTGTTGGGAGAATCCGTAGAGAAGAAATTAATAAGGGAAAGAGGGAAGCTGAATAGGGCAGGAGAAGGAATAGAACAAGGATGCAGTCTGGTTAGAGACCAGCTTCAGACTGATCCCTCAGAGAGCCTTAGAGCACAAAATGCACCCTGCAGTAGGTTCAACCTGAGATAAGGGGACCCAACTTTTGTAGCCCCTCGGTCATTGGCCTCTAGCTGCTTGAGGTAGAGGAAAAGTCTGTGGGTACAAACATCTGGGAAGGTCAGTTCTACCCAGTCAATCCAGCGAATTCTCCTGAGAAATGGACAACTGGGAGCCATTATCAGCCAACACTCACATTGCTGGCAAAGGGTGCCCAGGCCAGGTAAAAAGATCTGGTGAGAGTACCGCCTGCATCCTTCAGTACATGTGCAAGGGCATGCATAGGTGTGGGAAAACCACTGTTTCTATTTTCTGAGAAGGTCTTGGTGGGGACTGTGCCGGTGACAGATAGGCTAAAAAAATAATGATCTGACTTATTTTATTTTTTTTAATTTTGTTTTATTGCTTAAAGTATTACAAAGAGTATTACATATGTCTCCTTCCACCCCCCCCCCGCCCTTGACATTCCCCCAGCCTCTCCTACCCCCCAGTGTCTTATGTCCATTGGTTATGTTTATATGCATGCATACAAGTCCTTCAGTTGATCTCTTACCCACCCCTCCCGCCCCCCAACCCTCCCCAGTCTTCCTGCTGTAGTTTGACAGTCTGTTCAATGCTGCTCTGCCTCTGTATCTATTTTTGTTCATCAGTTTATTATGGTCTTTATTATCCATAAATGAGTGAGATCATGTGGTATTTTTCTTTCATTGACTGGCTTATTTCACTTAGCATAATGCTCTCCAGTGATCTGACATATATATAGGTGCATAGCTGACCTCAGAGGAGTGCATTTTCTCTTCATTGCATGCTCTCCAGTATAGGCCCTCAGCCTCATCCTGTGTGCATCTGGGTGTGTTTATGTACACATGTGTGATCCATGTGTAGTGTCGGGGCTACTTATGACCAGGGTATCTTTTTTCCTGGTGTGGAGGTAGCTGAGAAAACAACTTTGTGACTAGAAGTTTCTTTAGTTAGTATGGTATATGAGCAAGAGTTATGGTCTCTGTGACTGAAGTATTTTGTGCAAAGCAGACTCAATTTTGTCATCATTTCTTCAGGGCACCCACTTGCCTCAGAGAGGACTAGATGGGCCCTGACAATATTTGTCTCCCTAACTTTCTTGTTTTTCCCAGTGTTTCTTAGTCTACCAGTTGCTTCGTCTTGGGCCGTTCACATTTAGATGTATTTCTACCTTCACTCAGGATGATGTCAACTCTTTCTAGCCTTGGGATCATTCTATCTCTTTAAAACCTATTTCTGCTTTGATCCATTACATACCAACTCTCTCTTCTACGTTGGTGCTTATTTGTAAATTTTCAGGGTTCTTCTTATGGTTGCTCTCATTTACTGACTGACGCATGCAAATATAAGAACTTACACACACACACACACACACACACACACACACACCATTCACAAATAATTACACAAACAAATATGTTCAGTCCAAAAGGAAGAGGGGTACAACCATCTATGTATTTTATGGCAGCACAGACCCAGATGTCACCAACTTAGTTAATGACACAGTGAGTCACAAGGAATCAGTGGTATGAAAGGAAATAGGGGATATTTCATACTTTTTGACAAGCTCTGATTGCCACTCACGCTCAACTGCAGAAGGATGATGGCAGTAATGTGCATATACAGGAGGTAATGGATGCTCCCCGCTTCCCTCATGGTCTCTGAGCTGTGTTATGTGCAGCTGTCCTATTCATAACATAGAAAATTAGAAGCAAAAGTCTGTTGCAAATGAATGTCTAAAGAATATAGACACAATGGGGGATGAGGACCTCTACCCCTTAGAAGTTTTTATAAAAAAAAAAGAGTGGTACAACCTGGTTCACAGGAGGTTTTGAGAATTAATTCAAACCTACAACTGCTAAGAACCAAGTAGATGCAATGGTAGAGCTGCAGGGGAGGCTTACAGAAGTACAACTTGGTCCCTGACAGAAAAAAAAAATGCTCATAAAGAAGCAGTTAAGGAGTAAATACTATAGAAAAAGAAACATGCCATATACATATAACTCTCATAATTCTAGAAGAAGAAGAGCTCCATTTGTAGATGGATTGACAGTACACTCTAGTCATTTTTCTCAGGATCTGGTCTCCAAATCTCCACCTTTATAAATTACCAAGAAAAGAAAGCCTTAAGTCATCTCTCTATGGGCTGCACAGATATGATGTCATTTTAAGGTTTTATTTTTGGTGAATTTATATTACATGAGCCAATTCTCAAATACATAAACTCTAACATAGATCCTTTAGGCAACTAGAGAAGTGATGAACTTCATCCTCCTGAAAAAGGAACAATTTATCATCTACATTCCACAACCACTTACGAAGGAATATAGATTGTTTTTCTTCAACCCCAGAGCCTTGATTTAAGAGCAATTTGAAAGTTGAAGGGATGAATCATTCTTGTGAGAATAATAACACAGAACTTCCAAATATAATATATTCTTCAAGTGCCCTTAAATTTAGGACATTTGAATTTCTGTCAGAAATGGGCATATGAATTAAACACTAGTCTATTCCTATTGTATGAAGTCTGTCCATCTATCTACCTATCTGTCTGTCCATCCATCCATTCATCCATCTATGCATCTTTCTAAACTATCTACTAGGATATATCATCTAGAAAACAAATGTTTCTGCATTGCTACAAAGGGTAGATTTTACTGTAATTTGTCTCTTCCTTCCAGAAAATTCAATCCTGACTTGACTTTTACTCAGTTCTGATTAAAATCATCCTGAGGATGTTGCTGAGAAGCATGACATGAGAGGCAGTCCAATCTTATACTCTTTCATTTGTTCACTTATTCACTTATTCTTAGAGAACTCTTCAGGTTCAGGGAACAGTGATACCAAGGATGTCCTTTGTTCCTTAGTACATCGTACAGAATTGGACAGATAAATGGGTAAGTGATCCAAGTGCAATTATGCAAGTGATGGGATGAGGTTAAGGGAGTTTCCAAGAGGATCAGCTAAGCTAGGATCTCAAGTGTCAGGGACAAGCAGACCTCCCAGAGAAGATGGTGTCTGAGATGCTTTTGTAGGGAGGAAAAGAACCAAAGAAGTATTCTTGAGAGAAAGGGTGTCATATGCAAGGTCCTGTGACATGAATATCCTGGATCGTTTAGTAATGTTGACCTTTGAAACATAAAAGGCCAATTGGGACCTCTTAAGAGATGATACTGGAGAGAAACAGTAGGGATCAGATAATAATTATCTTTTGTGATTTGATAAAGTGAATGGAATCCATGCCAAGGGAAATAGGATGCTTGGTATGATGAGTGGTATTTAGAATGATTCATCTGGCAGCAGGAAGTTGAACTGATAGGAGCAAGGGAGAGGCGGAAAGACTAGTTAGGAAGCCATTACAATATCCAGGTAGGAAAGATGAAGGCCTGAGTGCAGGCAGTGGTCATGGGGATGAAAAAGAAAGAACCCCCCTGAGGGATGTTGAGGAGCTGAAGCCAGCAGAATGAAGTGACTGACCAAAATGAGAGAACTGGAGACTCCTGATTCTGTGACTGACAGCTGGTCAGCACACTGGTTTAGAGGCAGAAATGGTCTTTCTTCTTTCTTTAGATCCAATGCCTACCATGAGTCTGTACATATAGTAGGTACTGAAATTTGTGGGGAAAAAACCACCAATAACAAAAGACACAAAACAAAACAAAGGGTTTTTGATGTCCATGCCACCTAGATACTTATGTAATCCTTAAAGTGAACCTTTTCAGGATTGTTGATGTTGATGTTATCCAGTTTTTCTGATGGGGAAGGTGAAGCTTAAGATGAGTAACTTTCCCAAGGTCACACAGAACACACAGAACTCATAACTGGACACAGATTGTAAGCCATTAATGCCATTACTGCATGAAGAAACTTCAAATACTACTACTACGACGACTACGACTACTACTACTACTAATTGTATTTAGTATAGAGAAAACATTGAGCAAAAGGCATGAACAGTTTGGAGAAGAAACATAATGGCAATCTAACATCAAAAAGATTCGATCTCACTATTCAAAGTACTACAAATTCAAAATACTTTAGTAGTTCTGTACTCACAAAAGTAAACAATCAGAAGAAAAGGATATATGCCTCCCTTTTTGGTTTATCAAGTGGGTATTTTTTAAAGTAAAATGATGTATAATATTTAAAAATCTGGGAATATATATATTTGGGAGGTGATGCTCTATTGTAACGTCAATTTTTGAAGTATAACAATTACATTGAATGGTATATGAATCATAGGTACATAACTTGATGTATTTTTATAAAGGGAACACACTGTCACCACTGGCATATGAGCTAGAACATTGACAACATCCCAGAAGCTTCACTCTCACCATCTTCCTATCCAAAGGTCACCTCTGCCCTTACATAAACATCATACATTCATTCTGCCTGTTTGTGGACTTAGCATAAATGGAATCATATAGTGTTGGCTCATTCATTTAATATTATGTTTATGAGATTTAGCTATGCTGTTGCATGTGGCAGTATTTTGTTTCGCTGTCATTGTATAATGTTTGTAGGAATCCTATATAATAAAGGCCTAATATGCTAAGTGTCTGGTTGTCTGGTCAGCCGTTCAATGAATCAAAGCGTAATCTACACTAATAAAAGAGAAACATGCAAATTGGTGTCACTCCGCTACGCCCACCAGCCAATCAGGATGAATATGCAAATTAACCCAACGAAGATGGCGGTTAATTTGCATATGCAGGCACGGAGTGAAGACTGAAGACTGAAGACGACTGAAGACTGAAGACGACTGAAGACTGAAGACGACTGAAGACTGAAGAGGCTTGGCTTCTCCCAATCAGGATGAATATGCAAATTAACCCACCGAAGATGGCGGTTAATTTGCATATGCCAAGCCTCTCTGCGGCTGAAGACGACTGAAGACTGAAGAGGCTTGGCTTCTCTGCTGTGGCCAGAGCGAAGGCCTGGATCCCGGGTGCCGGAGGAAAACCGGTGCCGGCAGCCAGGGGAAGGAAGGCCTATTGCATGAATCTCTTCGTGCAACGGGCCTCTCGTATGCTAATATGCTAAGGCCACTCAACAGCTCTCTATGATGTGCACTGACCACCAGGGGGCAGACATTTGACTGGTTGACCAGTCGCTATGACATGCACTGACCACCAGGGGGCAGACAGTTGACTGGTCAACCAGTAGCTATGACATGCACTGACCACCAGGGGGCTGACGCTCCGACTGGTAGGTTAGCTTGCTGCTGGGGTCCGGCCAATTGGGACTGAGCAAGATGGGTCGAACATGCCCTGGAGCCCTCCCACGGTCCCTCCCTGCTGGCCAACCTTCTGCATCCCTCCCTGGCCCCGATTGTGCACCAGTGAAGTCCCTTGTCCTGGCCTGTGCCTTCTCGCAATCCGGGACCCCTCAAGGGATGTCAGAGAGCCGGTTTCGGCCCAATCCCGCAGGCCAGGCCGAGGGACCCCACTGTTGCACAAATTCATGCACTGGGCCTCTAGTATGTCATAATTGATTGATCATTCTACTATTGATAGCATTTGGGTTATTTAAGATGTTTGAGGCTATACTGAATAATATCCTACCATATGTTTTTGATGAATAATGTTGATTATAAGCACAGGAATTGAATTTAGGGCCTTATCTGTATTATTTAGTAGACATTAATAAACAATTTTTCAATGTGATTCTGCCAGTTATAATTCTACCTATAGTGACTGGTTACACCATAGTATTGCCAAGCCTAAATATAAATCTAGTGGGTGTATAGTGATATAAAATTATGGTTTTAATTTGCACTTTTATATGACTAATGAACTTGAACACCATTTTATATACTTATTGGTATTTTGGATATCCTCTTTTGTAAATGTCAGTTCAAGTCTTTTACCTTTTTTTGATTGTAGATCGTTTATCTTATTTGCAGGATATATATGAGTATTTTGTTGGATACATCTATTCCAAATACCTCATCCCACACTTTGGGTTGCCTTTCCAATCTCTTAATAGAATAGTTTAATGAACAAGTTCTTTATTTTAATGTAATCTAATTTATTATTATTTTCTTTTTTGATAAGTGCTTTTTGTTTCCTATTCAAGAAAACGTAATCTCTCCCAAAGTCATGGACATATTCTCATAATTTTCTACTAAAACCATTATTATTTTACCTTTCATATTTAGAATAATGATCTCTTTGGTATTGATTTTTATATCTGTTGTAAGTTAGCCATCAAAATTCCATGTAATTGACTCAGTGCCATTGTTTTTGAAAAGACTACCTTACATCATTATTTTGAAGTATCTTCTTTTTCTTAAATCAAATGTTTATATATTTATATGCTTCTAGAATATCCTATTACATTGGTCATTTTGTCTATCCTTGCAACAGTACCACACTACCTTAATTACTATAGCTTTGTAGTTAATCCTGATATATGGTAGTGTAAGTCTTCTAACTCACTTTTAGATCTTTATCTTCAAATTGTTATAGATACTTTTGGTTCTTTGCCTTTTTATATAATTATTAAAATCAGCTTGTCAACTAAAAATAACCTGCTGAGATTTGGACTGGGTCTTCTTAGAATCTCTAGATCAATTTAAGGATGATTTACATCTGTGCAACATGAGCTTTCACATGCCTGAACTTGTATATCCCTCTATTTATTTAGGTGTTCTTTAATTCCTCTGAGAAATGTTTTGTAGCTTCCAGTATAATGGTATTACACATAGATTGATGTCTAGATGTGTTTCTAATTATATCATAATGTCATTGATGTATTTTTAATTATATATTATTGAATTTTATTTTCGAACTTTTAATTTAAAAATAAAATTGACTTAGTACATTGATCTTGTATCCAATGATTTTATTAAATTCACTTGTTAATTCTAATAGGTTATAGATTCTTTTGGATTCTGTAAACTTTGTCTTTTGCTTTCCAGTTGTTTTGCCTGTTCTTGTAAGGACATTTGTGGAGTTTTGAAAATGATTTTGCCATCCCTGCCGCCAATGGCTCCTGCCCTTTTACTTTTTTGTGGTTTTTAATACTTTGTTTAAATTTATTTATTTAAAATCATGCATACATTGTGCAATTAAAAATGAAAAATTATATGTTGAAGACTTTTTATTTTATCTTATTATTTTTATTTGAACTTATTGTGGTGACTTTGGTTAATAAAACTGTACATGTTTCAAATGTACAGTTCTATAGCATCATCTGCATATTGCATCATGTGCTCAGCACCCAAAGTCAAGTCTGTTTTCTGCCACCATTTATCCCCTTTTGGCCCTCTTCCACTTTCCCCCACACCTTTCCCCTTGGCAACAACCATGCTGTTGAACAAAATAAACTAACAAATAAAATAGAAACAGACTCAGAGACCCTGAGAATAGACTGACAGCTGTTAGAGGAAAAGAGGGTTTAGGGGTGGGTGAAAAAGGTGACAGGATTAAGCAAAAAACAAACAAACACACAAAAGCCCCAGACTGTATCACCTTTTACTTTAAAAAAAAAGTTTTTTGTTTTTTTAAATTGATTTCAGAGAGGAAGTGAGAGATAGAAACATCCATGATGAGATAGAAACATCAACCAGCTACCACGTGCACGCCATCTACTGGGGATCGAGGCCGAAACCCGGGTAAGTGCCCTGACTGGGAATCGAACCATGACCTCCTAGTTCATGGGTCCAAGCCCAACCACTGTGCAACACTGGCTGGGCCACCTTTTACTTTTAATATCATTCTTTTGCTTTACAATCTCCATTTTGAATCCTTGTATATCCTCTTTGAGGTCTCATTTCATAGAGGCCATGTTTACTTTTTTATTTAAATAATGTTATGAAATGTGTTTTTCCACCAAGTGTCATTATTGTTATTTTTGGTATAAATAATTCTTTTGCCTTGAGCTCGGAGAAAGGCTTACTGGCTTTCATAGGGTAAGCCCCTATGCCACAGGTATTTTTCAGTAGCTGTATCGTGTTCATTTCTCTTCAGCACTTGTACAATTGCGACAGCCACTTTCTCTTCCTGCTTCCTCCCTTCTCTCCTTTCCTTCACACTTCAGTACCTGGCATATGTTAACGTATTCCTGGTTCGGCTTCCTGCCTTCTCAATCTGCAGCAGCAGATAGGATCCTGCCCTCCAGCGAGGCTTCTGCTTTCTTTGCCAACTCTAGTCAATGCAAACTGCTCTCAGTTTTTGCTTTTCCAGATCCAATATTTATGGCATCATGAGTCCCTTCTCCTAGAAGGTGCGGCTGTATGCTAAGCTTAACAAAGATCTTATTTTGTTTTCTGCTTTTTATTTTCCTGTTTCATTAGTTTCAGGGGAGATAGGAGGAGAGAGGCATCTGGACTGTATCTAAATATGATTGAATACATAATTGTATACAAAATATTACAGAGAAATTTCATCCTTTGTGCACAGTGCAAAAGTTGTTAACACCTGAAAGGATTTTGAATATTGAAAAGGATAAAAATAGCACTTTGTTGATGAGAGGCTTACAACAGTGAAATTTACTTGAAATATCTGGGAGTCTATTAAATATATTTCCACTGTGGCTTTTCCCTCTTCCATGAAACACACATGAAATGTTTCAGAGAGATTCAGAAAGGCATTTCAAAGTTTAGATTGCTTTGTTTTACTGACTGATCTCTTTTTATATGTTCCCTGAGTGCCATTTTAGGTTACATAAACAGCATTTGATGCTGAAATTTGAGACAAGTTCTTTTTCTTTAAATCCTTGTTGATCTATTATACAGGAAGAAGGGTTTTATCTTTTCATGAACAGATGGTGAACAATTTGATCTGGTTGAAACTAACATTCAACTCTTGCTATAGCAAATGCTACATGCCATTTTTTAGAACAGTAGAAAACTTAACCATCCTTTGACTCTTTTTGAGTCATTAAATCTATGGTCCTAATGAAATCTTTAGTTACTGACCATCAATTACTACCAGAGATTTTGATTGCAAGTTCTTGGCCTATGTCTGTGGTTTTTACTTATAGCAATACATTCTGTCCTTTGAAAAGAGTAATATATGCTACTAATCATCTAAAATTATTGACTGAAGTTGGTATTTTTTCATCCCAATTATCCTTTTAGAATCCAGAGCAATATCTGGAAGAAAAGGACAGGTAGGTAAGGGAATGAGCACTGCATTTATTGAATACTTCCCATGACCTAGGCAACTGAGCTAAATCCATTACAGATTTTTGTTGTATTTCATCCTTAAAACTTTCCAAAAAAGATTGTTGATCCTTACTTAAAGGCGAGAAAGCTGAGACTCAGAGATGTTAAGTATCTACTCAAGGTCACACAGCCAGTAAGTGGAAATTCTGGAATTTGAACTCAGGTTTGTCTGATCCTGAAGTCCATGGCTGGTCTCCACGAGGAGCTTGCTCCAGTCACAGTTACTGAGTGACTGGTGACCTGTTCTTTTTGCTGTTCTCTCCACGGCCTTCTTGGAGAAAGGAGTCATTTATCCTTGTCAAGTACTGGCACAGTGCCTGGTATGTAGTAGAGACTTGATGTATGTTTGTCTGAGGGCGAAAAATGGAAGAAGTTGGCTTGTGATTTCTATTTACCCAGCGTGCTTTGCTGCTGAAAACAGAAAAGAAATGGCAAATATTCTAAGGTTGTTTATTCCTTTTATTTTTATGTATCTGTCTTTTCTATTTTTTGTCCTGTATAATAAAAATCTAAAAGTCTATGTAGCAGCAAGACCACATAAGGAAAATGTTCAAAATGACCAAAAGAAAAAAAATCAATTGCTGAAATACAAGAGAGAAGTCTGCAGGTGATGGCAACGTATTGACTGGTATATACCAGTGTCTGTAGATATATAGCTGCATTGTACACAGAGACTCAAACACATATTAGTGGCTTAGTTTTATACTGCATTAGGACAAATCCCTTAGCAAGGTATTACAAGGAATATCTTTGTCTTTTGCTGGTCCAGGCCCTCTCTCTGTTTCTATGTTTCATCATCTTGGCTCCATTCTTTGGTCCTGCTGCCCAAACTGTTCACATTTAACAGGGCTTCATGCTGGCCCATTGCTTGCTTCAGATATGCTTCTTGAATATTTCTTCAAAATTATGTGCATACAGTTGCATAAAGTCAGATCTTTAAACTACAGAGTTTACCTTTAGTCACACTTAACTAGGTAGCATTCATCGAAGGATCTGTGGGCCATTTTGTCAAATATGTATTCTTGACCCACTATTATAATAAGATAGCTAAACATCAACGAGGCTAAGGAGTTGGCCCAAGGTCACAAAGTTCTGATGTGGCTAAGATGACGACATCTAACATGGGTTAAGTCTAAATCTACAGCTGATGTTGCCTCTATGGCAGGCAGGCTGCCTACAATGTAATGTTATAATCATCATTGAGTATGGTCTCGTACAGGAATCGCATCACAACTGTGTAGAGAGATTTCTGAGATAAACGTAAGTGTTTCTTCATATTATAATAAGATAGCTAAACATCAACGAGGCTAAGGAGTTGGCCCAAGGTCACAAAGTTCTGATGTGGCTAAGATGACGACATCTAACATGGGTTAAGTCTAAATCTACAGCTGATGTTGCCTCTATGGCAGGCAGGCTGCCTACAATGTAATGTTATAATCATCATTGAGTATGGTCTCGTACAGGAATCGCATCACAACTGTGTAGAGAGATTTCTGAGATAAACGTAAGTGTTTCTTCATGTCAACAATAAACATATGCTTTCAAAAATTATTACCACCTATTACCTCAGATAAATCTTATAATATTAGACATTAGTGTTCTCTCGGCTCTGTAATTTGGCAGGATCTTTTATAAAGATGAACATAATTTAATAGTTCAAATAGATCTGAGGAACACATCAGAACTTCATTCCACATGCATTTGTGCTTATTAACTATTTTGGATTTGGAAATGACTTCAGAATCATATGGCACTGTGGGTAATATTTGTTGTCCTGGAAAGAAGTAATTTTGTCTTTTATAAGTTAGTTATGTTATTTCCATCAGAACAGGAAATCAATTCTATCTGGTTAATTGTGCTTCTTTCCCAATTTTCCAATAATTTCTATAGGGTTTTATGCTGAGAGGGGGTTCCCAGTAACCTGAGAGGGCCCCAAGAGAGAGGCATGGCCAGGAGAAGCCCGAGGTAAGAGCCAGGAGAATAGTACATGGTGTCAGGTGTGATGAAGACTGAGGCAAGTCCATAGAGAAAGCAGAAAGGTCCAAAGACGGGTAGGTGTGAGGAGCACATCAGGATACCTGTTCAGGACTGATCCTACAAGCAAGGAAACATTAGCACCAACTTGGAAATGGTGCCTATGGCAAAACCCTAGGGGCGAGCCTGTTGGATTAGATTCATGCAGACACAGGGAGCCTCTTCCGTCTGTATAGTGTTTCCTGCATCTTCTTTTGAATTATACTGTAGTTCTGGACTGCACAAGGGGAAGATTATCCGGCAGGTTGCTCAGTGTCCTGCACAGAGCAATGGCTGTCTGCCTTAAGTAGATTATTACCATTTTGCAAAGGATGAAACAGAGGGGACTAGTCAAAAGAGAAAAAGCTACTCCCCATGAATACTGTTTATTTCCTGTGGACACCTCTCCAATTCACAGATGTCTCGGGACAAACAGTCACTAATGCTCAGCACAGGGGGATTGCTGGAAAGACACCCCCCCAGGCCCCCTCTCCCCCGCCCCGGTGTTTGGCAGAAATTGTAACTCTGGCTGTAGCCCAACTAATTAAGTTTCTAGGAACCTCAACCTATCACTGGACTCCCTAGAGACTGTACCAGAATCTTTGTTTACTTGCTCCCTCCCTCAGTAGATATGTGAGTGGGACTTCTTCAAGTGGCCTATGGTGGAGTAGATGCTCAATAAGGTTGATGAATGAATGAAAGAATAAATGAATGGCTTTATAAATCTAGCCAAAGAAAATGACTCAGGGCACTTATCAGGGAAGTGCATAGCAGGTGGGTGAAGGCGGAGGTGGGAGGACCCGCCCACTTTTCCTGTACTGTGCCAATGAATTTCACTTTCTTTAAAAGATGGCTCATGTCAGTTTCAGACGTAAATGAAAGACACTGGCAAATATTCTGTTCAGACTCTTAGAGCTTGTGAAAACCTTTGCTGATATTAGCGGTGCTTTTGTTCCATAAACATGTTTACTTTGTGTTTCATTAAAGACCAAATCAAGTTTGTTTTTCCGAACAGATCTATACCAATTTCTCTGAATCCTCTGAATCCTTGCAAGGAGGACCTATTTGCTGGTTTTATAATCATAGACTCTCAGTTATAGAATTTTTATTATTTATTGTCTTTTAAGAACAAGTAAACTTTTACTCTCTAAAGTTTGGCATTTTCTTTATCATGAGTCAGGAGATACTTTTTTTCTGTGAGGCTAGAAATAAGTTTCAATTAAAATAAAAGCGAAATGTGAGAGGCTTTAGAATGTTGTGTTTCTGGTTCAATCCCTGCATAGCAAAAATGCCAATGGGAGCTCACAGATTGCTTTTATCTGATTTGGGGAGGCATTTGTGGCTAGGAGTGTCCCTAAGGATACAGACCTTACCTGTATCGCCACCTACAATAGCTGTGCCACTCTAAAGCTTACATTATGTTTTCAGTTTTGTGCTGAAATTCCAGATCTTGTCCTCTCAAGTCTGTCCAGGTTTTGGTGGAGTTGCCCAATCTTTTTTTTTTTAATATATTTTATTGATTTTTTACAGAGAGGAAGAGAGAGGAATAGAGAGTTAGAAACATCGATCAGCTGCCTCCTGCACACCTCCTACTGGGGATGTGCCCGCAACCAAGGTACATGCCCTCGACCGGAATCGAACCTGGGACCTTTCAGTCCGCAGGCCGACGCTCTATCCACTGAGCCAAACCGGTTAGGGCAAGGAGTTGCCCAATCTTTACAGAGAGGTTCCCAAGTCACTGTTGCTAAGGTCCTTCCATCAGCAGCTTTTTGAGGCCATGTCTTCTTGGGATCTCAGATCCTGATGCCTCTGCTGCAGACATTTCAGTCTGCTTTGTTAATTTGTCTCCCGCCTCCATGAAATTTCTCTAGGCCCTGGCCACTGTTTAAAACAGCGGTTCTCACCTGTGGGTCGTGACCCCTTTGGGGGTCGAATGACCCTTTCACAGGGGTCGCCTAAGACCATCGGAAAACACATACATAATTACATATTGTTTTTGTGATGAATCACTATGCTTTAATTATGTTCAATTTGTAACAATGAAATTGGGGGTCACCACAACACGAGGAACTGTATTAAAGGGTCACGGCATTAGGGAGGTTGAGAACCACTGGTTTAAAACCTCTGAACAGCTGGGACAGCTCCCTTTTCTTCTGATTCCCTCTTGAAAAGTAGGTAAAACAGGGCACTTGTTTTTTTCTTATTTCAGTCTATCATGGGATTTACTATGTAATTTTTCCCTTTATATCTGTTCAGATTATAAAATTTTAATCTTTCTTTTAAGAATTGCTCTCTCTTTTTCTAGTTTAATCAATCTGTCTTTCCCTATTTTGTCATAAGAGTAAAGTATACTTTCAAGCACTTGTTATTGCTTAATTTCTTGATTGATCTTATTGTTTCAAGTATAGGCTTTTAAAAGTTATTCAGAATCTTTTTGTCTACAAGAATTTCCTTAAAATGTTTCTCTTACCTCAAGAAGATGGCACACTCTCTTTATAATAAAGGGCCCTCATTTATTCCCCCCCCCCAGTAAAATGAACCATCTTTCTATGGGTGAAGTCTCAGTCTGGGTGTCTGAAATCTAAAGGCATTGTTAATACTATGTAAATCCAAAGTCACCTTAAATACATGTGGTGAGCAGTTTCTTTGAACCCATGGATAAGTCACATAAAATTCCAGTCACAATTGCTTCTGTGATTCTAAATTGCCCAACAACTTGAAAGTAGCAAATATTGTCAGGCTCACCAATGCCTAAAGTAATGTAACCCCCCCTCCAACTCCCCTGGAATAGCAGATGAAGCTGGACCCTCTGGTTCATGACCCTTGCCTGACTGACCTGCCCTTTGGCAAAGTCTTCCCACTCAGCCCTGTAAGCATTTGCTTAGGACCTGAGTGGGCTGTGTTACACATGTGTCCCGACTTAGCTACTCTCCACAGGACAGAGCAGTCATAAGCTGCAGTGTCTCACCAAGGCCAGCACTTCGTAAAGGTAACTCATCTATATATATAAAAGGCACATATGCAAAGTGTCTCCTTGGGAGTTCAACCAGGAGACCGGGAGTTCAATCACTCACTATGACGTGTGCTGACCACCAGGGGTGGCACGAAACAAAGGAAGGGCCCCAGCTGGCAGCCAGAAGGTGCCAATCAAACATGATCGCTAGCCAGCCCTAGGGACCCTACCTGTGCATGAATTTCATGCACCAGGCCTCTAGTCTAGACTATATGAGATAAAAATAGGCCATGCACGATGGGAGCCTCTGCAAGCTATCAAGGTCAGAAACCCACAATGCCAACTCGACAATAGGTCTGCATGTCTACTGTTCCTTTGCTTCAAAAATGACACTCACTGTCTATTTTTTAAGATTCACACCCAAATGCTAGGATTTTGGGGTTTGAGAGGAGCCTCAAATGACACTCAATTAGTAAACAGAAAGGAGTCAAACATGTGGAGATCAAAATGACACCAGCTCCCAGCCCCCCCGCCCCCCAGCTGATAAATCCAATTGCTTGTATTTGCAAGCAATTGAGCTTCCTAATATAAACCCAAGAATTAGAGACTTTTGCCCATACATTGGTAGCCATTATTGGGCAACTCAAGGATTCCCCATATGGACTTCTGTTCTTGCCTCTGTGAAACTCTCCATGGAGAAATAAGCCAGAACTTTGACCTTTCTCTGTGTAGCCTAACTCCCAAGAGAGAAGCAGAGGGGGCCAAGTTCAAGGAGGTTACATAATTGAACAGTAAATAAATATTGCTCTAATTTGCGTTTATCTGATGACTAATGACTATATAACTAAGAACAGATGAGATGACACTTTGACCTTGGAGAATGCCCCTGTTTTATTACCTGCCTATTCTACTGGGGCCACAAACATGATGGACAGTGTGCTTCATATTACTTGGATACTATATAGACAGCTTTAATTGATGGCAATGTTAGAATGGTGATATCAGCATAATTAGGTTTTATTCCTGACCCTTTTGGAATCACAGTGTTAATGAATAGTGGCAAGATCTTACATTTATTAAGAGCTTCATGATTTACAAATAGCTGTTACATGTATTACCTCATCCTTTTCAGTGACCCCTAAGGTAGGGAATGTTGCTCCTTGTTTTATACAGAGTAATCATATTTCAGAACATTAACTGATCTTTTTCCGATGCCAGCACAGCTAGTTAAGTAGAGATGCAAAGACAGGAATCGAGATATTCTGGCTGTAAGCTCATTTCTGTTTCTACCATGTCAACCTCTTTTTTTCTAAGAAATGAAAGGACTTAAAAAGCATTTGTTAGTGGTACATGGTCATGACAAGGAGAAGGAAGTGCGAAGGACCTAGAAATCCTGCCCCCCTCTTATAGACTGCTTACCTCTTATCTATGCGAGGAATTACTTCCCCTACTTTGCTGAAAGGTCAATTCATGAGCGATTTATGGGGACAGTTCTCTTCCCCTTCAATTCGGATGAGAGCACAGTTATCCAAGGCTACCGAGTAATGCCATCTCATTGTTTCCTAGGTGGCAGAGCTATACAGTAAACAAGTGACCTTTAATGAAGTCCAGTGTGCTGGATTACTTCCAGTTGACATAATAAGGATAATATTAACTCAGCCCTTCAGAGACTCATTTGCCAAGTATGAAGAATTCCTCTATCTGAGTTTAGCCAAAATAATGGTTTGTTGGGATAGGAGGCATCACATTTTAAAGGCATAAATTGATCTATTTACAGAACTGCTGTCAGAATGATTCAGGATGCCCGAAAGAGCCACATTAAGGTGGCTCATAAATCAATAATCATCCTCATGAAAAGCAGAGGGAACAAAGATAACACACAGTTTGTAAATTACTGAATAATCAGAAAAGATAAAAATTTATGAAGCTTCGCTACTTCTTATTTACCCCTTTTCTAACAGAATTGGAGACTATGCATTAAAATCAGCACACACATTTTAAAACACAAAAGAAATAAGAAGTAAAGAATAAATTCCAAACTCTTTTCTGCAGCATTTTAGTCCACGGCCATCTTACATATTTTAAGGCCCTAAACACCTCAATGACTTGCCACACTGCAAATGTAATATTTAGTGACTCTCCTAGCCAATTTCATGGTCCTATGGCTGTTTTCATAATATTTTCTCTGCCAGGAGTATTTGCTTTGACTTGTATTTATAAAACCCTTACTCTTCCTTCATGCTCCAGGTCAAATATCCCTTCCTCATTGAGTGAATCCCTGATTCTCTTTATCCAAGAGAGTCATGGTTTCCAAATTTTCCCTCCAGAATTCTAGAGAAATCTTTATTGGAGCACTTGCCACATTGAGTCATGTTGAATCGTCTCCTAGCTTCCTAGGCAGTTCATGGATCACAGGAAGGGAGTTACATTCATAGTTACAGTAACTAACAAGGGCCTCAACTAGTCAATGTTTATTGAATAAAATAGGCTGTCTATATAATAAAAGGCTAATGGCTCTAATGACTAAAACAACCAAATGAACAGTCACCAGGAAGTGCATGGAGCACTCTCGGTCCCTCCCCCCACAGCCCACAGGCTCCTATCACGGCAAGGCTGACGGCTGGTGGGAAGGCGGGGTGGCAGGTGGGTGGGCGGGGCGAGGCGGGCGCAGCGAGGAGGGTGCAGCAAGAGAGGCAGGGCCTGATCTGCAGCTGCTGCGGAGGCTGCGGATCAGGCCCGGAGATAGGCCTGGAGAGAGAGACAGCTGTCAGTGGGGATGTTTTGGATTTCCCAGAAGAGCCAAATGGCTGCCTGGGAGGCAGAGCTTTTGACGCTGACTGGCATAGAAACTGACCAATCAGAACTAAACCTGGTAAACTGCGAGGAGCCAATGGCTGCCTAGGAGGCAGAGCTTTTGACACTGACTGGCATAGAAACCAACCAATCAGATCCAAATCTGGGTGAACTGCGAGGAGCCAATGGCTGCCTAGGAGGCGGAGCTTTTGATGCTGACTAGCATGGGCAGGAAGTGAACAGAGACCAGAAGGATGGGACTGTGACAAAACATTTGAACACTTCCCAGCCTAGTCTGCTTATTTCAGTGTAGATGTTTTAGATGACAAAAGGTGATGAATACATGTTAACATTAAACTTGAGGTGGTTTGACTAAATGCATCATGATTTATTCTCTTTTTTACATGAAGAATGTAAACTTAATGAAAAGTAGCCTTATGGCCTTAACTGAACTCTGTCCTTTCCTCTGAATCTTAGCTACTTGATTTTTAACATAGAGGCTGGTCTGGCTCATTGTTTCTTAAATATTGGGACATGAATAAAAGATATTTTGCTGTATGTCTGGTGTGCTTTGCACTTAGTATGAACCTAATAAATGTCTGGGGGTTAATATTATAATTGATAATGATAAAAACATTGATGACACAAATAATAATGACAGCTAAGCCCAGGAAAGAGCCTTTGCACTACATATGACCTCATTTAATATAAACCCATTTTACAATTAAGAAACTGAGGTACACAAGATTAGTAAGTGAATAGGGTAATGTATAAAATTGGGGCAACTTATCATTTAGGCACTTAAATGGCTTTAAAAGTATTGTATTGAGTAGAGCTATTTATTTATTTATTTATTTATTTATTATTTTTAATGCTAGAGGCCTGGTGCACAGATTCGTGCACTGGTGGGGGATCCCTCGGCCTGGCCTGTGGGGATTGGGCCAAAACTGGCTCTCCGACATTCCATGAGGGGTCCTGGATTGCGAGAGGGTGATTCTCGGGTGATGCACCCAGGAATCGGGCTCCCTCCTCTCTGGTTCTGGGTGCTTCACCCAAGAACTGCAGCTGCCAAGTCACCGCAGCTCAGCAGCTCCTGCATTGAGCGTCTGCCCCCTGGTGGTTAGTGTGCATCATAGCTACCGTTTGGACTTAGGCTTTTGTATACAATAGGTCCTCGGGTTATGTCAGAGATCTGTTCCTATGGTGCGACATAACATGATTTTCGCCATAAGTCGGAACCCACCTACATAAGCACCTACGTCACTCACATAGAGCACATACACAGCAGTAATGAAGTGAAACAGTAAAAAAAAATTAAAAGAAAGATAATAATTCCTGACCTTTACTTGTGGTAAATAAATAATAAAAAACATAAAACACGTATGTACATACGTCAAAATGACGGAACTCTTTTTTTTATAAATAAATGTGAAATGGTGAACATAACCACAAAACGATGTACATCGAGTCTGACATAACCCGAGGACTGCCTGTATATAGATATTTTTATTGATTTCAGAGAGGAAGGAGAGAAGAGAGAGATAGAAACATCAATAATGAGGGAGAATCATTGATTGGCTGCCTCATGCACGCCCCACTGGGGATCAAGCCCTCAACCTGAGCGTGCTCCCTGGCCGGAATTGAACTGTGACCTCCTGGTTCATAGGTCAACACTCAACCACTGAGCCACGCCGGTCAGGTGAGTAGAGATTTTTAAATTTTAGTCTCCATTGGTCATTCTGATTGCAGTGAGGAGGATGCCTGCCCAAACTTAATATCATTCTAATACTTGCTTTTTTCCTTTTTAAAAATCAAACTGAGATTGGTCTTCACTGTTCAAAGCCTTCTGTAGGCCACTGAATTTAGTTAGAAATCAATAACATTGTTTTGCCTTTTATTGTATGTATTTTCCCAATTATCTTCTATTTGATAACGAAATAATGAGATGGGATACCGATACGATAGTTCCCTTTAAGATCAACTTAAGTAAGAATTAATCGACTTAAAGACAAAGTAATATTAGTGGTGACATGACTCAGGCAGAAGTAGTGGAGTTGGAGGAGGGCCTGAATTTTGTACAATTTCAACTCTCTCACCTTTGGTGTACCAGAAACTTTGGACAGTTCTAGAATTCAATGTACATTATGGCCATAAAAAGCAGAAGACTACAAAGTCAAATAAAGGAAATTATTATGTCACCAGGATATGTTGTTCAGAAAAAATACAATGATGATTCAGTTCTGCTACATCCTGAATGACTGATCCTGCCTAGCATGTGCAAGGTTGAACCTTGATCCACAGCCAGCTTATAAATGAGAGGGAGGGAGACATGGTGCATTTCTGAGCTACTGGGCCTGGCAGCCTCGTCTGATTCTCCAGATAAGCAGAGCTAGGGGCATCTAGTGCATTGAGCTCTCCTTCGCACTCCATGGTGAAAGTTCAGGTGCACAGTGGTCCCTGGGGCTTGTTCAGTTGTTTTCAGACAAAGCCATTGCTCAGGCATCTGCCTGTACCAGCCTTGCATTACAGCCACCCTCCTGAGAGCAACTTTACCAACGTTGCCCCTGTGCACAGTTGGAAAGGGAGCAAAAAATAGCCAAAACCGTACTATTGCCAAAGCTTGGACATAGACATGAGGTTGTAACTTCATGCAGAGTGTTGGATTTGTATGAAGTTTGGCAGCTCATAATAGAATCATTGCTGTACAATTATTTTGAAGTTGAGAATATCGTAAACACATTCCTAAGATTACTCTGAGTTTAAATCCCATCAATGACTCGAAGGCTAACAATCTTGTATCCTCCAAAATATTTTCCCACAAGTAGAAGAAAAGCTTACTTAATGGATCATATGACTTCAAAAATGTTAAATTAAAAACATAGTGGTGATGTTATTGCTCTGAACTAAATTGTGGTCTTCCAAAATTTATATTTTGAAGAGCCAGTGTGACTAAATTTGGAGATAGGGCTGTTGGGGCGATAATTAAGGATAAGTGAGATTATAAGGGTGGAACTCAAGTCTAATAGGACTGGTATTCTTATAAGAAGAGGAAGAGCCTAGAGCTTTCTGTCTCTCTGTGCATTCACAGAGGAAAGGACATGTGAAGACAGAGCCAAAAAGTGGCCACTTGGAAGCCAGGAAGAGATCCCTCACCAAAAACCAAGCCTGATGGAATTTTGACCTTGGACTTTTAGTTTTCAGAAGTGTGAGAAAATAAATTTCTGTTGTGTAAGCCATCCAATTTGTGGTATTCTGTTACATAGACCAAGTAGGCTAATACAGTGCCATCCTGAGAAAATGACTCAAAGCTTGCCCGCAGTCTATTGGGAACATTCCAAGAGAGGTAGGGAGGTTTTAGAAGAGAAGTTATGCAGGACTAAAGGTAATGTTGCCAAGGGAGAGCATGAAAATTAATGATCCC
>NW_005871243.1:1071059-1107704 GCF_000147115.1 Myotis lucifugus | reverse complement strand
AATTTCACAAACAGAATGAACAAATCCATACAGCCAGATCAAGAAACAGAATATTGCCAGCAAAGAGCCTTCATCCCTTTCATTCCTTATCTGTCTGTAAAAGGTCAACTAGTGTACCCACTTTGAATAGAATAGGTTGACTTTGTCTACATTTGTAGTTTGCTTAAATGGAATCATATGATATACTAGAGGCCCGGTGCACAGGATTCATGCACTGGTGGGGGCGTGGCTTGTGGGGATCTGCCTGCTATGAGAGCACCGCTCATCCTGGTCAGCCCAGTGGCTGTCGACCGCCCTCTGAGCGGCTGCTTCCTGGTTCAGCATCTTCCTTGGAGCCAGAGCACTTGCTGGGCCCAGGGAAAATAGAATTGAGAGGCGGCAGTTCCGCAGTAGCTACGGACCCACCGCCCAGCCTCTGGGGTCAGCTCTGCGAGCCCGGCAGTGGCAGCATTGTGTGGCCTGCGGGCATCCGGAGGAGGCAGCAGGGAGCAAGGAGGAGGAACCTGGGGTGAGGAGTTGATGATCACAGCTCAGGTTCCTGCCCATCGACCTGAGGTTCACAGCGGGAGCAGCCACTCAACCTGGTCAGCCGAGTGGTGCTCCCACTGTGGTAGCACACTGATCACCAGGGGGCAGCTCCTGCTTTGAGCATCTGCCCCCTTGTAG
This sequence comes from Myotis lucifugus, assembly GCF_000147115.1. NCBI lineage: Eukaryota > Metazoa > Chordata > Mammalia > Chiroptera > Vespertilionidae > Myotis > Myotis lucifugus. The sequence continues at coordinate 1,107,038 of NW_005871243.1, read as the reverse complement.
TTAGTGCACGTCGCAGTGACTGGTTGACCGGTTGTTCTGGTCGTTCCGCCATTCGGTCACTGGGCTTTTATTATATAGGATTCTTGAGTCTGCTGCTTTAGCTCAGTGTTGTCTGTGGAGTTCATCCATTTGGATGGACACATTTTTGATGCAACCTTCTGTCTGCCTCATCTACTTTTCTTTCTCCTACCAGTGGGCATGCATTCTTGCCCTATTGGGTGTTCCCCTTTCAGATATTATTATTCCACTGGGCCCGGAGACATCCTGAGATGGACAGCTATTTGTACCCTTCACCATGAGTTGTCCAGGAAAGCAATTTTTCTGTGAAAAACTAATTTTCTCAGTATGCTTATAAACAAATACACACTGAAAGAGTGATTTAACTAGTGTTGTATGATCATCCTTCAATGATTTTCATGGTGCACCATAACCTTTTCAGCACCATATTCCTTCTACAATGTGGATGTATCTAATCCCATGTAGAGAAAGGAGAGAAAGCCTAAAGGGAGAACATTCTGGTCTTTATATGTTCTTTGGACTCATTTAATCTGTTTCATTCTTCCCATTCTTTCCTTAGCTTGTAATATGTTTTCCCCCCATACAGTGTGTGTTCTCTGACCACAAAGGAATCAAACTAGATGTCAGTAAAAAAACACACACACAAAAAAACCACCAAAAACCCCCCCCACACAAAAAAAACAACAAAACAGGAAAATCTCCCAAACATTTGGGAACAACACACTTCTACATAATCCAGGGGTTATTATTTTAGACAATCATTATGAGAATGGTTTACTCCTTGGCTCTAGATATAGAGAAGCAACTAAGGTAGTGCCAGCCCTGGAGGTGCCTAGGTTAGCATTGGAAACTATTGCTTGCAACCAATTGTTCCCAACCGCTGCAGCAATGGGTTGTGGGAACACAGAGGAGGAAGTGATCCTGTTTCTGTTTGGACAGGATTTAAAGAGAAATGATCCTGCACAAAGGACAGACATTAAATCCAGAGAGAAGCTCTGCTAAGCTGAATGTCACTCAGCTTTCAGGTGACTTTCCTCTTTGCCTTGTCACGGCCTCCCTTGATGACCTTGATCAAGTTTTACTTGTTGCATCCCCTTTTCTAGCATCTACTTGAAGATAATCATTGCTTCTGTAACCCCATAATCCCATGATTTCACTGCCGTATAGCATACCTTTTGTGAAAAGTAAAGTGTTACTTTTCTTTGAGAATCAAGCCCACTGAAGGGACAATGAATACCTTTCTCCCCTAAATGTCCTGGCAATTTAAAAGTGAAGAACAATAAAATTTAGGTCTCTTATAATAAATAGATAGCAGTAAAATTACAAGTAGTCAGTCATTGTTCTAAGAATAAATTTCAAATAGTGGAGTCAGTAGCAATCCTTAATAGTAATAAAGTCTGGTAAAAAGCTCAGCATTCCAACAGGGAAGAGCTCACTTCCAGCCTGGAGAGTCTGTGGCCTGACAAGGCCTGTTTCTCCTGGTAAAAGAGAAAAGTCCCAACTGTGGGTTGGAAACTGCTCTTGAACCTCTGGTTTATCAAACCCCTGCAGCAGGATGGAAATAACTGGTTTGTAACTCAATCCGCCTCCTGGGCAAGTCAGTGCCAGGAGATGCTAGAGCTGTCCTGCTCCATGCCAGGAAGGTAATAGGTGACAGTCCGAGTATGGGGGGCCTTAGGTTGGATTCCTTAGAAACAGAACCCAAGGAAGGGTCCATGTGCAAGTGCTTCTAGAGGAAGTCAGTAAGGTAGTGGGGGAGGAAGGAGGGGAGGAGACCAAGCAAAGTCTTACAGAGAATAGTTCTGAGACTGATCCGGCGGGGGGATTCTGGAGTGTAAGCTGTGTCACAGGAAGTTATGCCACAAGGAAATCCCAATGAAAGGGAGAGTAGGTTTATGTATTCTTGCACCTAGTAGGCCTCCTAGGTAAGGGGAATGGAAGTTCTTAGTCACGCTGGCTTTCCTTGGTGTGGACAAATGGGGCACAAAAACCTGAGAACCGTCTCCTTGAAGTGGGTGTTAGCTGCTGGAAGCAAAAGCGCACTGAAGGGGGTGTATGTGCACAAAAATGGATCCAGATGGAGCAACATCATTGTGTGCTAAAAGAGTGGTGCCCAAAAGGGGTGACACGGTATTGTGACTAATAACTGGTGTAAGGGAATGGGGAGTGCAGGAGAAGGCAACGTGATGACATTCGGTTGGCAACTGAAACATGGGCATGGTACTACCCATGCGGTTCCAGACAGGACCCAGTCCATACTGGGACTGCGGAGAGTAAGTCAAAGTGTCTCACCCGGGCACCATGAGTGTCTGCCATGATGTCAAAGCCGGATACAATGTCCAGATCTAGGCTAGCAGCTCCCTGAGGTGAAAATAAGTCACTAGAAGATGGAACCAGGCTTTGAGGTTTCTTCCCAGGTCCAGCTTGTCCCTGAGCCTGGTCAGACGGAGCCTGCAGCCCTGAAAGTGGGACAAGGAGGAGGTGCTGGAATATTCATTAGTCACAGGTAGTAACATTTCTAGGTTAGGAAACAGGCAAGATGCTCAGAAGAGGTTGTGGTTGAACTAGATGTTTCTCTGTTACCTAGATGCAAAATGTCTTGATGGTCAGATTTTTAGACTCTTTGTTCCAAATTCATTGTCATTATCATCCTTTCCTTTCCTTTTATTTTGGTCTCTATTTTTATTTTGTATCCACTGCTAATATGCAATTTTGCTGGTCTAAACATTCTTATAATTGATTTTACCACACTATAGAAATAAGGTTAAATCTGTCTTAACTTTAGCAAATTTATTTAACGTATATTTTTGAATACTTCTATGTATAAAAAGTTTCCCGCTAAGGACTAACTGGGGACTCAGAAATTACTCATATATAGCCATTCTCCTTAGGGAGTACATTTGCAGGAGTAGTTCTGTAGCTCTATCTAGAACGGAGAGCCAGGGTGTCTCCTGGGAATACAGTGCATACATTACTTTAATCAAAGTCCTCCTTAAAATAGTCTTGCTAGCTAAAATACAGAACATAAATATTGTTCAGGGTACACTTATACTATTTTTTTAATAATCCTGTATTTTGCTAAATCCGGCAACACTTCCTGGAAAGTTTGATCAAGTCTGATTCCATGAAGTAGGGCTCATCCAACCTCACAGTCAGGGGAGAGAGAGGCCAGGGACATGTACAGACCTGCCAGGCTCAGGTGGTGGCTCTGCCAGTTACCACCCATAGGTCCCTGAGCCAGGAATTAAGTTCTCTGAGCTGCTTTTTCATCTGTACAATGGGGACAAAACAACTGCCTTCTCAAAGCGATTGTTAGGTAGATGTGCAGGGGATAGTAATCTCTAAAAAAGAGACTAATACGCATGCATTCTTCATTGAAATAACATTCTCTCAAATGAGAAGATCAGGGGGAGAAACACCAGGCAGAATGTTTAAGGTTCCTTGGATTGCAATGCAAGAGAACATACCATTTGCCAAGGGTGGGTGAGTCTGTTTTACATTTCACAGGTGACAAACTGCAGATCTCTGGCAGGGTGAGTGTGTGCGTGTCCACAAGTAATATGATTCATGAGGACCCAGTCACATTTTGGATTGGTGAGAGGCAGTAGACAGCCAGATCCCCTCATAACTAGAATAATTTGTTCCCACAGTTCTTATTTATTTCATACTCTGCCTTGCCGCCCCCAGGAGCTTTGATTTCTGGGCTCCTCTATCTTTGATTGGTCTTTGGCAATGAGTGTCATACATCTGTCCTTTTTGGATGAGGAGCCAGAAACTGGTTCTCCACTGAAGCGTCCCCATACCCACCTGTCACATCCATCACCTGTTTTTTTGTACCCAGCCCAGTTTACCTGTGTACTTGCCCAGGGCAGAGAAATTGTTAATCAGCTTGTTTCTTACTTTGTGATGTACAAATAGATTCCTAGTTTAATATACAAATTATACAATGTTAGAATGAATGGGTGTATTTCATCACATGTTGTCATATAAATGCAACGAAATGCACCCATTCATTATAGCAGACTGTGTGATTATTCTTTTAGGAAGGTTTCTGCTGTCCTAGTTCAATCACCTTTGTTACAGCTGCCAAAAAAACACCTCACTATGTCTCAGATGGCCCTTTGTGTACGTTCAGAGAAATCACTCACTTTGTCTTCCACTGAGAAGTGGAATTAATAATAACAGAGAGTGCTAGATAGACAACAGTATGGTGGTTACTAGAGAGAAAGGGGGGAGGTAAGAGAGGGTATTTGCTCCCCCCCCCCCACTAACCATTCAAATAACCATCAGGAAACCTCTGTGGCTACTTTCACTTTTTTTGACTTTATATAAATCACTTAACTTTCTGGGATTCGATTTCTTCACCTATAAAATGATGGTACAAGACTAAGAACATCTTTAAGGTTCTTCAGGTTTTAAAATTCTGGTCCTCTTTATTTTCTTTGAATTTTTAACCTACAAAGCAGTTTTGCTAACTATGTCATTATCTTCTAGTTATATCTACTAGACTTGAAAGAATTGCTTTGGAGAATACTGACCTCTTAATTGGTTTTTAAAGGAACATCCAAATCATTAAAGATACTTAAAGACAGCACTAATAGTACTAAACTACATCAGAGTTCTATTGATAGGATGTTTAAAGATCTAACTTTAAGTAACGAGGTGAAAGTGCCCTAGTCTACTTTCTAACACTTCTGTGTTTTAATGTTAAATGATATGTTTATTGCTTGCTCTCTTGTCTATTAATCAGAATATTGGAACAGCTGGTATCATAGCAACAGGGCCCATTTGACTTCCTGTGTAACCATGTAAGCTTGTGATCATTCTCTATGTTATGTGGATTCATTCTTTTTCAGGCTGGGGTATTAAGTATTGGGGGTTTTATAGCACATTATAGCTCATAAAATCTTCCCATCTTTCTTAGGAACATGCATATATAAAGAGGTGGTGAATTTAACAAATAAGACAGAGGACAAAAGTAAGTCTCAACCTTATTCTCAGAGTTTGCATTGCTTATTTCAATTTCCCCTCAAACTAACTTTATAAAGTTATAAATTGTTATGCTCATCTTACTGATGAGAATATGAGGCTTACGATGAGAGGCTAGACATCTTGCCAGAATTGTGTAATTGGAAGAGCCAAGATTTAAATTCCAAACTTACATTTTTTTTTCCTAATCTATTGTAATACCTCTTCTAGAAGTAAATATAAAATATAGTAGTAATCAACATCTTGATGAGTTAAAGAAATCACAAATTGGAGAGAGACTTAAGTCAGTTATTTTCTTAAACCAATTTTCCTCTTTGGAGCTTCTTCTGACATGTTGGGAGAAAAATACCATGGTAAGTAACTAACTAGCTAAGATGTGTTTACTTAGAGTCAGCAGCTTTACTTTAACTAATTTATTAAAAATGTACTGACAGTACCATTCTTTGTGTTTGGTACTATCAAAGAGTTATCTAGATACTTTTAGAAAATTACTTTGCATGTTGTTTAGCTATTTGCATGGAAATTATTTACTCACTTTTGAGGAGATCATTTGTAATTGGAATGAGGAACCAAGTCAAAATCAGGATTGAGAAGAGAATAGAGAGGAGGAAAAAGGCAAAACTCAGGCTCTCAGGGCACAGTGACTCTTGTTTGTACCTTTTTTTAAAAAAATAAATAATAAACTGATTACTGCCCTAACCAGTTTGGCTCAGTGGATAGAGCCTGCAGACTGAAAGGTCCCAGGTTCATTCCCGGTCAAGGGCATGTACCTTGGTTGCGGGCACATCCCCAGTAGGAGGTGTGCAGGAGGCGACTGATCGATGTTTCTCTCTCATCAATGTTTCTACCTCTCTGTCCCTCTCCCTTCATCTCTGTAAAAAATCAATAAAACATATAAAAACAAACAAACAAACAAACAAACTGATTACTGGCAGCTAGCAGATAGGGAAGTCTGGGCACGCCCTCCTCGAGCAGACTGATTAGTAGAACTATAAAAAAATAGATTCAATTGCTTATTGCAACATTTTAGCTGAGGAGCACACCTGGGCAGTCTTCCTATGAGTGACGTCACCTGGAGCCTCTCCAGTGGCGCCTCCCCCTGGGTTGGGGCTGCTCTGCACCCTTCCCCTCAGTCATTCTCAGTCCTGCCCTTTCTCTATGCAAGTGATGGGGAGCTAGATGATTTTCCACTGATGGGAATTTGAGATTAGTGTTAAAAGGCAGGTAGAATGGGAAGAATGGGGTGACAGGAGAGGTTTGGCCAGTGTTGACTTTCTGCTTGAAATACTTCAAAATCTTCCCATGTTCTTTAGGGGAAAGTCTGAACTCTTTAATTTGCCTATGTATGTTTTTTTTAATGACACGAGTGCAATGTACTTCTTTTTCCACATGCCTTGCCATAAAAACCTCTTATATGTTACTTTTCTAGCCATACTTACCAAATGTTATTTTGTCTCTCAGCATTTCTAAATTCTCTTCCTTCAACCCTGAACTATCTTTCCCTGAAAATATTCCTCCTTTCTCTGTATGCTCGACCCCACTTACAATCAACTGTACAAACAAAACTATTTTATCAGCTAGCTTTTCTTAATATTGTTTAGCAAAACCCCAAAGACACAGGCTGTGACCTTGAATATGACACAACGGGGAGACTAGATGTATTTTGGCTGGGGAAAAGCCAAAGATATCTGACTTTACAAAGACGTCTTGAGGGAAGTGAAGAAAAAATGTTTCTCTGCAACACCATTTGTGTGAAACTTTTAAAGTATTCCTGTCAAAACACTATGGGTATACTGATGAGAGTTGATGAGATCCTAAGTCAGCCAAGCTGGCAGTTGTGACAGGCAGATGATCCTTTTGGCCTTCTGTGACCAAGTCCTACAGTTCATTTGGAGAGATTGAAAATACAGTTATGGCTGCCATTAACACTCAGAAGGACATTAATGGACTAGGAAGACAAGAGCTTGAGATGTCAATGTATACTAAATGCAGCCTCATTTCCAATGGACTGTGTCCCTCTATCCTGGTTCTTGTACCACTAGATAGTACCTATTTAATTATTTTCAGCTTCTTTCTTGATTAATGGGATTAATAATACTTCCCAGATCAGGATACCATGAGGATTAATTTAGGTAATATTAATATAACATATACAAACATAGTCTTTGGCCTATAAATTTCTCACAAATTATATTTATATCTCTTGCTACCATACTTTTACAGGACTTTGTGTTGTCCCAGTATCTAAGTAAGGGAAGTATGTAATGCATGTTTACCAGAAGCATAAAGATCTATCATCCTTTACTTACTGTCCTTTGACATACATATCAGAAGGCAAGTGGTACTTGATCTAGGAAACTTTTTCTGATCTTTCTGGAGAAGAGAAGACAACTGGGATCCATCAGTAGCTACTTCCAGAATTTATTTAAAGAATTGGACTTGAGTTCTGCAAGGGGTAGACTATAGTGGAGACCCAGATTGTCTTTCAGGACTGAAGGACTTACTCTCCCAGGTCCTGGAAGTTCTTCCCGCAGATATGCCATACATATGCTGTTGCCCTTCTTTGGGAAATACCTAGACTGAAAAGAGCTGCTTTGGCCAAGATTATTCGCCTCTTTTGGGCCAGCTCATACCTAATGACTGGTTTAGCAAGTCTATAAAGACCCCAACTTGCAACACTGAGAAGAGTTAACCTATTTTCAGGATTCCTTGTAATCTCAGCCAAGAACTTGGTTGAAACTGCATCATAGTTTAACAACTTCTGCTTAATTCCACCTCCTTCCTTTCCCTTCCACATGTATTGTTTTCATGAGTTTCCCACATAAAATTCCTGGGTGTTAATCTTCATCATTTAGGGAATCCAACCTGCAACACAAACTTAGTCTAATGACTGGACCCTTATATTACTTCTCTGAGTCTTTGTTCTTAGTTGGTGCCATGTCTTGGCCTTTTGAACTTCTCAACAAGTTGGGAATCTGTATCTTCCAGGTCACCCCCAATGATGAATACCTTGTTTGTTGCTTGATCACAGCTATTTGAACTTGACTTTCACATCAGTCAAATTTCATGTCCTCCCACCGTGCTCTTCCATACTTGAAGATTATCCCTCATCCTCTTTAGCTATTACTGGTCCTCCCTAATCAGCCCTCTCCAGCCCTCTCCAGGTCTCTTACTTCTGGAATCTCCTTTTATAGCTCAGCCTGTTTCATTTTTTCTTCTGTTACCACTTTGATATTAGAGTCTGAGGCTTCAGTGTAAGTGGAGTGAAGACTGACTGTTATTTTTCAGATCATATGGATTCTGGTGCCTAGGATGACGCTAGGGAATTGTTATCACATAAAAATGAAGACAAGTCTCCCTAAGCCAGCGGTTCTCAACCTGTGGGTCGCGACCCCTTTGGGGGTCGAAAGACCCTTTCACAGGGGTCACCTAAGACCATCGGAAAACACATATATAATTACATGTTGTTTTTATGATTAATCACTATGCTTTAATTATGGTCAATTTGTAACAATGAAATTGGGGTCACCACAACATGAGGAACTGTATTAAAGGGTCACTGCATTAGGAAGGAATTAGCCATCTGCAGGAACCTCCACAGAATTAGCCTTTACTACATGGTGATTTTCAGACTGACAGTGTTAAGGAATCAGGAAACAACCCTCTAAGTTGTAATCATCATAAAACAAGCTATACTTTTAGAAACCCATGGAAAGGTGTTATATGCTAGCAGTGACAACCAGGAAACTGGTGGTCTGCATGGAATGGCAGTAACGAAGAGTCAGTCAGAAGAAAGGCTCTTTAGACAGGATTTGGTCCCTGCAGAAAATCGCATGGCTGACAGATCCAGCCAGAAGAAGCTCATTATCAATGCTTAACCTACTTTTTAATGCCAGCATTTCTCCCCCCGTCTTCTTTGTGATCATACCCTGAAGAAGAAGTGCCCTGCTCAGGTCACCACGCTCACATGCCAGGCAGACAAATAGGAGACATTGTGAATATATTATAACTCCATGGACTGAAAGGTGACTTCAGAAGGCAAATTAAATTTGCCAATACTAAGAAGTTAATTTTCTCTGTTTGGACATCATAAAGAAAAGTGCAATCTTTATGCATTATCTGCAGCATTTAGAAAGTGTCTGGTACATAGTAGGAATTGAACAATTATGCTTGCATTTGGATCTCTTCCAAAATCTATGCTGTCTTTAAGATACCCACTTTAAACATAATAATATAAGGAAGTTAAAAGTAAGAGGAAGGAAAAGATATACCATACATATGCTAATGATAACAAAGCTGGAATAGCTATATAAATATCAGACAATGTCAACTTCAGGGCTTAGAAAAATCACAGAAACAAAGGCATATTACATAATGACAAAAGGATCAGTTCACCAGGAAGAGATAACATTTCTAATGCGTATGCACTTTATAAGAGTACTTCACAATACATGAGGCAAAAGCTGATTGAACTAGAAGAAAAAATGCACAAATCAGAGTCACAATTAGAGTTGGAGATGTCCGCCCTATTTTCTAAATAATCAATAGATCAAGTAGAGAGAAAATCAGCAAGGAGATAAAAGGCACAGCATTAACAATCTTGGATCTAATTGAGATTTATAGAACACTCCACCCAAAAAGAACAGAATAAACATTCTTTTCAAGTTCAAATGGAACACTTAACAAGAGTAACATCATGTCTTGCAACATACAACAAATCTTTAAAAAAGTTAAATAATTGAAATCTTATAAATTTCATTCTCTAACTTTAATGGAATGAATCATTAAATAACAAAGTTAAATGAAGAACTCCTAATATTTGGAAATTAATTGGCATATTTCTAAATAATCCCAAGGATCAAAGAAGAAATTCTCTAGGAACAGAAAATATTTTGATGAAACAAAAATGAAAATACCAAATAACAAAATTGGTGAGATACAGCTAATGCAGTACTTGAGAGGGAAATCAATAGCATTAAAATGTTCCAGTTTGGTAGGATTACCATAAAAAAGTACCACAAACCAAGTGGCTTAAAAAACAGAAATTTATTGTCTCACTGCTCTAAAGGCTAGAAGTATAAAATCATGGTGTTGACAAGGTTGGTTCTTTCTGAGAGCTGCATGAGAAGGATCTGTTTCAGGCATCTCTTCTTGGCTTGTAGATGGTCATCTTTGTGTTCCTGTGGCATTTTTCCTGTGTGCATGTATGTGTTCAAATTTCCCCTTTTACAAGGACACCATCATATTGGATTAGGGATCCACCCTCTCCCAGAATGATTTCATCCTAACGTAACTAATTACAATTACAAAGACCTTATTTCCAAATAAGATCACATTTTAAGATTCTGAGGGTTAGAACTTCAATATATGAATTTTGGGGGGCATAGTTCTAGCCATGACAGCTTATATTATAAAAGAAGATCTCAAATCAACAACCTAAATTTCTACCGTAAGAAATTAGAAAAAGAAAAACAAAAGGGAAGGAAGGCTCAGATGATTTCACTGTCAGAGAAGGAAAGGCCAACTCTACAAGATTGGTAAGGAGGGTCCCCTAGGGTAGGAATTTAATAATTGGTTCACCCTCATGGTTTGCCCAGTCAGGCTCTACATACTGGAATTACAGGAGAAGGTGGTCCTTGGTGGGGGGAATGGAAGGATCTGCTCATCCAGAGAACTAAGTCCCTGTCTAGACCACTCTGGATACCAAGGACCTTAGAATTTCTCTATTAAGTGACCTCTTTCTGAGTGTGCCCTATACTCCAGAGTTGCTTTCAGAAAATGTAGACTCAGCTTGGAAAGGCTTAGAGAATTCCTGGAGGATCCACACAAGTTGCAGGAAGACCTTTGCAGCCAGAAGGAAGGAGGGAGTGAGGGGAGTAGGTGAAGGTAAGGCATCTGTTGGAAGCCAGAGGCTGGGGGCTGTCTCTCCTTTTCACAAAAACATGTCCTAGTGGGAATTTCAAGGAGTTTAAGAATTTTAAATTTGAACATGAATATCATAAAGGCATATATTTTTTAAGGTAAGAAGATTAAAATGCATGTTGTTCAGGCATTTGTTAATGGATATATAACTGTTAAAAACCTAGACATACGGTAAATTTGGTCCATTTGTACTCATTCTGGTGTAAGCACCACAGTGGGGTGGGGGTCTTTGTTTACTACTATGTTCTGATAACCTAGAACAATGCTTGGCACAGAGAGGGCACTCAATAATTTTGAATTAATGAATGATAGGTTACAATCTATCCCTGGAAAGATAGATTCTAGATAAAAAGTGGAAATGGTAATTTGTTGACACCATCATGGATAGAGGATGATTTAAGAAGAAAAATTCTTTAGAACAGCAGTTCTCAACCTGTGGGTCCCGACCCCTTTGGCGGTCGAACGACCCTTTCACAGGGGTTGCCTATGACCATCCTGCATATCAGATATTTACATTATGATTTATAACAGTAGCAACATTACAGTTATGAAGTAGCAACGAAAATAATTTTATGGTTGGGTCACAACATGAGGAACTGTATTTAAAGGCCAGAAGGTTGAGAACCACTGCTTTAGAAGATGACAAGCAATATGATGGCCTGTGTATATAGAACTCAAGTCTGTGAGCACTTCTCTGGTGATTATCCTGATCCCCAGTGAGCTGTCACATGGTGTGTTTCAAGAAAACCTGTCTTAGTCATTTTATTGGGAATCATTAAATCTGCACTGTGGCCGCCAACCATGAGATGATGCTACAGTGACTAGAGATGGCTTCCCTGCCCTCCAGGACTTTACTCAGTATCTGTCATGTTTGCCAAGGAGAGTTGATTCTCAGAAAAAACCCCACTTTGGTTCAACATGACATCTGAACTTTCAAGAATTTCAGATTTGATAACTGATGATGATATTCTTAGAAGAAAATAAAATTGAGAACAGAATGTGAGAAATTGTTAGTAGAATGTGTTTGTCCCATACCAATAAAAATTCTCCACTTAACCATTTGAATTTAATTGAGAGAGCATTTAAAACACTTTTCAAACTATTTATGTTCATGTAACACAAAGTCATGGTTATTACTCAACTACAAGATGAATTATTTTGAGCCATTTCTTATATCAAGGGGAAAATACAGCAAACAAGCATTTTAATTATTTAAAAGAACATTGGAGCAATTAAACTTTTCTGACAAATACCACAAGAATAAAACCAAAGGACAGAAAGTAATATATTAACTCTTTGCCATTCAAATGGCTCATAGAGCCTCCAGCAATCATATGCTACAAATAGGATGTTTATATCACATGCAAATTTAGTGCCTCAAGAAGCATTAACAGCCAACTTTCTCACAGCTCATTGGCTTATGGTCTTTAATGGTTAACCCACAAGGGAGCAATTGCTTCACCAATACCTCATTTGTCTTCTCTATAACTTTTTCCATACCAGTAGTTCTGTTAATTCTATTATTAAATGAATGGCAATACCCACAATTTCTTTTAAACTGCTAAATGGACAGCAGTAAGATGATGATATCTATTTATAAATAAGTAAATGTCTAATTGTTCACATTGCTTTTGAGTTGAAATCTTTCTCTAAAATAAGATAAGCAAACATAAGATAATGAATCTGACATGAAAATAATATTTAACTTATATATTTACTCTAAGGTATACAGCACAGAGCTATAGAATTGTAATTTGATTGATGAAAGCCTTTTGCTTCCATTAGACATGTATAAAGGGAAATTGGCTTTCAACTCCATTACTGTAACCATTCTACCATCAACATGGAAATATGAAGAATACAATTTACCAAGCACTAAGTACACTAGTACATGGGTAGACAAGTATGATTATACTAAAGGTCACTGGAGAAACAGCAGAAAAATTATTATACAATTGGATTTTAATATTTAAATATAATCAGTAGCATTATTAATGAATGACTTAATAATTTTTCTAATGTAATTGCTATCCAGAGCTTGGTCTTTAGTTTACTGTATGCTGTGTATGTGTGTGTGTGTGTGTATGTGTGTATGTAATGCATTTATTACTATATCCTTAAGAGACAGAGATACTAGACACACCTTTAATTTTTTTCTTCAAATGTGATTAAAGAGATTATCTTTTAAAAAATATATATTTTTATTGATTTCAGAGAGGAAGGAAGAGGGAGAGAGAGATAGAAACATCAATGATGAGAGAGAATCATTGATTGGCTGCTTCCTGCACACTCCCTACTGGGGATCGAGCCCACAACCCAAGCATGTGCTTTTAACTGGAATCGAACCTGGGACGCTTCAGTCCGCAGGCCGATGCTCTATTCATTGAGCCAAACCAGCTAGGGTGAGATTTTTTTTTAATGTTCTGCTTTTTTAACTTATCTCTAAATATGCCTATTGCACTTTTAATTTATGCTAGTATCATTTTTATCTAGACTATTTCTTTTTCTTTAGAGTCTTCATTTTTATTATACCCTCTTGCAATGTAATGGAAGCAATATTTTTCATTTTATCACTTGGTGATATTAACTAATTCTTCTTATGTTTTTTTCTACTCATAGCATTATTTTTTTCCCATTTTCCTTTCTGTTGTTTGGATTTTATCTCTGGTCTTTATAGTAAACGTTTTCTCAAATGCCTGGTCATCTCTGGTTCTTAGCAGCATATGTTAAACTGATATATGAAAACTCACTGTGTGTGTTTTGGGGGGATGGTCATAGCAGTGGAGCAGTAACACTTGTCAACTGATGCACTTCATTGTAAATTGATCAGGCAGATACATGGCCATTTACTTGTGAGACAACCCAAGGTCAATGGCTGCAGGTCTTTGAGACTTTTCTTATCTTTGTCTGGCTAGTTTCCCCAGAAAGGAATACTTTAATCTTTTGTTTGTGAATGCTACATAAAGTTCTCTTCCAGGATTTGAATAGGAAAAGGAAACTGGGGGCTCACTTTTCAACAGGCAAATTGTCACTAAACTCTTGCTTTCATTATTGGAATGTCATCTCTAGCCTTTCTTGTGCTCCATATTCTCAAGGCACAACCTTTATTCACTTAAGATCTTGAGAGAGTAAACATTCAGGCTTCTTCCAAAGTGGGAAAGGACAAGTCACTTGGATTTGTAGGGCAAATGAAGAAATCCAGATTCCTCACTGCTCTTGATCATCTTTTCAGCTACGTTTACTGTTTATTACTCCATCTGACTTCCCTGACTTCAAAAGCACCTGGTGCAATAAATCTGTGTGCATTTTAGGGTAGGGTGAAGCTGTGGCAGAAGTCATATTGCTTCTATTGTTTTCATACCTCAGTTGCCACTGCCACCAGCTCAAGACATATTTAGTCTTCTCTGTTCTGTCAATTAAGGTACTTCTTGTTTATCCTCCATTCTCCTTTCTCTCTCTCTCTCTCTCTCTCTCTCTCTTTCTCTCTCTCTCTCTCTCTCTTTCTCTTTCTCTTTCTCTCTCTGTCTCTTACTCTCTCTCTCTTTCGCTGTCTCCTGGACTCTTTCCCTCCCTCCCATGGTTTTGTGAATTTGTTATTTTGATGGGATATACAAACCATAAAAATAATCTCTCTATATAAAAGGGAGACTGATCACTTGCTATAACATGCATTGACCAACAGGGGGTGGCGCGGAAGGAAGGGAGGCCCTGGCCGGCAGCCAGAAAGCCCCAGTTGGCCCTGATCGCCGGCCAGGCCTAGGAACCCTATCCATGCGAATTTTGTGCACCAGGCCTCTAGTAATAGTAATAAAAATAGTAATGTTAGTAATGTGCCACTTTCTAAAATCTTCCATTGAAGGGAGTGACCAGGAGTCAGGAAAAGACCACAACAACAAAGTGTCTTAGTCTACTCAGGCTGCTATAGGAAAATACTACAAAATGGGTGACTTATAAACAACATAAATTTATTTCTCACAGTCCCAGAGTGTGGAATTCCAAGACTAGGGTGCTAAAACAGTTGGGTTTTGATTAGGGCTCTCTTTTGGGTTGCAGACTGCAAATTTGTTTGCTCTGTAACCTGGTAGAAGGGGCTAGCCAGTTCTGTAAAATCTTTTGTGTAAAGGCACTAATCCCCCTCTTAAGGGCTCCATACTCCCAGTTTAAGCACCACCCAAAGGCCCCACCTCCTAATACCATCGCATCAGGCATTAGGGTTTCAACATCTGAATTTTGGGGAAGCACAAATACTCAGAACAAAGCAAAAGGGCAGTGGATTGTATGGTCTGGTGCCATGTGCATTGAAAGAGATTTCACTGTGGGTCTTGGGTAAAAGGGAAGATAAATAATTAAGCAATAAACATTAATGAAAGTACCTAACCCTCCACTAAGCCTATGGCAGTTGGGTTGGGAGAGAGAAAAATAGTCACCACTTGAAGGGTTCCCAAAGAAACAATCCTCTTAGAGTGGGTCAGGTGTCAGTGAGTTTTAGGTGAAGAAAAACAAAAAGAAGAGGTTGAGAAAGTAGAGAATTATATTGATACCAGTTGGAGTATTCGAGAGATCATGATGGAAAGGTTTGAGAGCTTGGAAAGGAGTGGAACTTTGTGGTAGGTTATGAATGTACAGAATCCTTTGAGGAAAATGTCCTGGTGTTCATGGATTAAGTGGATGGCTTGGGCATCCAGTGAGGACTGAGATAATGATGGGTGTAAGAATTAAAGGGTTGTGCCGAAACCGGTTTGGCTCAGAGGATAGAGCGTTGGCCTGCGGACTGAAAGGTCCCAGGTTCGATTCCGGTCAAGGGCATGTACCTGGGTTGCAGGCACATCCCCAGTAGGAGATGTGCAGGAGGCGGCTGATCGATGTTTCTCTCTCATCTATGCTTCTAACTCTCTATCTCTCTCTCCCTTCCTCTCTGTAAAAAATCAATAAAATATATTTTAAAAAAATTAAAGGGTTGTCCTGGTGGCTAAGGGAACGGTGAATAATCATTTCTAACTACAGCAGGCCTGGTCTCCTGTGTCAGTGCCATGGATGGAACAGGTGATGCGCCTATAAAGACTAAGCCAACAGCAGCAGGGCCCTGGGGAAGGGGAGGAGTCCCTTACCTTCAGCAATCTGGGCTCCAGGGGCCTCCTTGATAGACGGAAGTAAGTGGTGTGATTTCCCAAGCTCATCACAAACTCTGAGGCCTCTAGCCACTCTATGGTGACCTGGATCTGCCATTGATGATCTGTGTAACCCCTGGGCACGTGGCTGGGCCTCGTTTCCCTCACCTACAAAAGCAGGACGCTGGCCTACTTCAGTGCTTCGCAAACTTTTCCACCAGACATCTCCTAGAGATGTGGGGGTGGCCTGAATACACTTAACATTTATCACATTTTAGCTTAACATTCAATGTGAAGTTTAAATGGGATATAGATTAGTCCATGCGGTGTGATTATTTCTTGACATATTAATTGGGTTTTACTTTTTCTGCTGTAGAGAACCATGCCAAATGAGAGCTATGTCTGGAATGTTTCCTGTATTTTCCCACTTCTGTTTCAGGGAGGTTGCCAGATCCTTAATTTTCCTACCTCAGGGTTTGTTTTTTTCAGAGTATAAGAGAGAAGTTGATGAATATTAATCATTCTACCTATTTGTGAAAGTCTAAACTCATATAGCAGTCTCCCCAGGTGTGAGATTGGGTAATGTAAAGGGAAAGAGCCTGGGTCGTAAGAGAGGGGGCATTTCTTCCCAATCTGGGAGGAGAATGGAGTTTGGGTCCTATGCACAAAGCAGACAGGGGGCCCCTGGCCCAGCTGCACCTGGAGGAGTGACACTAGTCTCGATGACACTGAGTGGCTCAGGCTGACACACAGGAAGCCTTGAAGGAAACCTAAAGGCTATCTGTGCCTGGAGTTGGAGAAACAACGTTTAATGTCAATGTCAAGTGGCTGGCCATTAGAGCAGAGTGGCTAACAGGGGGCTGCTGCCACTGTTAGCTTGTGACTACTCTAAAGAATAACGGGATGACTCCTCTCACCCTGTTCTTTGTCTTTGTGTCACTGATCTTCAGGGAAATCAAAGAGCTGAGGGTTTCATGTCCAGCTTCTAACCCCAGTTCTTTTCTCTGACAGTTGGCTCTTCCAGCGAAAAGTGTGAGTAAAAATGTGAGTCAGGCAGAACTTTGGAAGCTCTGGGTTTGACCCAGAGAGGTTTCTTTCCCTCTTATTTCACACTTGGTGCCCCCCCCAGGATGCACTGAGGGTGGGGGGTATCTGTGCTCCCTGTGAGTACAAGGAGTGCACAGAAAAAGGGGGTGCAACCCTCTCCCCATCACAGCATCTGTTCAGAACCGCACACTGAACCTTCCCTCCCTTCGGTCTTCCAGCTCACAAACTGTTCTCTGATTTTTCATCCACCTGATGATCTCTTCAGAATGGAATGAAACACTTTCCAGATATAAACTTGAAGATGCTTCAGCCATGATGTTCTCCTCCTGTTACCTCAGACTGTCCTGGGTAAATACCACATCCCCCTTGCCTGGGCTTCAGGGCTTTTGTCTTTATTTCTGTTCTTTACGCTGTGGGTGAGGATCTCTTTTGCTTCTATAGAGGAAATGTTTTCTAAGAGCAGCGGGGAAATAAGCTTCTGATAGTCTTGGCCTCATGCTCCCAAAGCCTTCTCTCCCTTCCCAACGGTGCCAGGTCAGGGACTTACATTGGCACAGGTAGGGCCATGTGACCCAGTCTAACCACAGAGGCTGAGGAAACCAGGCACTATGATAGCCCAGTCTTCGACTGAGGAGGTAGTGAAGACTGTTCCCAGAAGAATAAGTTGGCCTTGCCGTGGTTTAGTATGAACATTGTGTTTTTATAGTAGTGGACACTGAGAAATACCACACTTTCAATATCCTTAGTTTTTAATTGTTTATTTTTCCAGCTTTATTGAGATATAATTGACATGTAGCAAGGTGTACAACATGTTGATTTGATACACTTATATATTGCAAAATGATCACCAACATAGCATTAGCTAACACCTCCATCACATCATAAAATCACCATTTCTTTTTTGTGGGGAGAGCATTTAAGATCTATTGTCTTAGCAACTTTCAAATATAGTACAGTATTATTATATTATTATTATTATTAACTATAATAAACATGCTGTACATTAGATCCCCAGAATTTCTTTGTCTTATAACTGAGTGTTTATACTCTTTGATCAACATCTCCCCATTTCCCCCACCTCTCATAACCACCATTCTACTATCTGTTTCTATGAGTTTGGCTTTCTTAAATTCCACATAAAAGTGAGATCATATAGTATTTGTCTTTGTCTGACTTATTTTACTTAGCACAACGCCCTCAAGGTCCATCCATGTTTTTTTTCAAATGGCAGGATTTCCTTCTTTCTAATGGCTGGATAACATCCTTAATTTTTAGGACAACATCTGCTGTGTGTTTCTGAGTGTTTCTCATAACTTGGCAGACCTGTACCCTAGATATGCAAGCCAACACAGACATGAGAAAACAGCCCTTATGTGGCCGTATGTTGATCACAGCTTCTGTCAGCTTATCTGGCCTGCCCATCTTAAATTCAACTTCTGGGCTTGTTCCTCACACATTTCCTCATTCCTACCCTCCCTCACTGTTTGGTCCTGATGTTTTCTCCTCCTTTTGTCATTCTGGCCCTGGCTCATTTCTTCAACTATGAGTAACATGTACTGATTTGCAATTTGGAGCCGATTTATGTAAATACCTTGAAAAGTCCATCCAGTGCCCTTGGACATGCACTCCAGCACAGGCCTGCCCACTGCTGGGACCGGGACTGTGATCTGCAGGTCAGTTCTCTGCCTTCTACATAGAGCTCATGGTCTCTGTTTAAAGTAATATCAGAGGTTCCCAAATCTTAGGATTAAAGTGACCCTCTAAAAATTAATATGATAAAACCAAAGATAATCAATAGAACAAGTCACTTCTGGAAATATCCAGACATTATAAAAAAAAGTGTGTGTGTGTGTGTGTGTGTGTATGTGTGTATGTATGTATGTACGTGTACGTGTACGTAGGGTATAGTTTGTGAAGGTGGATATTTGCAGATTTGGGGACTCCCAATCTCTACTGTGGCAACTTGGATATAACTTTGGGAAGCAGGGACTGGATTATGATTGTAATAATATAAAAAGTTCAACAAATATATTAGAAGTTGTATGACAAAACCCCCTGGTATTGGAAAGTGACTGGTCCACATGGTAGATACTACAGAGCAGGACTTCGTGTTTAAATCAGCATGTGTGAGGGAGTCACAGAACTGGGAGGATGGGACTGTTTAGATCTCAGGAATGGTCCAGGGATGCTGCATGTTGCTCATCATGAATTGAATACAATCCCTCAAGACTGTCCACCTCCCCAAGCTCCATATTGATGTTCAATGGGGCACTAAAGAATATGCTCACACATGATATAATCAAAAGGAGGGGCCCTGCTCACGGGCATAGGAAGTCTGATCCAATGTTCCTGTTGCTGTGCTCCCAGGAAACTTCCTTTAAAACAGTGCAGCTTAACAATCCCATTACAGCCACCCGTAGGGGTTCACCACTCCTCCCATTGGTATTTCGTTGGTCATTTAGCAACTGTTCTTGGAGGAAATACTCTGCTTTAAAATCTAAAGTGTAGTATGTTACACCTTTTGATTTAGGAGATTAAGCGTGACTATTGCACACAATGGTCTAACCTTAATTAAACCCATGAATTCCAGGATGCGGCCCAGTGAGTAGCACCCAGTGCACCTCTGAGAGAGTCTGTCTATGCTGGTGGAATTCAGAAGCTAGAGAACAGGTCAGTGAGATTTGTGATAATTATTCTGAAATTTCTTTGAAACACACACACACACACACACACACACACACACACTCCCTCACACACACACACACACATGCTCACATCTTCTCACGCACATGTAAACCATGCATATCTACATACTCCAGAGTGGTGCCTGCCATACAATAATGCCGTTTAACTTTTCATCAAAAAAGATTATAGTTTTTATATTTCTTGGAATTATTCAGTTAGTACTATTTTTTATAGTACTCCCATAAAGCATTTGTTGTTTTGGAAAATTTTCTGTATATGCCATTGTGTGTAGCCTTTTCCTTTTCTCTTTATAAATTACTTCTCATAAGGTTATTTTATAGGGCATATCATCGTTTGTCTTTGTTTCATGACTTTTGCTTTTGATAGAGAAAAAAATTCTCTCCTTTTGAAGACTCAGCTAACTTTCCTTCACCTTTCCCTTGACTCCAGTTGCTAAGCCAATCTTATTCATGCCTCAAACAACATTCTCTTTTCTGGAAGTCCCCGAGTTCATATCTGACATTGGGTCACTTGTAATAGAGGCCACTGTCATAGAACAGATACAAAGCCTGTGCTGATGAAGGTTTCCTTTAGAGCTAATCTCTGCGCATTTCTCTCCACAGACACTTTCTCAGCCATACTGGCTGCTCTTCTAGGGCTCATTCTGAACAGATCTCTGGGGTCTTTGCATCTCCTGTTCCCTCTGCCTCTGCACGAGGCTGAGCCTTTCTCATCCTGTTATTCTCAGCTCACATCTCACATCTTCGGAGATGTCAGCTGTCCTGCTTCTACCTGAAGTAGCCACATCTATGTGCTTTCTGCCCCATCTCTTTCATCAATAATACCATAAGGTCTAGATTGATTGAAAACCTAAAAGCAAAATAAAGATAAAAATGTACTCATAGCAGAGTATCAACAGAAGGAAGATTTTATCACATAAAAAATTCAAACACCTAATAAAAACCCCTGTATACATGTAAAGAGAAGAGACAAAGAATAAACTTTTCTAGGTTTTGAAAGAAAACATTTGAATAATGTCTTTTTTATTTGTGTTTTTGGTATTAATTTTCCAAATTAATAAGATAGCAGAAAATAACTCATAGAAAAATAAACAGAAGTCATAAAGGCAACAGAAAAATAAAGGCAATGCATAAGGCAAGAATATATTCGAACACACTAAAAAATAAAAAGATATTTAAATCAATATGGATTAATTAAAATGAAAATAAATCACTAATCAGATTCAGGAAAAATTAAGCAATTTGATAAATGGAAGTGGATGTGAAGAAATAGGCACCATGAAAATTTTCAAGGGCAATTTGAAGTATCTTTCAAAACTTGACATGGTAATTTCAAAGGTAGAATTATTTTAACCTATAAATATATTGGAGTAGATATACTAAAGACTTAAAGAGAGTTAATATTAATATATTGAGTACTTACAATGTTTCAGACTCTGTTTTAAGCCCTAAAAATCCCATTTAATTCAGCTGAAAACTTGATGAGGGAGGCTCTATTCCTCCATAATTTTGTACATCAGGAAACTAAGGCAGCAGAAAGGAAATGTCTTGTCCCATGTCTGATGTATGGCCATGTATTACCCATCCATCTGTATGATTCCTCACCTACCTCCCGTTCTCTAGAATCTGGGCTGGCCTTGTGACTTGTTTTGACCAAGATCAGATCCATAATTTGTGGGGCCCAGCACAAAATGAAAATATGGGGGCTCTTTGTTCAAATATTATTAAAAGTTTCAAGGTGGCAATAGTAGATCATTAAACCAAGCACAGAGCCTTTTTCTAAGCATGCACAGCTGCATAGATCATATACCCATGAAGTTAGCTCTGGCTTTGGCCAATAGAATGCATTGGAAGTGAAAGTATACTTGTTCCAGGCTAGCCTTAAAAAAAAGCAGCAGTTTGCACTGAGTGTATAATTGGCTCTTATATGGAATTTTTATATATGCCATATATATATATATATATATATAAAGACATTTTGTGAAATGTGTATATTTAAATTAACATTTTGTGAAATGTGTATATTTAAATTAAATCAATTTAACTATCATTTTATTTAACTGCACTTAAACCTGAGAGAAAAAAGAAAAGGCAGGGGAAACTAGAAAGCATATTAGGAGAGATTCTCCCTGTATAAATGGCTCTCAGGAAAAGAGCCATAAGGAAAAGATTTATATATGAGCAACAGCCTTTCTAATCCTCTATTGGAGTTACTGATAATGAGATAAGGAGGGCTAACAGAATTCAATCCAAGGTCATGCTCTAGGTCTCTGGAATGTGCTAATTATGCTACTCAGCTAATCATGTAATCATCCTACAAATTATGTGGTATGAAAGATTTATGGCATTAGAAATAAATGGAATTTAACAATTTTATTATGATGATTAATTATAGATGAGTCAAAATTGTGTAAAGGATTTATGTAACCAATTCAAGCTAGAGTTTAAGTGGCTCGGTTCAAAATGACAAACTATCATCCTGGAAAATTTGAGTCCGAGATAGGAGTGGAGACTTTTGTAGAAGATTTACACAAAGTTGGACAAATAGGTCAAGAGACAAATAGGATCTGCTGGTTCAATTATGCGAATTCTATGTCTTGAAGGTCCACCGGGTGCAAACTACTGTGCTTGGAAAGGAGCAAACTGGACATTGAAATGGGGGATAGTTGTGTTCCTTCACTTGACCTTTTTATAGGTTGGCGTAGGGGAATGCTGCTAAAATTAGAGTTTAATAAATCTAGGGCAAGAAATGTATACTCATGAAGTGTCCTCTTGGTGATTGAAAAAGAGAATATGCCACCCAGCTGGGTGTGACTCAGTGTTGAGCATCAACCCAGGAACCATTAGGTTACCAGTTCAATTCCCATTCAGGGCACATACCCATGTTACTGGCTCCATCCCCAGTAGATGGGGTACAGGAGATAACCGATCAATGATTCTCTCTCATCATTGATTGTTTCTATCTCTCTCTCCCTCTCCTTTCCTCTCTGAAATCAATAAAAATATATTTAAAAGAAAGAAAAAGAGACTATGCCCACAAAGGGATATTTAAGAAAATGTTTAAGAGAATTTCTGGAATAGAAAACCATTTGCATGGGCTTTAGAAATTCACTCTGCTCATTTGCTACTGACTTACCATAACTGGGTTTCAGTGACATTAGGTATACTACTATCTAAAATTTGGATTCCTAGAAAGACATAATGTAATCCCAATGAGCAGATAGTTGACAACATCCAGAAAGATATACAGAAAGCTCTGGCTTCTGAATAATAAATGACAAACCTAATTGTGGCCAAGCTCTAATTACTTCAGTTATCTGAATGATGGTATAATTTCAGAGCCCGAAGGGCCTATGCTTACCTCATTCATTCTTGGAAAAAAAAGGCTAAGACCCAAAGTGGCTTAGAGAGTTGTGCGAGGTCCTCTGGCAAATGGTGGGTAATATTGAAACTTAAACACTGATTCCTGGTTTTCTCACATTGGAAAATCTGTCAGCTAAAGGAAATTAAGGCAAAGGCCTAAGAACAACAATAAAAGCAAAAACAAGAACAATGTTTGATTCAGAATTAGCCTCAGTAAAATTTACTAGAATACCCTGAGAATATATACACTCTTAGATACTTGGTTTTTAGGGAAAAAAGTATGAATATCATAATGGGCCATTCATTATGCTGAATATGTCAGAAACTCCTAGCGACCTCATTTTAATATTGTATGCTGATCACCTGATTTCCAAGTATGACCTCCTAACTGGATTTTCTGCTTCACTTCCCCTCCCGCCCCCAGCCATACATTTTCCATATGACACCAGGGTAAACTTTTCATTGAAGAAATCAGATACCACTCGGCTTCGAATCCTCTAGTTGCTTTATAGTTTGTTCAGAAGTTGATTCAAAACTTCTTGCCAGGATCTAGAAGTTCCTACATAAACTGGATCCATCAAATTTTCTGTCATTTGCCATGCTCCTTTCTCAATACACTCTTCCACACTGGACCTCTTGCTGCTGCTGCAACATGCTAACCATGTCCCCGCCCCTAGATGATTTTACATGGTCAAATATTTTATAGCACTTAGTTCAAATATGACTTTCTCTAGAAGAATTCCACCAATCACAATTTCTAAAGGGGCTCTTCCTTTAGCTAAATAGCTTCTTGTATTTTTATAATAGAACTCAACCACCATCTAAAATGAAAGTATTTCTTTGTTTAATGGATGTTGTATTTACCTCTACTAGAATATAACATCCACAGGGGTGAGGTCCTGTTTTTTTCCCTGTTATAACTTTAGCTCCTGAATAAGCGACTGACACAGAGGAGTGACTTAATCATACATGCTGAATGAATATGAGACAGAAAATGGACTCATGACTTCTCCCTGGTCCCAGGTCCCCAACTATGTGTGTGCTAAGAAAATTGCACTTGGCACCATCCAACCTTGAGCTGAGTGTTTTCCTGTACTTTTTCTCACCCTTAATTTGTATTTCCCCGAGGAAGTTATCTGACTGCAGTATCTGAGCACCATTGTATAATGAGTATTGCTACGACAAAAGTTTGTACCAATGACCTTACGAATAACTACACTCTCTCATCTGCAGTTCATATTTAGCTGCCTTCACTCCTTGCAAGTCCCTGGCAAAACAATTAATTTAAAAGTAAAATGAATGAATAAATGCATATAAATTGGTTTTTGTAAAAAAAAAAAAAAAAAAAAAAGTGGCTCGGTAGCCACTAGGGGGCTTCTTTCCTCAGAAGATGGCTGTCAGGCTTCAAGGCTCCTGGGATTCTCAGGAGGCCTGTAGAGGTACAGTTAGTGGAGCACAAAAGCAAATGCAATGGGAGCGTTCTGCCAGGTAGTGGCCAGGGTCTGAGCATGCTCCAGGATTATCCTTAAAAATTACAGGTGGAAGTCAGCTTCATTTATATGCTACCTCAGAGATTTCCTGACTGAATTAACATGTTAATTTTGTCCTGTATCAATGGCATTCCCTCAGCAAGCTCCCTACCTCTAGCTACCTCACTGTCAGAACCATGACATGTGTCCATTTCATTGTCCACCCATGAAGGCTTGATGAGGGGTTGTCCAATCTTATATGAGAGCATACTATGAATATGTGTTTTGGGGAGTGGGGTGTGTGTGTATGTGTGTGTGAGAGAGACAGAGAGAGACAGAAAAAGAGAATGAATAAATGAGAGGGAGAGGATGAAAACATGAACATAATTTCTTTATTGGCAGTGAAATGTACATTCATTGTAGATGGTCCTGAATATTACATGCTAACTGATAACCTTTGCTGTTTACTTCCCTTTGCCTAGGGACAATACTGTCCTTCAGGGATGAGACTTGCTGAAGTGAGCCAGGGCCAGAGCCAGGGCCGGAAGCCTTTATGGATGGGTGCGGATCAGGCTTTTGTGTACTAAAGTATTCTGTTCTGAGAGTCTTTCCCCTCCTCGGGGGGCCCTATATTGTTCTAGTCTGTGGTTCTTGATGTCTGTCTATACTACTCTCCCTGCGATCAGACTGGCTCAGAAGCTCCCCCTGCTCCCCAGCATTCCTCTGGGCTTTGATTGTGCCACTGTCCACCTGAAATGCTTCCGGTATGGAACTCATTTCATTCTCTTAGGGCGGGGCTGTCTGACCCAGACCCCCAAGGCTTGTGCTTCCCCTGAACCTGAATGGTACCTCTCCATGGTCTGAGTGTGCAGGGTTAGGTGATTCAGGAGTCAGAGTGCCTGGGTTCAAAGCCTGGCTCACATGTGTGACCCGGTTCCAGTTATTTGTCCTCTCTGGATTCCCAAACCTGCAAATGGAGCTTACAATTAAATGTATATTGAGTTATTAAGCGAAATCATGCACGTAAAGCCCTCTACATAATGTCTGGCCCATAACAAATGCTTCAAGTAAATTAACCAAACAAAGGGAAGTCTGAGTTTGAATTAAACTTGAATTTGTAAACTTCATTGGCTAGCCTATAAATATATAAGCCATTACAGGCTGGCCCAGATTATTATGAATACTATAATGGGCTACTCAGCATGCTGAGTGCAGGGGGAACTCCCAGTGACCCCAATTTAATACTGTTCTTGCTGATTGCTTGACATTTCCAAGAATAGCGTTAATTAACCTTAGCCTTGTCGGTGACTTTAACACTGCTCTGCAGATTCTTTGTAGAGTTCCTTGCATGTATCACATTTGTCCTCGCCAGTGTTGAGATAGTGCACCACTGTTTGATAGCTCACTAATTGGGAAACATCTGTATGTGCACATGTACTAGTATGTGTAGGAAATACATATATTCACTTCTATTTGGCAGGAGCAGCAAGGCTCTCTTCATGAAACTAAATGGTTCTTCTCTGGGGAGTAGCAAAACTCATCATCAGGAACGTTCTTAAGCCAAACTGCAGATCAATGTAATATGTGTTAAGTTGGGACAGTTTCCCGATATGTTTGGCTTTTATGGATCTCTCTCTCTCTCTCTCTCTCTCTCTCTCTCTCTCACACACACACACGTGCTGTTTTTTGGTATTTATGTATATATAGGTGTTTTTTCATTTATGCTAATGCACCTTTGCAAAAAATAAATACAGGAAAAAGATTCAGAAAGTTTCAATTAAACTGCTATTTCTGCAACATATAAACTGCGGGGACTTATACATTGAGCCTCAGTTTATATAAAATAGGGGTCATTATTGATGACTCACAAAGACTTGCTGAGTACTTATTTTGTGTCAAGAATTATGCTCTGGTCATCATGAGTATTAAGTACATGAGATAAATATGTACGAGTGTATTTGATAAACTGAAAAGTACATTTGTGAATATTAAGTACTATAATCTTTATTATTAGCATGTATAAATAGTTATATACATAAATAAATTAAGTTAGACTTATTTTCTGAAGAAAAGTGAGGTTACGTGGTCCAACTTAAGGTACTCACAAAAAGGAAAAGTCCAAACCAAAAAGTACTGCCTACTGAACGTGTGCTGTGGCCCAGGCACTGTGCAGTGTCTTTTCCTGTGTGACTCCCAGTTTCTGAGTGTGGTCTCTGGAGGGAGACTGGGTTTTAATACACTTCATTAGACTTGAGCCCCTGCTGGAACAGTCCATTGAGGAAAGCCTGAGTTCTCTTAGACTTAGGTGGTCTGCCCCACTTATGAAAAAATCTTTCCCTTTTAAAAACAGAATTCCATCTCTCTGTAACTCAGTTGTCCTAATTCTGAGCAAAAATCGTTTGTTTGACTTCCCCACGCGAGCCTTCGATGGCTCCTCTCACCTGTTTCTACTGTGCACCTCCATTTCCTGAAGCTGTTCCCTATGTGACCTGTTTTCTATTCTGGAAAGTCTCCTTTGGGTGACCTCTCTCTTTTTCTCAGTGTCTCACTTAAGGCAACCAAGTCTACTGAGGGCTTATGGATTCATCCTATATGTGGCAGGGATGCTGTATTTCAGATACCTTCTTTCTGCTATATAGACTGAAACTTGTCCCATGTACCAAAATAGAAAGGCATCTATCTTAATCCTTGATTCTTCAAGTACTGTGTGACAGTACAATGACTTTTGTGGTTGTAATCCTTTTACTGATTTTGGGGAGAGAGGAGTAGAAATCCGTATAGAGTTATACCTTAGCCTCAAAAAATCCTCCTTTTGTTGTTATTATTTTTTCTTTGCTGAGAGAAGAGTATTTGTTACTGTCATTTTCAAATTCAATTTCATAAGCCAGTTCAATAAACAGTTATTTTTCTAGGACAAAAGGGCTAAAAATATTCTTCAGTTCATCTCACGAAATTTTTTTGATTTTAATGAACTCAGACAGTAGGAATCAAGAGAACAAAAGCTATTATACATTTCATCATCTGAGTTTTGCTCTTGGTTAACAGCCATTCTTGACTAAATATCTGCCACCTGGTGGTTCTTATGAGAACTGTTAAGTATTTAGCCAAGCCACTATAGGGTTCAAATATGCCTCATTCATTCATTCATTCATTCATTCAACAGATATACTAAAAGTCCACACACTTGTGTGGAATAGACTGACACTTAAAGAATTCTTTTGGAATAGTTTCTAATGAATTTGGCTATGTTTAAACATCTTCATGGTCAGTGAATACAGTGTACTTGGGCAAAAGATCCTCAAACTAGATCTCAAGCCATATTAAATGACTTTTTAAGAACTGTTTTATATATAAGTATTTTTTAAAAAATATATTTTTATTTATTTCAGAGGAGAAGGGAGAGAGAGATAGAAACATCAATGATGAGAGAGAATCATTGATCGGCTGCCTCCTGCACATTCCACATTGGGGACCGAGGCCACACCCTGGGCATCTTCCCAGACTGGGAATTGAATTGTGACCTTCCATTCATAGGCCAATGCTCAACCACTGAGCCATGCCAGCCACGCTATATCTAAGTACTTTTGGTCATAAAGTTCCCTCTTCCCAGGATAGTTCTTTCCTACCCATCACTCATAAGTCATCCTGGCAACACACCTCTCCTCATTGGTGCTTTCTCTGTACTGGAATTATTTTCCTTTATAAAATTTTCTTCCTCTACTAGACTATACGCTTCTTTCAGATAGTACATTGTTTACTGAGCTCCTAAGGTAGTTTCAGGTGATTGGTATGCTGTCAGTAATGCTCAATTGAATATCAAACCTATATTTAAAGTATAGATTTTGGTAAGTTTTCAAATGTGCATATACCCACGAAACCATCAGCTCCCCCAGAATCTCCTCATGCCCCCTTGTAACTGACCTCTTTCTCCTGAAGCTGCCACTCTCACTCTGTCCCCAGGCAACCACTGCTCTGTTTTCTGTCACTATAGTTAGTTTGCATTTTCTAGAATTTTATATAAATGCAATTATATAATATGTTTACCCTTTGGTCTTATTTTTTTCATTCAAAATAATTATTCTGAGATTCATACAACAGAGAGGGATAGAGAGTTAGAAACATCAAATATATATTTTATTGATTTTTTACACAGAGGAAGAGAGAGGGATAGAGAGTTAGAAACATCGATGAGAGAGAAACATCGATCAGCTGCCTCCTGCACAGCGCATACTGGGGATGTGCCCGCAACCAAGGTACATACCCTTGACCAGAATCAAACCTGGGACCTTTCAGTCCGCAGGCCGATGCTCTATCCACTGAGCCAAACTGGTTAGGGCTAATTGTTAATTTTTAAAATTGCATACTATTCCCTTATATATTATCATTTGTTTATTCACTGGCTAATAGATATTTGAATTGTTCCCAGTTTGGGGGTTGTTATAAATAAAGTTTCTGTGAACATTTGTAAACAAGTCTTTGTGTGGATATATGCTTTTACTTCTCTTGGATAAAATACCCAGGAGAGGATAGTATGAATCACACAAGAGTTGCTTGTTTAATATTTAAAGAAACTCTGAAACTGCATTCCAAAGTGTTTACACAAGGAGTTTAGTTCCTTTAATTCTCATGAACACTTGATATGATAAGTCTTTCATTTTAACTACTCTACTTGCTATGTAATGACTTATTGTGCCTTTAATTCACACTTTTTTCTAATGATTAATGGTGATTATATTTCGATGCACTTATTTGTTATCTGTGTATCTTCTGTGGCAAAGGTTCTGTTCAAACTTATGGCCCATTTAAAATTAGTGTTTAGTTTTAGTTTTACATTTTTGTTGTTTGTTTGTTTTCTTATTGCTGAATTTTGAGACTTCTTGATATATTCTGGATACAAATCCTTTATGAGATACGCGATTTGTAATATATTTTTCTAGGGCGTGGCTTACCTTTTTTTCTCGCTCTGGGTCTTTGGAGTTCTCTCTCTCTCTCTCTCTCTCTCTCTCTCTCTCTCTCTCTCTCTCCAGCTCTCTCCCCTTCAGTGCTCTGTCCTGCAAACTATACCTGCTTTGTTGACCTCAGCCTCTCAGCTCCCGAAGTCCATCCTGCTCAGCCGTGGTCCCCCTCTGCATGGCCAAGCAAGTCTCTCAAAGCAGTAAGTAGGGTTGATATCAATTGTTTTCCATTTATCAGGGCTTCTTGTCCTTCTTTGACTCACGTTCCGTATCTGGAAAACTATTGCTTCATAGATTTTTTTTCATTTTTTGGTAATTTCTGGCAAGAGAATAAACCTGGACCTTGTTATTTTACTTTGGACGGAATCAGAAGCCTTGAGTGTGTCACCATTTGCTCCTGGGAATGGATTCTAGAGGCTGTGTTTTTACTCATGTGTCTGTAGTGCTTCTCTGCTCTCTTTCAATGACTGCTGGCTTTTCCCCCTTACCATTACATGGGGATTATTTTTAAAAGCCATTTAATCTGTAAAGTGTACCTACACTGGCAATTGAAACTGAAAAGTTATTCATTCCTTGTGCTATACAGCAAAGTTGGGTGTGTAATACCACTAACCATCTCCAGACTGCATATAAGAGAGAAGAGGGGAGGGGAGGGTTTGGTAGGGGAGGGGGAAGGTGAGGAGGGGAGGAGAGGGCAGGAGACTGCAGTGATCCATATGAAGTTTGGGCACGGGTGTTTTATCTGACCAGAGGAGGATCGGGTGGAGCACCAAAATGTAGGTAGGTTCTATACTGTACACCTGGGAAATTTGGTAGTCCTGAAAAATACTGTAATTGCTTTTAAAGGAAGCAACGTTATATGACTTGGACTGCTTAAAGGATCTTTTCAGTCAAATGCATGTTCTAAGGATGTGTATTAAGCATAGCTGCAAAATTTGATGCATTTTAGTTTGCGACCCAAAATTCTTAGCATTCAGCATTTCTTATCCACACCCTGTTTTCTTCTCAT
The DNA here is from genome assembly GCF_000147115.1 of Myotis lucifugus. NCBI lineage: Eukaryota > Metazoa > Chordata > Mammalia > Chiroptera > Vespertilionidae > Myotis > Myotis lucifugus. The sequence continues at coordinate 1,076,453 of NW_005871243.1, read as the reverse complement.
AGGGTTCTGCCTCAAAGAAGATGAATCTTTGGATAGTCTTTGGGGATAGAAGAGGTAAAGTCATTAAATTGTCTTTCCTTTCACCTTTTATTGATCACATATCTAATTTTATAACATCCTGACATTAGCTACTACTCTTTTAACACTATTCTTCTCTATGACTATAAATGTGCTTTAGTGAAGGAAAAGTTGGGGGTGACTTGACTACTCCTATTACAGGAGGCTTCCACTTTGCTTGGATAAGTTTTTTCCACTTTGGGATAATGCACAGTGGGATGGATGAAGGATACCCATTTTTTTTTTGTAAAGTGAAACAAAGGTAGGTTCTTAGGCAGATGGGGTTTAAGAAGAAGATGTGGATGTTGAGGAACTAGAAAGTAGTCTTTAAAATATTTCTGCTGCTATAACCCTGAGGATGATTTCATGAACTCACATTGGTATCCAAGTATAAAGAAAACCGCTCTCTCCAAGGCAAAGATAGAGCGATGGAAATCAGCATAGTGTGTGGAAGGGGCAGTGCATTCTTGCTTGTCTTCGGTCCATATTTGTGAGATGCAAAGTGTGGAGCTCTGAGTTACAAGTTGGGAAATTGGTCTCTGAGCCTCACTAGCAGTTGGATCTTGAACCAGACACTCTGCATTCCCACTCTGAAATAAGGGTACTTGAGTCTCTTCCAGCTTTAATGCTCAGTGGCTTGAGGCTGATTGGTGCAGTTCAAGATTAGGAGGCAGCATCTGGGTAGGTCAATGAAAATCCTGGAAGGTCAGAGAAAGAATTCCAGGTGCTGATGGAATCATTGTCAGTGATCTAGAATGGTGAGAATGCACCCAACCATGAGGCTCAAAGCAATACAGGGGATCTGGCAATTAAAGCTCAGGTTCAGTTATCCAGACTCCGGTTCTGTTCACTAATGTGAGTAATTGGAAGGAAATAATGATCACTAATATCTCTATTTTGGGGTCCATATTACTTAATATTTATTGAACATTTATTTAAAAAATGACTCAATAAGTTTCATTTTACACATTAGCAAATAGAGAGGAGTTAAGTATGTTGCCCAAGGCCACTCTGTAAAACTAAAGGGAAGAACCAGGACTCAGATTCAGGGGTGTGTCTTACCCTAAACTCCATGGTTTTTATGGCTGAGCAATGACAACTATTGCTTCAAGTATTTTGCATTGTGAGCATGGGTTCATGAATTTGAACCGGTCCTTGCTTTGTATTAAATTATTTTAAATGACCTTGAAGCTTTAGAACCTATGCTTTAGTTTTAACCCAGTGGCATTATAAATAAGGTGTGGGCTCAGTGCCTCTTATAAACGCTAAGAAGAAAATAAAAGGAAATAACTATGGAATAGCATACACACAAAACATAAACTCGGGGAAGATTAGAAAAAAAATACAAGGATGGTTATGTACCAAGTCATTATCAGTGTTTTTGTACTCTGTAAGAGGCAAATACAAACAGCCTGTATTTGACAATCTTGCACCTAACTACAAGCATTTGAGAACAGATTTCTTATTTTACTGTTTCCATGACAACACATGACCTTTCGCATGTTTTCAAAGGAAGGAAAGGTGAAAATTACTCTCAGTGTTAAATTGAATTTTTCTCTTTCTCCTCACCTATTTTATTCATAGACACTAGAAGGTACAGCAATTTCACGTTCCTTTCAAAATTTCAGTGCCATTTTTCTACATTAGATACAGAATAAATGAATTCTACTTCAATTCCTTTTTCTAAGGCTAGTATTTTCCAGAGAGAAAAAAGTTTCCTTAAGGTTTCTGTAGTCAACAAACAAAATTCATTACAATAGGGGTAGCTCCACAAAATTATATTAATTTTTTCTAACTTTTAAATTTGTAATATGTCAGTATTTTGGACTCTCGCCATTGCTAAATGTGGGTGTAGCCCTCTATTTGCTTTATGCAGAGTTTTTTTTTCTGTCTCACAGTAAACAATTAAATGAGGAGTCAATAAATACTTGGGAAGGAATAGATAAATGCATACAGAACTATTTTGAAGAAATTTTTATTTGGGGGGGAAAAAGGATTCTTTTAGAGTAAAACATTTTGATGGTTTAAAAATAATTCACTTTGGGATTAAAAATTTTGGTAGCCATTGAATATTGATCATTGTAATAGTTGGGGCTCTCCAAGGAAATAAAAAGCAATGATGAGTATTTACAGAGAGAAAGATTTATTTTGAAGAATAGGCTCATGTGATTGTGAGGTTGGTGAGTCCAAGATCTGCAGGGTTGGCCAGCAGGCTGGAGACCCAGGGAAGAGTTGCCATTTCAGCTCAGAGTCAGTCTGCTGGCGGAAGTCCTTCATGCTCAAGGGAGGCCAGTCTGTTTTATTAAGGGCTTTCACTGATTGGATGAGGTCCACACACTTTATATGGAAGGTAATCTGCTTTACTTAAAAATCTACAGATTTAAATGTTAATCTCATAAAAAAAATCATCTTCACAGAAATGTCCAGAATAGTGTTTGACCAAATATCTGGGCACCATGACCCAGCCAAGTCGACACGTAAAGGCAATCATTACAGTTGAGTTGTGCCAGGTGCTGTGCTAGGGGCTGGTGTTTTCAAGATGATTTTGAGGAACCAATCCAATATGGTAAAACAGTTTGGTCTCTACTTGCAATTATGTGTCCAGGCATATTTATTTGTTGAATGTGTACAATGCGCCAGACAAGGTTCTTGGTCTGTGGGGATTAGCCTAATGGGTGAATTATTACATTCTAGAGAACCATTGTGAGTTATTTCATAGAGGTTGACCCTTTGCTCAGCATCAGTGACTTATTGACAATGGAGAAATGTTGCTTAGAAAACAATGCTTTATGTTGGTATGGGATTTTAATGTATCCAGAGCGCTTTAATATCCATTATTTGATTTGAGTATCACAACAGTCTTGGACATAGCAGGGAGGACATTTCATTCCCATTTGACAAAAGAGAATCCTCAGGCGTTACCCTTCTGAGGAAGTTGTAACATCCCAGTCTCTCACTTCTTGACTCCTGACTGAAATTTTTGAAGTGGTTATCATTTCCCCAGGGCCATGACAATTATGAAGGAAGAAGCTAAGACTTAGCTATATTTCCATCAAACTGTAGAGTGTGTATCCTGTCAGCTTCTATATGGTATTTTCACTGTGTGTGTGTGTGTGTGTGTGTGTGTGTGTGTGTGTGTGTGTGTATTATGGGTATAATATACATAAAGGGACACTCTCTATTTATTATGCTCAAAATCAAACCCATGCCGGGCCAGTGTTGCTCAGTGGTTGAGCATGGATCTATGAACCAGGAGGTCCCAGTTCAGTTCCCGGTCAGGGCACATGTCTGGGTTGTGGGATTGATCCCCAGTAGGGGGCTGCAGGAGGCAGCTGATCAATAATTCTCTTCCATCATCGATGTTTCTATCTCTCCTCTCCCTTCCTCTTTGAAATCAATAAAAAATATTTTTTAAAAAACACTAAAACAAACAAACCCAGAGAACTTGGAACTATCATCCCGTCCAGCCCATTCACAGCAGGCTGCCCTAATAGCTGTTTTCACGGGATTACTTCCCAGCTGGGTGGTTTCCAAATGTATATTTACTAAGAACAAAGATTTTCATCCTGCTTCTCAGATCCATAATAGTATTTCACAGCATAGAAACCAATGGAATGAGCAACTTTAATTTAAGAAAGTTAAAGTGGGTGGGAGGAAAACTGAGATGGCTGATGAAAGAAAAACAGAAGGGAACTTCTATTTAGAGGTTTGGTTCTCTCCAGTTACCACGTCTAGGCTTTCTAGTGCGCACGTGCCCAGCACCTTCTCTTCACCCTACAACTAACTCTTCCTAACGAAGAAGGTGGTCCTGAGGCTGATGTAACCCGACTCACTCTCTGGAAGTAGCACAGCTTCATGCAGAGGCAGTGCAATGTGTTGGAAAGAGCGGGCCCGCTAATGTTGGGTAGATGGCCATTTATTTTCTGGGTGATTATTGGGAAGTCACTCAAGCATGGAACCTCTACTTTTTTTGCCTGTGAAATAGGATGATAATAATTAGTTCCCAGTAGTCTTGTGAAGATCAAATGGAATGTAATTGTATGTGCCTATAGCAATTAACAATTAAAATGAGTAAAATTATACAAAATGTTAAAGAACCTAAAAAGGGAAGAAAATGATTCTGGCTTTATTTATCGAGGGAGTCTGTTGACCACCCTTCCATCACACTGCCTCACTGACCTGCCTCAGTCCTGACCTCTGTCCATCAGCTCTGCTAAAGGAGTGTACCCATTAACACAAGGCAAAGATAGGGGTTCCCCAACTACAGTTGCCAACGACCTCTTAGCTTGTGTCTAGTGTTTATCTCAATGGAAATACTGAGCACAAGGAACTCTCATAGATCTGACAAAAAGAAAAAAACTGTTGCTTTTAAAGGACTCCGGTTTTCCTGTGAAGTTACAAATTTGAAGACCAAGTTTTGAAGTTCTAGATATGCTTTATACCTTCAGAAGAGTTTTATAACCCTTTGGTCATAGCTGTGCTGAAAAGGGCTGTTATTATGGTAGCAAAGAAATGTTAGCTTCTACTTGGCTTTCATATTACCAAGTTCTTCCTATTTCATAGACATTTAGTTTTTCTCCCTTCACAGGGAACTATCCACTTTCAAGTGGTGGGAATATTTTGCTTATTCATTTGTGTTACAATTTCAAAGTTACAGCAAATTTTCAAGATAGTATGTAGAAATCATGTACACCCTTCACACAGCTTCAGAAATTGTTTACATTCTCTCTCTCTCTCTCTCTCTCTCTCTCTCTGTTTTCTGAAAACTGAGATTGAGTTGTAAAATGACCCTGCTTTACCCCTAAATATGGCAGTGTGCATTCCCTAATCACAAGGGCATTCTCTTATATAACTTACTAGAGGCCTGGTGCATGAAATTCGTGCACAGGAAGTGGGGGGGGGTGTCCCTCAACTCGGCCTGACCCTCTCCAATCTGGGACACCCCTCTCACAATCAGGGACTGCTGGCTCCTAACTGCTCGCCTGCCTGCCTGCCTGATTGCCCCTAACAGCTTCTGCCTGCCAGCCTGATTGCCCCCTAACTGCTCCCCTGCTGGCCTGATTGCCCCCAACTGCCCTCCCCTGCTGGTCCGATCACCCCCAATTGCCCTCCCCTGCCAGCCCGATTGCCCCCAACAGCCCTCCCCTGCTGGCCCAATCGTCCCCAACTGCCCTCCCCTGCTGGCCTGGTTGCCCCCAACTGCCCTTCCCTGCAGGCCTGTTCACCGCCCTCTTTCCTCGCCTCTCAGGCCGGCGCCACCGACAGCCCGTGCCCAGGGACCTTCCAGTGGTGGCCCTCAAAGAAAAACATCTTGCGATTAAAGGCGCCCGCCACCTA